>NW_010972962.1:2170383-2457210 GCF_000737465.1 Haliaeetus leucocephalus | reverse complement strand
ACATGCATGTGGAAGTAAGAGCAGTGTATTGAGGCCTCAAGGAGTAAAAGCCTTCAGAGTGATTCTTAACTGATTGCAAATGCTCTTCTTGGTGGTTTTCTAAATTTATCAGAATAAAAACTTTGTAATGTAGATGCCATTAAAAGAAAAGAAACAACGTGTTTTCCAAGGGAATGATTGTCAGAACTCTTATGATTGTTCCGTAGATTATCACTTCAGGAAAACTAACAAAATGGGTATTGGATTTAAAAGTTATTCTCTGTAAGCAAATGTCACTTTTAAATACCTCAGCTATTATGTTTGTGTTTGCATTACTTTAGGGATTTAAATGGTACCATTTACATATTTTATCCAATTCTCTAATGTTCACTTAGTGAGTTAAAATTAAGATAAGTTGTGTAAATGGAACAGCTTGCTGGCTGTAGATAAGCTGATTTAAGCAACTGTAAGTGGGACTAAAAGTAAGGCACTTGGTTGTTCAGAAGACACATACACAGCATCTTTGGCTTGGGAGGGGAAGGCTAAGAATGTATGTTTAGTCATGTCAGGGGTGTGTTCAAATAATTTTTTCTATATAACATTCTCTCAATATTTATTTGTATTTATGTGCCTCAAATGCCCCTGCAGATGTTTTGGGATATTTAATCTACATGGAGTTCTCTTCCCCCTTCTCTTCTCTCCAACTAATATGCACAACTTTTTCTTCTGACAAAATGAAGTGCTTTTCCTTGTTGTCATTAAGAGAGGTCTAGCCAGTCTAGGAATGGTTGGCAAAGCCTGGCCTGTGGCATTCACGAGCTCGTCTTTGACAGCCTGCCTAGAAATCTTCTCTGTTCTTTCACCTTCAAATTCCAACTTTGAAGTTTGGCAGGGATTGATGTTTGATCCCCTAAGCTGATGTTTTATTTTCAAATACTGACCGAGCCTGCATTTTTTGATACTAAGCATTTTCCACAGGTCTAATCTTCCTGGCTGTAATTTTCATGGATCTTAAGGGTGACCAGTATTACCCATCCCTCTAAAATAACCTGGAGGGACATGACCAATTACTGTCCTCAAATCTACTTGCCTTAATATCCTTTTCTCTTTGCAAAATACTTTGTTGCTTTCCTTCATTTATCTGTCTGGCTCACTGACGCCAAATAACTGTTGAGTTTTCTTTTTCTGTGAGTATGTGAATTAAGATGAAGTTGTTGCACGTTAGCACTATGTTTTTCAGCTAAGTCTGCCTTCCTTGCCCATCTACGGTAAATGTGTAACCTGCTTATGAGCTATTAAGAAATTCTGCTATGAGGGTGTTCCTTTGAGTTGTGTTAGTCTGCCATGAGGACCCATGATTACTTTTATGTGCTAGTAGTCCCTGAACTGGGGGTTTTGAGCTTCTTTGTGGATTTTCTGTGATTAGAGATGGGAATAGTCTTAAAAGCTGCATGGAAGCTTAAAATGAGATATTTATATAATGCTATTCTGCATATGGCGCAGCAGATCAGCATGCTGTACAGCAACCTCTCCGTCTGTGTAAATCCTGAGTTTCTAATCGCAGTACAGAGGGCCTTGTAGGATAGATTGCAGGTAAACGGTAGTATTGGTAAGAAGGAAAAAAGTTGGGAAGCATGCAGATATGCAAGACATCAAATTGTAGTAGCCATTTCCCCTTAATCTCTCTCTCTCCTTGCCTCCCTCCTTCCCTCCTCATGGATTTTGTTAGTGAACTGGAGGACAGAACAACTTCCCTAATGTACTGGAAGAGGCTCCTTTCCTTCCCCATACTGCTGCGGGGAGCGAGAGAGAGGCTGTGTGGGGCTTAGCTGTTGGCCAGGGTTAAACCACAACAAATCGTTAGTTACGAAGTGTGTGTTTGTGTTGTAAATGATAATACAGAAGTAATATGTTTCTTCTATCGTCTGGCTTAATAATACTATTCACTGGTTTATTCTCCCTCACACTTCAGTGTAAATGTAGCTTTCTGTAATCAAATGAGTACTTTTCTGTGTAAATACACATGGAAAGTATTGGGAAATTAGATTCTAAACTACCACGATGCTCAAAAATAAGCAAAATGCATTTTTGCAATGATGAGGGCTCTTGTGGTGGTTCTTTTGCGAGACAATTTTGGTTATATCAGAGAGGACAAAGTGCCTGGCATGGAGCCAGGATCTGCCCCGGCTGGATCTGAGTTGCCTATTGCTTGTACGCAGGCCTGCCAGTTTAAGAGTGTATGCACGTGGATATGATGTGCACATGGATGATGAGGTAGCAAATATTTCTTTTTTTCCTGGTGTGTCTGTAATGTAATAATGGATTTTTCACGAATTTTTCTGCACAAAAAAACACAGGAACATACAGAATTGCTCTTCACACTGTTTGAGAGAAATGACTCGACATCCATCAGTCCTTTATACTTACTTTAAAATTGCCAGCGGGAACGCCCTGACAAGGGAAGGCAAGACCATGCAGTCTAAGGGCAGTTAATGCCCTCGTGACAAAAAATGGCAGCCAGCCTTCTTTCTGTTTTCTTATGGTAGCTAGCAGGGAAGGAAAGAGGTGTTGCTTTTTGCTTTGCATTTCTCCTCTGGGCAAGGAGGCAGACTCTCCACAGTACTGGAGGGGAAGGTAGAAGGGTTACTAAAGATTATGTGGCTCCTTTTGGTTTCTGTCCTTCTTCAGGTAGGTCTTCACAAAGATAACACAAGTCCATTTTCAGTTGCACAATTGCCATGGGCCTCACTAGGAGCTAAAACTTCACTGGCCCTGAACATTCATCAGAATTATGAGTTATTGCTGCTCAATTATCTAGCTGCTGCTGTTAAACACTAAAAATCAGAAAATAGCCTGTTTTTTCTGCACAGTAATCTGAAAGCCGTTCAGGCCAAACTAAACTGAGCTGCGATTGCAAATGAACAAGCTGGTGCTGCTGGGCAATTCCTGGCAATGCGGGTGCCCATAGAGGCTGCCGGTGCTGACAAGATGGCTGATGCCTATACAACAGGTCTGTCTCAGTGCAGGGAAAGGGACTGTATGGAAACCCAGAGCTACTTCTGCAGTAAAAGCTACCTTTTGTGCCGTGGATTCAACCCAGGACCCTATAAGGTCAGCAGAAATGTTTCCTTAGGGCTTAGAGTAAGGTCTCGTCACGGAGATGTGTCTCTGATGGTGTCTGGGTTACTTTTAAATGCTGCTTCAGTAAATGTACGCCAGAGTGAGCATTGCTGAGAGTGGCGGGGCTGGCAATATCCTGTTTCAGGCTCCTCTGGGTGAAGCTTTGCAAAACAAGGTACTGCCGTGCTGACAGGGGCACGGAGGTGCTGCTCTCAGCATTGCGGTTTGTCGGCTGCAGAGCAGGGCTGCCAGCCCTCCTCCAGCCAGCCTGCCAGGGAAACTGGTAATGACAATGGGCCCTGCCTAAAAACATACAGCAATCAGCCTTTAAAAAGGCAGAGGGAGGGTGTTGGGAAAGTATGCCCTAAGAAAGGATGATCTGCTTTGGTCTTTCATTTCTGTACTCTTTTGCGTAGAAGGAATTTTTCCGAAGCAGTGGGGTCTGTGGCTCTGCTCTCCTCACCCTCTGTGCCAGAGCCCTGCAGGGGATCCCCCAGGTTACAGACTGCCAAGATGTACTTCTCTGCTATTAGACTAATTGATTGCAATTGCAAGTATCCATTACTGCCGCGCTATTTCTTTATATATGTGAGGAGAAAAGACTAGACCCAAGAAAAACATAGAAAGGGGAGAGAGAAGAAAAAAAAAAGTAAATAAAAACTATTGCTCTTAATTTCTGTTTATTTTCATATGCTTAGTAAAAAGCACACTTATACTGAAAGTTACTACAAATGTAATCGGATGTTTCCTGTAGCAGGTTGAAGTAAAAAGGTGTATTGATGTTATGCTTAGAGAGAATTTGGAGCATTTGACAGTTGTTATTTTAACCACTTTTCTGTTTACCATTTAATTACTTTCATCAGTTTATGTTACCCCATTACCGTGTTTTCTTACTTCCTAGGATTAGGAATAAAGCATTATGTTAATTTCCCTTTAAAATCTTTAAGCTAGTATTTATCTCTGAATGTAAAAACTGATCACCAGAGAGAAAAACTTCACTGCAAAAAATTTCTGTGAATTATCTTTGCAAGTAGGAATGGTCTCAAATATGAGTACAGTGTGTCATGTCGAAGGAATGACAGCTGAGGAGAACTGTCACCGGCAGTTCTCATATACCACTTCTCCTCACTGGTACCCATGAACTGGATGGTGACTCTGTTGCCTGATGAGCTTCTTCAAAGTGTTGACAGGAATAGGTGCCTTTTTCAGATAAAGGCTGGCCACTGGCCATGCCTGACTTGGAAAATGCCAGGAGTGGGTGTAACTCTCTAGGCAGGAAGGAAGTGAAGTGACCCAGAAAACAGTGTCAGTTTTCAGAATCCCATTGCTTCTGGTATTTTTACTGAACAAGCACTGCTTTCTGGACACTTATAAGCATCAATTAAAGACTAAGGTTCTGACTCCTGGATTCAGTTTAAATACAGAATATCATTGCATGCAGGGTCCTTCATATAGGCTTTGGGGAGTTTTTTGGTACGTGTGCTCTGAAGGTCATTAGGCAGACATGATCCTGAGAGTATAATACAAGAACCAGATAGGAAATATTTTCAGTTCATGTAATTTTTAATGAAAGATTTAAAAAGAAAGAAATT
The DNA here is from genome assembly GCF_000737465.1 of Haliaeetus leucocephalus. Lineage (NCBI taxonomy): Eukaryota > Metazoa > Chordata > Aves > Accipitriformes > Accipitridae > Haliaeetus > Haliaeetus leucocephalus. Next base: position 2,452,519 of record NW_010972962.1, on the reverse strand, counting down.
ATAAGCTTTTAAAAATAAAACATGTTTGCATGTGTCTACATTTTGACAAATGGAAAACATTCTATGGGTTCTGACTATGTATGCCTTTATATAATGTTTTAAATTTTTTTGAGTCTTATAATTTAAATTCACATGAAGATTACATGTCATTTCTGTGTATATAAGTTGACTTACAACTACTGCAGTTTAAAAAAACCTGAATATTTGACTTCAGCAATTTTGAGAATATAGTTTATGCTGTATATTTGCCTAATGCAGAGTTCCCATGACCACAAAATTATCTTCTTGCCAAATGGTATATGCACATACTGCATGAAGTAGCGTACAGCTTTTCAGAAACCAGGGCAAGCTCTGTAAATAGAGAATGTCGGGTAATTATTCAAACTCTTTTTTATGCCAAAAAATAAAAAATTTGTTCTGTAGTGGATGTTTTTCTGAGATTTCTGTGAAATCTCTAATAACGTTGCTTATCTGTCATTTCACCTACAGGTACATTTATGTTCCGATGGGAGGATCTCAGTCCAGTCTGCTGGGAACACTCTTTTCCACAGCCCTCACTTTTGCCTTTGTAAGCTATTGGCATGGAGGACAGAGTTATCTGTGGTACTGGGGTGCACTTAATTGGCTTGGAGTAATTACGGAAAATGGCGTCAAGAGGATACTTTCTGTTTCACTTATTCAAGAGTTAATTGTAAGTGGAATCTGTCTTCATTTCATGTTCTTATTTCCTGGCTCCATGCTCATCTGAAGTTCCTGGTTACTAATTTGGTTTAATCTAGATTGAAAGTTGTGGATAACAGATAACAGTTAGCATTCCCTTGCCCACCCTCCAGTATTTGAGGTAAGCCATACAACTAGAATTTTGCAAAGTATCAGGAAAGCAAACACTGAAATATGCATGGTCCTAAAAGCTTCCTCTGCAGTCCTAGAGTAAGCAACTGCTTGTCATGTTGTATATGCCTGAACAGAAGCCAGTTTTAACATTTGTGTTCTGATTTCACTCAGGATGGCCTTAAAATATTAATCTTCGCTAAAATTAGGAGTGTATATTTCTAACCACGTGTTTCCTGGACAAATCCATGTGTAGCAGCTGCTTGCATCTGGGAACAAGTTTACACTGGGAAATTTTATGCCACTAAAGAGCCAAGTAAAGAAAATACCCTCTTGCTTTGAAGACCTTATACTTTTGACCTTCATACTGTAATTTCCAAAGGACAAAATTCTTTGACATGCAATCATATGCAAAAAGCACTATTTTAATTGTGATGGTCATTTTAGTCTGCAGGTTTGCTCGCTATTAAATCCTAAATCTTCTAATAACTGTTTGTAAGAACAAATAATTCTGATGTCTTGCTTCCTTAATAGTGATGAGCGCACAGAATTTGTACTCCTATATAATGTTGTGGTGGTGGTGACTCAGTCTGCAGCCTGATGAAGTCCTGATGCTCAAGTAATTATGTTTGTTCTTCATCCCACCCATCTCAATTTTCACTGTTGTGGCATCCCATGCGTGGCAACTAATACAGCTAAGTAATTTAGCAGCCAATAACAGCCAGTGCTACCTTATATCATCCAACTGTGAATTCACTGACAGTCTGGAAGCAGCTTTTTTCCTTCCTAGAGAATGAGTTTATCAGATCCATTAATCCTTCCTCTAGGGTGAAACTGAGCTTCACTATCTGACCAGCTGCATATATTTGTCTCTGGACTGGAAGACAACATATTTGTTTAGGCATCCAGCTGTATGAGGAAATATAAGTGTAGGGGCTTTTTGTATTTGCTGTCACTGTATTAGAAATTTTAAAAGAACTCTTAAGGAATTAAGTGCTTAAATACCCTAGAAATGATAAGGACATAGCATTATGAAGGTGGGTTATATGTGTTGGATTAATTTCTAACATGTAGTTCTAATTATAGTTAACCGATGCTGGCAGTAGGGTACTTTTTTGCATAAATTAACTCCCTATCAATGAACAAAGTGCATTTTACCCCTTTCCTCCCCTTTGTTTTCATCTAGTGTTTTTAAAGGCCTATCCAATGTCTTTCATGTCTCCCTTGTTTTCCATTCCTCTTTGGAAACATGGCTGTAGACCTTCCTTAGAAGACACTTTCACATCTTCCCCTAAAATATTTCTGAAGCCAACATTTTTAATATGAATAGTTTTGGCATCTGAATTAGTGCATTAGACAGATCTTGCTGCATTTGGTTATGGCTGAGTCATGCTTTGCCTTGTGCCTTGAAGGTTTCTCTACAACAACATGAGCTTCAGTCTTTGCAAACCACCCCTCATTGTTGTCTCCTCACTCTTCTAATAAACTTCCATTTTCTTCTTGAACACTGATACTGGAGAGCAGACGAGTATTTGGACTTTGATCCTTCCTGATCAAGGGGTGGGGTGATGTGATATTCTCTGAGTTATCACTTACATTTAAAATGAAGTGCAAATTCCCTAATGCCGTGTATAAACTTCCCTATTTCCCTTGTAATCTGGCTTTTGGAAGCATTCCTATAATCCTGCCTCAGCGAGAGGTGTGCTGTAAGCCTTGTCACCGTAGCCTTGAGAACCCTGTTCTGGGGGATGGGTTTTTTCACTTAAATTTCATCTGTTGACAAGCTGAAATCCTTTGCATTCTTGTACTTCACTCACTTGCTATGTTGGCTCTTGAAGGCTATTTTTGAAAAGGAAAGTTTATTTTTGTCCTCAGAATAGCAGATGAGTTTCTGAAAAAATACAAAGCATAGGTTTATGGTTTTTTTACCCATTCTATTTACCCAACCTCTTCATATATTGTTGTTAAAGTTGAGTTATATAATTCAGTTGAGCAGAGGGTGTTTAATTAGTAAAATAGTAAAAAACCCCTTGAAGAATAAGTTGAATTTTAATTCTGCTCTGTTTTTAAAATTGAATTGATCACAAAGAATAAGAATTATATCAAAACTGCTCCCCTTTTCTCCCCCCACTATATTGTCTAAATTCTCTTGCAAAACAAAGGTTTAGAAATCTAAATAAAGCACATTTGACTCTCATCCTTCATTGAATCCTTGTGCTGACTAAGAATATATATAAAAAGAAAGCGGATTTTATGGTAGTTTAATTCTCAGCACTTGAAACCTAAGCGCAATATGGGTAAATAACGCTTTTGTAGCAGTCTGAGAGGTTTTAAATGTTGTCTCAGGCATATTGAACTAAAATGAACAAAGAAGCATTACTTGTGAGAAGTAAAATCAGCATATAAACAAATATGTACTGAAATCAGTAAATTTCCTGACTCAAAAAACTGGATCTGAAACTTTTCATTTGTACTGGTTGCAAACCAGTATGGCTTCCTGATTTCAGCTCTAAAAGAGCTGATGCTCCTTCTTATGTACTTTTCAGCTTACACTGCTCTGAACTTTCATGTTTCAGTGAACTGTGTTGTGAGAAGTTATCTATGTATCTTTTTCCCCCTAGAGGTTACTTGTTAGATATCAGTAAATTAGAACTGAATTAAGTAATACTGTCTTTTCATTAAAACATTGTATATAAAACAACAATAAATGCTATGCATCATAAGCTAGGGCAATCTGGGAACTTTATATTAAACTGGAGAAGTTTCATTGTGTTTTTGTCAGGGTTTTTTTTACTTTTTCAGGAGATATTTAGGCCCATTCTGAGCAAAGTAGTGCTTTGTTTCACTGATTCTGTATTAATTTCTTACAAATGAACAGAGACTCCAGTAGTAACTTGTTCAAGATCAATGACAGAATTTGTATTGACTTTTAATAAATAATGTGTCAGATTTCTGAAAGAAAATGCTAATGGCTATCATTCTTCCAGTGATATAAATATTTTTCCTCCTCATTTTTCCTTAAGGAAAACAAGATGTAGATCTATACAAGAAATTAGATCTTGGTATAAAAATAGATAGATTTAAACCTTAGAATAGCTGACAACATCTTTAAATCAATGGATTTTTAAAAAAGAAAGATTTGGAAATCATCCAAAAGAAGATGTAGCAAAGGGGGTAAAGTTGGCAGATTGTTAAAATTAATGTTTTAATCTCAATTGAAACAGCAACATTTATCTTCTTATTCTTTTGTAAAGTGAAAACTTATCATTGAGTCTAGTAAGAATTTTTTAAATTGAGACATAAAGGTCTCTCTTCTAAAAATCATGCTATGATGAATTTCTAGTTTAAGATCTTATTTCTAGCTTTATTTAGTAAGAAACTAAATATACTATAAACAATTCAATTTGAGAAACCAACTACTTTTAAACATGGCTTATTTTAAAGTAATTTGTACTATCCTTGTAAGTGTTTTGTTTTTTTAAAGTATAAAATAGTTTGATTTCTACATTTTCATTTATGACTGTAACGAGGTGCACTAATTAGGTCCGTTTCAGTACACTGTAATTGCCTTCCCAACCACCCTTTGCAAAAGGGGAAATATTTTGTATGATGTCCGTGGTTTTGTTAGTGTGTTAGATTAGGTTTGGTTGGTGTCTTAGATATTTTCTTTTTTTTTTTTTTTTTCTCCAAAAAAGAATGAACTTCATATGTTTGTCTCTATAGTTAAAATATCGCCATTGTTTTGGGTACCAGAGATGAGGTCAATGGTAATTGGCATCCTCAGCTTCACAGAGAACAGAATTTTAGACGTATTTCAGAAAGTTGAGTGTGGTGAGGGGTTTTTACCCATTTTTTTTCTCTGTTTAACTTTGTTTGCCCTGTTTCTTCTGCTAGGTGCATTAAAATTTCTAGTTATTATAAGTAGGTTAGGCATTATGCAATGATCCTGCAGACAGCTAGTGTGGAGCTTGGAAAGGTACTGACTGGTCAGCCTGACCTCTGGGCTGTGGTTCGACGGGGAATTAAGCTGATCTAACAGCTCACTGCTGTTGAAGGGGGAAAGGTTTAATTTTCCTTTCCTCCCTTCCTTGCAGTCTCACCACTTTGTCTTCTGCATGCCTTCCTGCTGGAATCTTTGCTGCGCTGACCTAGCTCTTTACCCCAGCAGAAAGCTTTACTTCCACTGTTTATTTTATTGCTAGATGATTTGTCTCATGGAGAGGAATCTGAAAAGCACCCAAAGCAGTAGAAACCAATTGGGTTCTTCTGCAGTAATTACTCAGCCCTATGTTAGGGCCCAAATTCAGCCTAGCCAAGATAAAGATTCATGTGAATTTCACAACCATGCCCTATATACATCAAGCAAATGTACAACTATCTGCTTTAATGACAGAATTTCTTTTTGCAAGTATAACTCACTTTAAACTGCTGTGAGATAACTGTAAAACTTCCTTCTGCAGCTGAGGCAAGATCAGACCAAATGTTAGGAACTCGTTCAAGGAAAGTATGTTTGTTGACCACCTTGCAAGATTAGACCTTTAATAAGATCTCTGTAATAAATAAAGATTCTTCTCAGCTGTTCTTCAGCACACACTAGGCTTTGATCTTTATTTTGCTTCATTTGGTGGAAAGAGTATTTATATCACTGGTTTGCTAATGTCAAGCCTGTCTGGCCTTTTATTTTTTAATAATAGTTTTCTGTAATTCATACATATTTTTATTGCAACATGGTGATTCAATTAAGTGGTAAGCATTGCCAATGATAGTTTCTTCATAACCTTTTTATATGCTTGCTGTAGACTGCTGTTGGGTTTGTCACTTCACTCTCTGAGAATCTGTAAGAACGTATGGTGGGGTAGCTGAACAAAGTCCCTTATTGAGACTTACTCTCTAGTGCAGAATTGGTTTTTGATATATAAGTATCACCCATAATGTCAAAGCCCAGACCAGTGGATGGGACTCGCCCCCTATCCCCCGCCCCAACCTTGAGTTCAGCCATATCATTGCTCTAACCAGAAACCTCTACTATCCACAGTAGATGTACTCTGACTCAAAAATTAATGGAAACTCCTTTCCCTAGATGTGAACATTAGTCAGGGCAGACTTGTGACAACTGGTCTTTGTGTATGGTACCTAGAAGAAGCAAGCTTAGTTATTGAGGTGCTGTTTTGTACTGAGCTGCTGAATGACCATCAAAGGTGAATATGGGCTGGCTGATGCATCCTAGGGTTTTTCCACTGACTTTTAGCTTTGCCAACAATAATTCTGAGTCAAGTAATTCTTGCCATGTTTCGGCTTTTGCTTGATTTTATTTTTTTCTCTCTTCTCCACACTCTTCTTGTTAAGGGTTCATTTGTCTTCACGGAAGTGGATCCCAAAATATTTTGAGAGACCTGCTAAAAATGCACACACACAGACACACACTTGCACTCTGACTCTGGTTTTCTTTACTGAGGGAACTTCTTGTCTCAGACTCAGTAACAAAGACTGAAAATCTAGGAGGTGTTGTTTTGTGTGAGGGACAAGCATATGCAATATGATACAGGCTTTTATATGGTGAATGACAAAAGTGGCTGCAGTAAGATTTCAGAGATTACATTCTATTGTTTCGTACCTTTTGAGTACAAGCATCCATTTTTTGTCACATCCATGCAAGAAATATTTTTGATGCCAGCAGTGCAGAAACTGTTGTGATTTTCCATCTGTCTTTAACCAGATGATTGCTGCTCTGCTTCAGACCACAATGTCAGCTGGGAAGCTTGTTGCATAGCTGCTCAGTTGTCATAACAAAAAAATGTTTCTTCCACCTACCAGCATTACTTCCTCTTCTGTTTTGGAGACATCAGGCAGTTTTCTGGTGCTCAGGCCATAATGCAGTTTGAAAAGCAAGGAAATCATGCTACGGGGTGAAAACAAGGTAAAAAGTGATGCTGCTTATGCGCTGCTTTGTTACTGTTATATGAATACAGCCTCCCTCTGTTGTTTACCTCAAAAATTAGTCCAGACAATAGATGTCAGCAGTTATGGAAATACAAGTTAAAGTACTGAGGAGTGGTTGTACTCTTGTCTTTCCACTATGCCTTGAGCTACAGAAGCTTGCCACAGGGAAAGCCAGGTCTGTATTTCCTGAGAGTGTTTATCAGATGTCTCCATGGGGATTATTACTGTGTATTATTTATTTGTTAGCAGGTTCACAGTGGCAATGTGGGAGGGCCATAAAGGCAGGACCAAAATGCAGCACTAATGATTGGTGAAGTTAGATCTTTTCCTAATTTGATTGCAATTTAAAAGGTAAAAACATTAAAAATGTGGATGAGGGAACCAGAAGAACAAAAATAAGGATGTCAAGGACCTGGACACAGAGGAAAGTGCATGGCTTTCTTGACCTGTCCTCCTTGGTGAGAGCTGAGACACATTTATAGGACTATATACGCTGCCATTACTTGGTTAAATTCCCTGCTGTAAACATAAAACAGAAAAGAGGATGGTGCATTTCAATGCTGTTCATTTTGCACTTTTCACAAGCTGCCACTTTTTAAAAAAAAATAAAAATGTTTGGGCAGGTTCTTTGAGGGTGAAGAGTAAGTGTAGGAGCAAGTACAGAAATTTACTTCTGTGTATGTGAAAGTTTCACACATGCATCTGTAAGTGTAGTGCATACATACAAGCTGGTAGAAAGCTTTCTTCAAACAGAAGTGGGGGTTGGCTGTTTGCTGAGAGATGCTATAAATGTAGATCTTTTGGAAAAATCTAAAAATGAACTGGTGCTAGTGCAAGACAACATTTTGTTGAGTGAATATTTAGTAAGACATCAATAGAGAAGATGAGTATCTTCTCATACTATATATAGCATTTATTCCTAAATTCAGAAACAAGTTCTGTATGTGAAAATAGATCTTAACTGACAGCTGCTTGATTGTAATTGTGTGGTCCTCTTTTTACAGGAGCAATGTAGGGAATTATAGGTCATTTGCATCATCCTGTCTCTTGAAAAAATGTCAGTTCCCACCTTCATGTGTGAACCTTCCAGGAGCTAATTTTTACCTTTGCTTTGGAAGGAAAGTATATACCTTGAAAAGAAACAGGAGGTGACCTCAGGCCACAGTTCAGCTTGGGGAGAAGGGAGGGAACAACTGCAAGAAAAAGAAAATGCCAGAAAAATAAAGCAAAGTAAGGGGGACTGGTTCTGGGTTAGAGCTAGATGAAGAATGGAGCAAAAGGAAAGATTGCCATGATTACTGAGGGCTACAGTATATGTTGATTGGAGATTTAATTTATTCTTCCATTTGGTGTGGCAGTTGTTGATGAATAAGATCTGGTAGCACATCTCATTCACTTTCCACTTGCAGGCCCGTTCCTTATCTTGTAACTGTTCTAGCTCTGGGTATTCCACAATTTCTTTTGGATTATTTCATAAATGGATATTTTGCATGTGTATTCAACTAGAATTCTTTATTTTTGTTGCTTTTCTGTTCTGTGGTACAGTCTCCACTCTTATCCTATTCAACATCTGTCCCTCTGCTTCAGAGTGCAGGAGCAGGTACTGACATGTCAGCCTTTCATCAGCTGCCTTTCCCTTGCTCCTGCTGCTCTTTGAGCCTAACTTCTACCAACATTAATGAACACGTATAGTCCCTCCCTTCATTTCTGCAGTCTCCCAAACACACTTGTCACTATTACCCATTGACAATGTGTATTAACAAACATTTTCAGAAGTTGCCCCACTGCTTGGACCCAACCCATCTTCATTTCTACTGCCCGCTTTAAAAATCAAATAAATTGACATTCTGTTTGGCAGAGCTTTGTCACAATTTTCAGCCTTTCCTCCATCCCATCTGCTCCCCCAGCTGCTCAGTCACACCCTGCCCTCCATTTTCAGTGCACCTAACTGCAGATAGATAAAATAGCCGTAACTGTTAGTCAGGATGTGTTGCTTCCCTTCCCACCATCCCATCTGTTCCTCGCTCTCTTTCAGCTTTTCACCCATGCACTTGTTTTTATGCTGTCCTGTTATTTTTGGCAAATGGCTGCATTGCAGATGACCCAGATTCAAGGGATGCATTGAGGTGTTCACTCTTGTGGTAATGGGTTGATTACCAGAGTCCAGGGATAGACAATGAAGAGTTGGCCTGTCATTTATTTATCTAAGAACATTTTCTAAAAGAAAGCACCTAAAAGGACTTTTAAGATTGACCGGGTGGTCTCTGTTGCTTCTGTAGAGAAGGAAACAAATTTGGGCCTTACTCTTCAGTTGTGATGCAATAGGGGGTGAAAACCGAAGTTCACGTCCTTAAATTGCGCTGGTAAAAGGAACTCCAGCAAGCAATCTGAGGTTTTTTCCCAAGTGTTTTCCTGATAGGGATAATGGCACCACCTTTGCCCCTCCTGTACTGCAGCAACTTTACCCACAAACTTGTTTACCTATCTGTCACCCCCCCTCAAATCCTTGCAAACCCTATATAACAGACCATTGCAAAGAATATTTAATTTAGTTTTTGTGACGTAAAGATGAGTCAACATTACATTAGCTTTTAAGCATTGCTTCTCTAGTGAAAACCTTCAAAAAATTGAAAGGATGGAGCTTTAATAAATGTAGAAAGCACGCTTACTCCCCTCTCATGTATTAGGGGAGGCACTGAAAGATAATGCAGGACTAGGTGTTATATTCATGGTAGTTAATTTGCTTGATTTCTTCAACATAACAAATAGTGCAGTTTGTGTATCTTATTTTAAAATTATTATGGATAAGTTGGCTGATAGGTTTAAGTGGGAGAGGATGAAATCTGTAGAACAGTTAGTAATTAAATGTTTAAAAAAACCCAACTCTTCTAAAAAGTGTACTAGATTATTTCAACCCTTTAAAAACCAAAGGCAGATGAAAATAGAATAATGTGATCTGTAGTGTTGCAGTTTGTAGTATCAAGCACATGTTTCATGTCACTCTGGCCAATAGTATCTGACAGTCTTATTCCATAGTGCATATGTTCCCATAAGAAATATTCAACTGCTTCTCCAATTTTACCATACGCTCTTATTTTGCCACGTGCTTGGATTATCAAGTCTCTGGAAGGGTAGTTCAAAAAGAAATAAGTGTTGTGAATCTGTTTTACTCCATGAAGATGGATGCTTGTTTAAATTGCAGTGAATTTAATTCCCTTACATGGGACTTGTTAAAGTATTTTTAGTATAAGCAAGCTTGATAACGTCACTGACTTTATGTAGAAGTCTTCTTTACTCTGTCCCAGAGCAGCTATATAAATGAGATGGTTGCAAATGCAGCACGTGTATATATTTTCCATCTTCTGAGCCCTTGCCAAGAAGTTACCAGCTAAAGTCTGTCAGGGTAGGCTTCTTGCCACATGTAACCCTGTCATCAGGCTGGGTTTGCAGTGTGGTGGAAAACACGCACCCAGCTCCTGAGCCCTCCCTAAAACAGCATGATGCATGTGACCTGCTCCCAGAACAAGCTACTGCAAATGGATTCAGCAGCCCTCTGAATAATGAGCATTTGGGACATGCCAAATCACCATGGTGCCACCACTGTTGCTAGAAAAAAATTAAGAATGGTTGCTGTAGGAAGGTGTAGGATTGGGTCACTGATAAAATACTGGGGAATATATTTCTATAAAAGATGACTTCAGCATGATGTTTTGTATAGGACTCTGCCTAGTTTTAACTGCTGTACAGAATTCAGTCTTGAGTGTCTCCTGAGCTTCCACATGGGAGGGTGGATGACTTACCTTGGGGAATATTGACCAGCCTATTTTCTCTGTTGTTGGCTAGCTAGAAGGTGTAAATGCATTTAGGAAACATACCTCTGGACCCTCAATTTCATCTCTCCATCCCATTCAGTAATATCGTTGTACACAGTCCTGTAAATCAGTGAAAATGCAAACTTATTGTTGATTATCTCTAACTTGCCTTAGAGAGAAGTTCTTTTAAATGATGCTCTGCTGTCTGAAGCCACTTCTCCTGCCACGTTTGTTTCATGCTCGTAGTGGTGTAATTATCTTGTAAAGTAAGTGAAATGAGTATTTTCTCTTACATCCTCTATAACTTCAAACTTCCAACTTGTCCTTCAAATGGACTCTTAATTCTAACCTAAATGATCTATTCTGGTGCAGGTTGTTCTTCATAAGCTATCTTTCTCAAGAAACAACCATTATACAAGCTTCCTATTTCTGGCTTGGTTTTAGCTTAGGGGCTAAATGTGACATGCATGTGTAACTGGAAGTGGATTTAGGAATGGGAATGTTTGGACCATGCAAATCCTTTTCACGCCTGTAGTCTTCCACCCCTCTCGAACACATACACAGATTTACTTTTCAAGGCACCCCACTACATGATAGTGTCATTTATTTTTGTAAGATGACTGAGAAGGCCCAGCTGAGAGAGATCTGATGGTAGGAAATTTTGCTAGACCCAACAATGTGCAGAGAGGTTTTTCCAACATTTGACAAAAATGGCTGAGGCTGGTCTTCATTTACAGCAGAAATTGGATTGGAATATTAACCCAAACTGTTCAGTTCCAGGAAGGTGGCCTGAGGCAACCTTTAAGTCACCTCCTATGTCATGCTGCATGCCTTTGGACTGAGTATCTTGACAATATATATATATTTATTTTGTGTAGTTTAAATGCTACAGTCCATTTATTTCACAGTGTGTGGTGGTGGTGGTGATTACTAGAAGTAAAGTATGATGAAGTATTGATGTGAGGTTACAAGTAAGATGGAGCATCGAGGAAGGACGCAAATACAAGGGTTGCAGCCAGGCATCCAGGATTTCATTGTCGTTTTAACACTAAGCACTCTTTTGCCCCTCTATGTTCTAACTGTATTTCCAGGACAAGAGGAGATAGAAAGAGACAGCAGTAAAATCCAGAGAAACACCACAAATTCACATCAGCTGCTTGTATTGTTGCAATGGAACATATTGGTAAAAGCATTAAATAGCATAATGAAGAGTTGTGGGTGTGGAGGCTTTTTAATTTTGTCTGATGAAAACATCTTGCTGTATATTCAGAAAAATCCATGTGCTGGTAGATATTTAGATCACAAATGTTATTATGGATTATGCAGATCAGCCTCAGTCCTTTTTCATGCGTAAATTAATGCTTCCATTGTATTAATTTGAGCACAATAGCTGCTCAGGTACTGCCATAGTTAGCTTTTTCTAGCTGACATGAGATGTTTAAAGAACATTTTATTTTTTTACCTTCATTGCAGCTGGGTAAAAGCTGCATTGACATCAAAGACTCTCAGGAAAACGTGTACAGCTTTTTGGATCAATGCCTAGGGAAGCTAATGGAAATTAGCTCCAGCAAAACCCAGAAAGGGTTCAGTGTTTGTCTCAACTGTTTCTGTCCTAAACTACTCCCTTATAAATGAGCAAACACTTTTTTGGTCTGTACTATAGTTAACTGGTATTGTTTATCATACAGCACTTTTGAAGAAGGTGATGTATTATATGTGACAGGTTTATTTCATTTTTTTAGTAACTTTTTTTTTTAAAGTGGCAGAGCTTTTTTAGCTATTCATTTTGTTTGTCTTGGCTGTACTGCTTTGGATTGTAAAACAGGCAGACCTCACAAACTCACCAGGTCTAATCAGTGCCTTGGTGGAAAATGCAGTCCAACACCAGCTGTCTGATGGGTTGTCCATCTCTAACTCTTTCTACAGCTTTACCAGAAGCTTTTTCTGTTTTTCTCTTCCCTAATTAAAACTGTTTCTCTATAGAGTTGATGAATAAGTTTGATAGACAAAGGGAGAGTGAAAGGTAGATCAGATGATAGGCTATGCTCTATAGATAAGCTACAGCTCAATTAGAATTAATTAGCATGGTGTAAGAAGAGGGTAAGTGTGGTGACTCAACACAAAAGTTCAAGCTAGCATGATCGTAAACTTATTTAAAGTTGGTTGTTAACATTGATTTAGTAGTAAGATTTCAAACTTTTTCTCTGTGTGCATACACTTACGCATTCTGAAAGGGCATACATTTTTTATATGTCGGACCACACATTCATACTATGCATTTCAGGAGAAGAAAACTTAAGATATCCTCTACCTGTGTGTGAACTGAAAGAGAATGTTTTGGAAGTCCTTGGGCAGCTTTGGAGATGCAAAGTACTAGAAAGGGAAAAAGTTGTTTCACTAAGTAACTGTCAGTGTCTGTGAATATTTATGTAATTATCTTCTCTACCCTTCTCCTGTGATGCCCTAGTTTTCATCCAGAATTTTCAGAGAAAAATCTGTCTGTTCTTATACATGAATGTTCTTCATAGCGGTGTGTGGAAGATTGAGTATTGCTGTATTGCGCATACAGGCTGATACAGAGTACTTTCCACTGAAGCTTATCTATCCCCATTTTTGTGCTGACTCAGACTGACTCATACACTAGATATAGTTCTGACTGGGGCTAACATTCAATTTACCACAAATCTACTTTGCAGTAATATGTTAAAATTGTATTTTTATGCTTGTAACTGTCATTTATTTGAAGTTTTGTCACTTTATAATCTAGCAGTTGAAACATTTGTTTTGATGCTTACAGAACTAGCAATTTAATCATCTAGGAGTATATTTTTTAGGTCTGTTTTGAGTATGTGTTTATGTTGTTTCAGGTATCTGAGCGTGAATTCTGGTCTGGCTGCAACTATTAAAGATTAATTACTGCTTTTTTTTTTTTTTTTTTTTGATGCTGCGGTCAAAAGACTTTTTCTGTAACATAACCATTTATGATGTGAAGGCTGAGCAGCTCCTGAAATTTTCCTTGGTTCCCATGCCCTGGCAAATGCTCATCACTTCACACGAAGCATTCAGTCTTTTGCAGGTTGAGGCACTATGTAAAGAGGCTTTCAGCCTAGGGCCATGATGAACAAGATACTTTTCCTTATGCAGTAATGAGACAATGTTTCCTTGTGAAGTGCTGTAATGCTTTTAAACTCATTCTAACAACTGAATATTGGAGGAAGCTAAAACTTTCTTATCCTTTTTTCACCATCTTTTTGCAGCCTCTGTGCTGCACTCACACCTCAGATGATAGTGCAAAATATAGATTACAAAATATGTGAACCAGTATATGGTGGAGAGAGACATACTTAATTTGTATTATTAGAATATTAGTAGCAAAAACTTTGTAACAGATACTTATACTTCTCAAATATGAGCAGTAATATTTGCACTGAGAAAAAATTTGGGATTGCATGTGTATTTAAATCTTTTTTTCTATGGAAGTATCTCTTTATTAAGATCAATCAGTTCTGATCTGACTCTAGAATCTTTCGGTGAAGTCTTATTAATCAAACAAAGCATTTAATGACTTCTGAAGTTGTTTGATGCTGTTTGTTTTGTACTGAAGTGCTTTACCTCCATATTGCAAGCCACTGGATAGTATTATCCACCCCAGAAGCATGTCCTTAGTGTTTACGTCCATCAGCAAAAATTCATCAAGGAGTACATTTAATAAGAAAAGAATTAAGACATAGAATGTGTATGACTGTGTCCAGTTCTGGTCTCCCCACTACAAGACAAACATGGACATGCTGGAGTGAGTCCAGCAAAGGGCCACAAAGATGGTGAAGGGATTGGAGCATCTGCCATAAGAGGAGAGGCTGAGAGAGCTGGGACTGTTCAGCCTGGAGAGGAGAAGACTCAGGGGGGATCTTATCCATATGAATAAATACCTAATTGTAGGAAGGAAGAAGACAAAGCCAGACTCTACTTGGTGGTATTTAGTGACAGGACAAAAGGCAACAGACACAAACGGAAATACAAGAAATTCCATTTAAACATAAGAAAATCTTTTTTACTATGAGGGTATGGCACAGGCTGCCCAGAGAGGTTGTGCAGTCTCTGTCATTGCAGATGTTCAAAACTCGACTGGACACAGTGCTGAGCAGCCTCTTGTAGCTGACCCTGCTTTGGTGACCTTTCTAGGTAACCTCCGGAGGTACCTTTCAACCTCAACTACGATTCAACACTGCTTTCGTCGCAAAGTCTTACCCAAACTTAAATGACATTGGTGGAAGTTCTGCTAGATATTTTAAAAGCTTTGGGATCTCTTCCATAAGGATTTCAACTTCTGGATAAAAGTTGTTTGTTGTAACTACAATGTGTTTTTCTAACATTGCTTGAAAAATTGTAGTGGTTGTTAACTTCATCTGCACCTTTTGTTTTGCCCCTCAGGACCGTTTATTCTCACCAAGAATTCGTCGTCGACTTCATGCTGTCTTAGCATCTGTTAGCACTTCAATGCTGATTTTATCAAATCTCATATTTCTTGGAGGAAGTCACGTTGGAAAAATCTACTGGAACAGGATCTTTATGGAAGGCAAGTTTATTTTTATGTGCTTTCTAGATAACAGAACTTTCCAAATATTACCTTGGGTGGGCTGAGCCAGGTTCTTCTCTTGCTGCACTAACTGGGATTAACTTTTCGTTCCTGTTCAAAACCATCAAAAATCTTTCTGACAAGATCTAAATAACTGTGCAGTCTGTGTGACTACAAAGAAACATTGCCTTTCTCCCATCAAGTCTAGAAAGAGAGTTATCAGACATCTGTGTCAGTGAAATCACTGACATAATAAATGAACGTAATAAATATGTGACAAGTTGGGCAGGTTGGATTTTTTTTTTTTCAGCTCTGCATTTCATGTACATCAGTAAGAATAGTAAGCCAACCCCATAGATTCTGTGGAAGGTTAGTGAATGAGATCTTGTCATGGTTTAACCCCAGCCAGCAACTAAGCACCATGCATCTGCTCACTCACTTCCCCCCCACCCAGTGGGATGGGGAAGAGAATTGGGAAAAAGTAGTAAAACTCATGGGTTGAGACAACAGTTTAATAGAATGGAAAGGAAGAAAATAATAATGATAGTAATAATAATAAAATGACAATAATAATAATGATAGAATTGGAATACACAAAAAAGTGATGCACAATGCAGTTGCTCACCACTTGCTAACCGATGCCCAGTTAGTTCCTGAGCAGCGATCCCCTCCCCAGGCCAACTCCCCCCAGTTTATATACTGGGCATGATGTCACATGGTACGGAATACCCCTTTGGCCAGTTTGGGTCAGCTGTCTTAGCTGGGTCCCCTCCCAACTTCTTGTGCCCCTCCAGCCTTCTTGCTGGCTGGGCAGGAGAAGCTGAAAAATCCTTGACTTAGTCTAAACACTACTTAGCAACAACTGAAAACATCAGTGTGTTATCAACATCATTCTCATACTAAATCCAAAACATAACACAATACCAGCTACTAGAAAGATAATTAACTCTATCCTAGCTGAAACCAGGACAGATCTGCATGATACAGCATAATTGAGCAATTAAGGTTTTATTGTAGTGGATCTGTTGTCAGGGTAGGGGCCTTCTGACTTGTGGACAAGGTTTGAGGACAGAGAACTTGGGTGACAGTATCAGCCTGTGGTGTTGCTGAATAAGCAGTATGCAGTGTTGTGCTGTGAGCTGACTCAGGAGACAAATTCAGCTTTAATTTTTTTGCCAGAGCTCAATGTAAGCAGGACCAGTTTTCTTCTTAGGTTCTTATTGCTGCCAGAGGCCCACATTGCCAAATAAAGGTCTTGTAGACAAATTTTTCTTCCTCATGAGGGAAGTACTAATAGGCTTCTGTGCCTAGAAGCGCTCTCCTACAAAGACCACCACTGTCTATTGCTCCTTCATGCAGTGTTTTCTCCTCTTGTTCCTTGCAATGGTTTAGAGTCAGCTCTGGAGTTCCATGGTCCTACTTAAGCATCCCAAAATAATGACACTATTAAAGAGTAAGTTATGTACATAAATGGAACGATTTATCTTCTGAGCTCAAGCAAAAAAAAATATTTGAACAGCCCTAAGAAAGGTACATTTTTAGCATAAAATATAGAAAAGCTTTTTGTTAATACTGGGCAGGGAAGATGGGGTGAAATAGTTGCTTATGTTTGGTTTTTGCTCTTAAAACATGAAAGATTTGTTTTCTGTTTTCTTAAAAAGGCTTCTTTTTCTCTTAAATTGTTTCCTCCTGGTTAGTTGGCTAGTAGTTTCAGTAGAAAAAAAATAGCTGAGAGAGTAAGTTTGGAAGTAAAGTTAGACATCACTTCTTATGTAGTAAAAAAAAGCACTAGTGAAATTGTCCACTTCAGGCTTATAGCTTTGTGCAAATTATTTTCTTAATGCAATCTGTATATTATAAATGGAGAAAGTATGCCTTCCACTTCAGAAGGATTAGCAGTTGGCAGAATGCTGGGGTTTGCATCTGATGAAGGACAATGTTTTAACAAGTAGAATAGTATTTAATTAAACCAGATCAATTATTGATTGTTTTTCTAGGTATGATTTGGTGTGTGGTTTTTTTTTCCTTTGGTCTGTTGTTTTGCACATAACTTGAGTACATACAGTTACTTCAGTATTGGGTACCAGGTGTCTAAGATAAGAATAGCAAATTAGTTGAGTCATTTGCAACTTTGTTTCTATGATGTGTTAATCAAATTAACTTCACTTTTAGAGCATAAAAGCTTTTGCTTAGTGTAGCTCATATTCTACTAGTAGAAATCTCAGTGTTAAGCTTTATATGCCTGTATCCTTAGATCACACACATGACTGAGCATATGCTATTACTGCATTATGATTCTGACAACTCACATGTACAAGCTGAAACATCCGCTAAGACTTTATTGCATCAACACTCCTGCTCCATTGTGGTTTTCCTACTCTGGAACAAATGCTGAGCATTTAAGGCCAGTCAAATCCAGAAGGATTGTTCAGTACTATGGTCTTCAATTTAAGGTAAATTTAAGTGCTGATCTGTAAGAGATGTAGCAAAAGTCTACACATATATTAGGAGAATGCAATGCTGAAAG
This sequence comes from Haliaeetus leucocephalus, assembly GCF_000737465.1. NCBI lineage: Eukaryota > Metazoa > Chordata > Aves > Accipitriformes > Accipitridae > Haliaeetus > Haliaeetus leucocephalus. Next base: position 2,434,833 of record NW_010972962.1, on the reverse strand, counting down.
GTAAAGATAAATAAATTTGTGTATCATCTGCACTGTTCTGGTGAATCCAATTCATCAATATATTCAGACCAAACTAAATACTACAATATATACTCTTTGATCATTCCTTTGTCAGCCCAAGGACAGATGAGATGATCTAGCTGCTTGTCTTCAACTGAAGTTTTTGTCATTACCTTCATAAAAAATTAAATGGGGATATGTTTGAAGAAGTAGGGGTGGTGGTAATGGGTGAATGTTCTGTGGGGCAGGAGGGTGTTTGTTTGGGGTTTCTATTTTTACACTTTTTCTGGTGTGATGCAAGCAATATAAAGTTCCCATGCATGAAGACTTTCTCTTGTGCATTATGATGTTGAAGAGCTTTGATTAGAACAGATGTTGACCTCCCATCAGTATCTTGTGAAAAGTAGTCAAGAAATCTGGCAAGGGACCCCCAAACCTCTTCTCTATGTAATATCCAAATCTGTGTCCTTGCACTTTGTAGTGCAAAACAATGTTATAATGTCCAGTACATTACTAAGATCTGCTAGATATTTATCTGGTTACTTTGAGTCAATAATTGTTAGCTTTGGGTCGAGAAGAGAGAAGATACTTGGTGAATTTCAGGTTACAATATTAAAAATAATATTCTTGCTCTATTTAAAACCTTTTTGATCTGTTCGAAATTCATCTTAGTTTAGGAAACCTAAGCAGGGTTTTGCACCACTCTAAAACCAAATCTAGAGAGTAGACATTTGCATTTGGAGGACACCTCTACATTCTCAGCAACCTGGGCAGCAGGACTTGAGATTGGTTGACCGAGGTGGCAGAGGGCTCTGCAGCAACAGTGTGACATAAAACCCCTCTGAGGTAAGGAGTAGAGATCAGGTAAGGAATAGAGCGCTGTGGAAACAAAGCTGTCCACCTGCACATCAGCTGCAAAGAATATTCAGTTCCTTTCCTGTGTTCAAATCCCACAGAATTATGTCTAAAAAGACTTGTATGTATACAAGTAGGAAGCAAATAGGAGAATAGATGTGCATTTCACAGTTTGTAAATATAATTGGCATTTGTAGATCACTAACAAAATTAGTCAAGAACATATGTGTTAAACTCAAGCAATAAAATGCACCTCAGAGCAGAAATCAAATGTCCAGGTTTAGGTGCAGCTTTTAGGTGTTGTGCATGGCATTTTCAGGTCTGGCAAGTAAATGAACCTGAGAATATTAGTATTTTAAAACCCTAAATGCCCAACATATAGCACTTTTTGTAGTCAGAAATCAAGTCCTATTGTATAATATCTAAAAACGGTGCTTGGAGAGCAGCTTCCCATTAGCATGTGTGTGACAGAGAAGCAAATTTGAAATGGTTAACTCTTAAAAGGAAGTTTTACTGAGGTTGAAGAGGTACAAAATGCACTTCTAGTTTTGCTCTTTGGTTACTGAAGAGGATCTACTGTCATCTTTTGCAAAGACCGAGTATTATCAAAAATCTATACAGTTGTCTGAGAGTGGGGAGGAGAGGACATGGGTATGAAAGTTAAACCCCAGGACAGCATAGTCAGTGCAAGGAGGACCATGTAAGTGAGCTACCTTTGTCATCAAAGCTTTGTGGATTGCTTTCTAGGAACAAGATTTAGATGAGGTGGTTTCTCACATGTGGTAAGCTTTGGATGCTGCAATGCCTCTTGCCATGCCATAGTTACACCTTTTCTTTTCCTGGAAGTCTTGCTTGACTGATATTTGAACTGGTTTGCAGTGCCTTGGCAGTGCTTTCCACAGCTCCCATACCACTGTCAAGGAGAATTTATATTTGAGCGTGCCAGGTTGCAGTGTTTTTTAGTGTTTGCTTTCCTCTTGTGAAAAACAAATAAAATTTATCTGGCTTCAGAATGAATTTCTGTGCATCATTGAAATCACCGTTGTCAAAATTATGAGAGCGGGGGGGGTGTGTCTTATATGTATGAGTATTCTTAAATTTGTTCTCAAACTGTTTGAACCAGCCTTACTGCTTTTTTCTAAAACTTAACTTGGCACCATAAGTTATTTACAAAGAAAAAAAGTTCCTACAGCAAGCATTTGACTTTTTTTAGTAAGGCTTTTCTCATGGGAAACAGTGTTGTTCTAATAAGAAAGCAGGAGAAATGTCTTCTACATAACAAACTGGGTTTAATCCTGTATTCAGAGTAATTAATTGCTACTTCACTTGAAAATTAGAGCCTCCAACGAGGGGGGTTCTCTTTGGAAGGGCTCTCTCCTGGGACTCGCACTGTGCAGTGCTTTTGGTTAAGAGGCTGAATTACCTTAGCAAGCATGGCCAAAGGCATTAAGCTGGGTGGGGACACAAGTATATCGGGTGATAAAAGTATAAAATGCTTCCTGCTCTTTCTCTGGTTTGTGAGGGACAGAGCCCAGATCAATGATGAAAGCGCACGGTGCATGTCAGGTGTATTTTACTTTGAATAGCTGTCTGAAAATTGGACAGCCATCATTTAACTTAACTATAAACCAGTACTTTAACTCTCCAGTTTACCTTGCTAAATTGTGAGGAGTGCCTCTCTTGAGGGCAGTTCATCCCACATACATCTATCTTAGCATTGGATGAGATGCATTGTCACTCTTCACTGAGTTCAGAGGCACTTTGTACAGACTAGTTTAGATTAGATTGGACATCCAACCTTTGAGAAGGTGCCTTCGGTAGATATCCAGCTAAGAGTGCATTTCACCCTTGGTTATATTTACCACAGGAGTACAGAATGGCTGGCTGGGCAGAAGTCCTGCAATGAAGAGTATCTGACTGTTCTACCAGATTGCAAACTTTGTGCAGCATCACACCGCTTGCAGCAGAAATAGACCTTACGCCGAGATGCACTGACACCAGTGTAAAATGCACAAAATAACCTCTTCTCCTACATGATGTTCTGAAGGTTAAAGTTAAAAAAAAGTCCGGTTTTGGTTACTGCAGTTAAAAAAAAAAAAAAAATCATCTGACAGGGAGAGGGAAATACAGCAACATGATTGGAAGTCTAGGAGCCGTGACCCTGAAATAAATGGCATTGTTTTGTTTTGAGAGGGAAGTATTGAGGGGAGAAATGGGTACATAGAAGTATCTGCAAAGAAAATGTTAACAAGCTATTCTGTATCACCAGTGAGGTCAGGAAAAGAAAAAAAAAAACAAACCTATAAAACGTAGCAAGGAAGCTTTAGTTGAGGTAGGAGAAACTTTCAAACTGTGAGGCATGGAAAGTATTGAAACACATTACCTAGGTAAGCTGTTGGATTTCCATCTTTGGAGGGCAGTCTCCAGGTAGACAAAAATCTAGCAAGCAATGTAGAAAATCTTGATTTCATTGTGGTGTAGGAAGAACCTCTGAAGAGCCTCCAGACCCATTCCAAGTCCTGTTTCTCTAGGTGGTTCATCAGCAGGTACAGCTGTTTACATGGAAGAGAAATCTGTGTATAGCACAGTAGGATTTTTGTTTGGATTTATATATTTCTTCAGTAAGTTAAGGACCATGGTAATGTACAAAAACACAGTTTCAGTAACATTTTGTAACTGTTTCTTTTTGAAGTATAATGGTCTGATGAGGGAAAAAAAGCCCATTGTGCTGTGGCTGAGGTGCAGCTTAGTGGAAGTCGTGGTGCAATTTTAAACTACTGACGAATACTCTCATGGAGAAGTCTAAAATTATTTGCTGTTTCATACTTGCTCTTTTCTTCTAGCTTTTAGGATGAAATGCATAGTCCTGTATATGAACATTTCGTTAGATAAATTTCTGAGAGCATTTAAAACCAATTGTACTACGCAAAACTAAAACTGATTTCTCAATATCTAATATTTGTTCACTAATTGAAGATGGTGAAGGCTTTATTTTGCTCCAGTTTTCCCTTTGTTGTGGTTTAACCCCAGCCAGCAACTAAGCCCCACGCAGCCGCTCACTCACTCCCCCCCCATCCAGTGGGATGGGGGAGAAAATCGTGAAAAAGAAGTAAAACTCGTGGGTTGAGATAAGAACGGTTTAATAGAACAGAAAAGAAGAAACTAATAATGATAACACTAATAAAATGACAACAGTAGTAATAAAAGGATTGGAATGTACAAATGATGCGCAGGGCAATTGCTCACCACCCGCCGACCGACACCCAGCCAGTCCCCGAGCGGCGAATCCCTGCTCCCCCACTTCCCAGTTCCTAAACTAGATGGGACGTCCCATGGTATGGAATACACCGTTGGCCAGTTTGGGTCGGGTGCCCTGGTTGTGTCCTGTGCCAACTTCTTGTGCCCTGGCTGGGCATGAGAAGCTGAAAAATCCTTGACTGTAGTCTAAACACTACTGAGCAACAACTGAAAACATCAGTGTTATCAACATTCTTCTCATACTGAACTCAAAACACAGCACTGTACCAGCTACTAGGAAGACAGTTAACTCTATCCCAGCTGAAACCAGGACACCCTTTCAGCTTGCTTTGAAGCAAAATAAGGTTTTGTGCTCATCAGAGTTCAGTTATTTGGTTAATTTATAGGGAAAAGAAAAGATTTTTCTCATCACTCACTACTAGGTGATTACCTGACCTACTTTATGGAGGCAGAAAGCCTTTGGACTTACAGCTGTGCAGCACTATCTCAGATTGTTTCACAGGACATCTTAGACATTGATTTGCAAGTGGGAATTACCATGGTAATGGCATACAAGATTCAGGGGTTTGAGTGAACCAAAGAGTTTGGTGTAACATGTGTAAACATTGAATTTTTAGCTTGCTTTGGCAGAAACAGTAGACCATTATCTTATGATGTTAGATTAAAATGATGCTGTTTGCTAATTACACTATATCACAGTATTGAAGATTATTCTCAGAATTTATATTGGTTTCATTTTATGTAAATCATGTAGTGAATTAATTGAGAATCGAAAGGGTATCAGGATCCTTCAAGATGTCATCCTGGACTGCTGTTACCTTTACAAGTTTTGCCCTTGATTTTGGAGACAGTGAAATTAGGTCCTTTTTCTACAAAAAAATCACTTATATATTAGTGGTTGAGATGACTTTCTGTGTTCAACAGCTAAATCATTTAAAAACCATGAGTTACTTATTGAGTAGCTCCACTGCCGTGTGAGATTTCAATAACAAAAAAAGATGAGATTCCTGTATCGGTGGTTGTATGCTCTAGTCTGGCTTATGTAGGATTATGTCTACCCATTAGATATGTCGCTGTTTGCATGCCTCATCTGCTGCAATAACATGCATGGGAAAAATGTCTCAGGATGATCAGCAGTTCATATAACAGCATCTCTCCCTTCAAAAACTATGTTAATATTGCCAGTTAGCTTAGTTAACAGATTTAGCACATTTTAAGGGCTGAGGGAAGCTAATTAAAAGAGTTGGAGCAAAGTAGTTAGAACTTGTTACTGAACAGGGTTTTGTTGGACTTTTTAACTCTGAGGTGTTGCCAGATAACATATAATGATGTATTAGGAGCCATATTGCACTTCAACTTCTGAGATTGGTAACAGTGATATCTGTAAATACCTAGCTATGAAGGGGCTTAAAGGTGCAGGAGGAATGAAATCATGTAGCGAAGGACATCAAAGGAGGCCACAAGACCTGTCAGCTGAGGTGTCCCTGTGACTGCGTGATACTTTGCTGTCCATTCTGCAAAACTTTCATTCAAATTTCTTTGCAGCTGAAAGAAAAAAGGAGGGCTACTTCAATGATTTACTGTTCAGAGTTGCCACTGTTTGGGTTTTCAGATCGCCCTTGTTTTGGTTTGGAAGCTTCTACTGTAGAGTAGCTGGCCTGTGGTCTTCCAGTGTTCCTGTTTCTCCAAATTTTCACTGTCACTGAGAAATCGCACTTGCTGCTGTTATGCAGAAACTTACTTAAGGTCATTTTTTCCAAAAATACATTTGAATGCTATATTGATGGATTGCATAATTTAGAGAAATATTGCATAGTGGTAGGAATAGTACTGAAGATGTCACATTTTTCCAAATTATTCATTCTTCTTCATGCACAAAGGAAACTTGTTTTTACAATAATTTCTGTGACCTTGCTTGGTGGGTGCTGTTTTTTGGGAAGTGAACTGGCAAAATACTAAGAAAAATGAATTTTGGTCTGCAGTAATAAGGAGGCAGTGGTTTGGGGTTTTTTTTCCCCTTCACCTCCCAAAGGATGAGAGCTGTATAAAAGCAAATATTCGCATGGGTTTTGAGGGGGGTTCTTCAGAGTTGAACCAATAAAGCATGTTCTGCCATTTTCTGCTGAATCGCACTGGTTTGAGCCTCTGTTCTATGTGAAAACTGTTGGAGCATTGCTGTGTTTAAATTCAACTGTTGCTGTTGAATCTCAATAGTTTACCATTTGTTGTCACAGTCTTCGGACCTGATCCTACAATCATATCAATGCAGAAAGATCCTTCTATCTAGAAAGTCCCAGAACATGTGCAGACACGTCTGCTGGGATCAGTATGATTGTAGGGTCAGAAACCTTTATTTTAGTTATGGCATGTACAGGTACAAAAATGTAGGAGAGTCTACACTATGAATGTACAGAGTTCACTGTTGTGCATTATGTGGTACGTAACTTATAGAACTAAGTAAACTACATTGCACACAGAAAATGGGGAGTTGTTCCTACATCATGCTGCCTTCTTGGCAATCTGCAGTTCTTTTATAAAAAGACAAGAAGTTTGCTACTTAATGAGCTTTGCTCATCACAGGCAAAATGCCCCCAGATTTTCAACGACTTGGGCAAGATTCATACAACATTTTCTTATCATTGTAATGATGCCAGTAAAGCAGAGGATGGTATGATGAGCAGTTGGTGTAGTGGGTTGGCCAAGTCCATCTTACAGATGTAACCTTGCTGGTAGCAATGTGCTTAGTCTGGAAGCTGGGATGAATGATACTGCTAAACATGCATGTTCTGCTGGTGTAGCAGATCAGTCTGTGCTGTTCTAGTGTAGTCTTTCAGAGACTGAAGCAGTTTCAATGTGCGTACTCTTTGTCTTGAACATAGCGTGAACATGAAAAATGAAACTAGTTTTTGTCTCAAAAAGCTTAAAATTGCCATGACCTCATGACTGCTTGTCAACATGTAATTCAGCTTATAATTCCTATAGCAGAGGTCAGCAAAGAAGTAAGAGGGTGGGAATGGTTTTAAAATTCATCAGAGAACTTTTAAAAAAAAAAAATTGTGTAACACCTGTAAAATCTCTTTCTCTTTTGGGTCCTTATGCACATAATGTAAAATGACAGACACATCAAATAGCCATGTAGGAATACCCTTGGAACCACGTTTTCTTGAAACTGTTCTTTGGGAATTGCTGACAAGATAGGAATAGCGCTCCTCATTTCCCCTGTGAGTTGTGGATTAACTGGGGCTGAGGGCTGCCGGAGGGAGCAGTGTTGTTGCTTCCAGAAGCGACACTGGAAGATGGGAGTGTGGCTGTGGTTATGCCAGATCTTGTGTCACACATTACCAGCAAGAGTAATTTTTGAGGACCATTAGCTTTCTTTTCCACTCCAGGTCCTGCTTGTCCTCAGTGTTGAGGGGGGAGAGATAATTTTGGCCTATCTTGCAGAGGAAGAAATGTAGTGACCCACACTGACCATGGCTATTTCTTTTCCCTGCAATTGTACTTGTTGGCTCTTGCCATGCAAAATAGCCCAGCCAAGAACCTTAGGAGGGCAGAGGACACTCACAGTTTTGCCTTCTCATTCCCCTGTATTTTTGCCATACACAGCAAAAGTCTCACAATGACTTAGCCTGGTATAAAGTACTTGAATTGCTGTTTTATACTTACTGCGTCACTATGCTTATTGGGAAATTTATACATAAATGAACTCATGGATGTGGTGACATGTATGTAACTGATTAGTAAAAGCCATAATTTCAGCTAAGACTTGCAACCATTGAGAAAAGTTCTCTGAAGAATGATGCAATCTTTTTCTTTTCCCTTATTCAGAAATTTCCAGGAGCCTTGTAGCTGTTACTTCTTTCTCATCATTGAATCCTGTTTCTGCCTTCTGTCAGCTCCTTTCATCTGTCTTCAGATTTGAACTAGTCCTGACTCTCACTTTTTTTTCTAATGCTCATTGAGAGAACAGTTCCCAAATACAGAAAGTAACCATTTAACAGCAGGAACTGGAACACCAGCTGTATTTAGCTTTGCAATCATTGAGACTTTCATGACAACTTTCTAAGTTGTTTATCTCCTGAAATTGATGTTAAAACAGCATTGTGGGGCTCCACAATTACTGCCACTTGGAGCCTGCTAGATCAAATTTTCCCAGCTTACAGGAAAAAAGACACTTTTTTTTCCCCAAATGCCAGCCCTGCATATCAGCTTGTGATTGGAAATTCAAGCTGTGTTCAGTCTGGCTCTTGCATCTCTAGCAGCAAAGTCAGAGATGTTCTTAAGAATTCTGTTGTGAAGGGGCATGGGCCACAGAGGAGGCTGATCCTTTTCTAAAAGCTGTGTTGCCTGTGTAACAGGAATGAAAAGCAGTTCAGAGCTTATTTTTCTCACCGAGGAAGCTTGACAGGAGTTTTTACTACGCTGTAGCACAGTTCTGCTGCATAAGTAGGCAACATTTTTACACTAATGTTGTTTTGCCTATAATTCTGTTCTAGGTTCACAACCAAAGTTAGTTGTTTCAGATTATTTTAGCTTCTCTTTCTATCTCTGAATGCATTTATTTCAACCATCCTTAAATAGCCACTGCTTTGCAGAATAGGAAAACTAAAAGTACATGAATCCTGCAAAAAACTGAATGATTTGATTAGGCCTCGTCTCATTGTCTTGACTGTTGGGGTTGTGGGTAGGGTTTTGGGTTTGGGGTTTTTTTTGAGAGGGAGAGAGCAAAACATTGTATCCATAGTTGATAAAACTTATACACTTACACCATCATAAATGCTGACAGTTCTGTGAAATGTCTTCCAGCTCCCATCTTTATGTTCCTTACTAAATTGTATGCTGTGGCACTTTTTCTTAGTGCGCTTGGTCCCAACTCAAAGATCTGAAACTGTGCAGAGTTGGGATTTAAGTTCATGCCCAACTTGGAATATATCAAACTTCATGTGGACTTGATCAAGCCCTATGAGAAACAGCACCATATGGTGGAGCAAACTTTGCTCTGATGTCCCTAAAGAAGCACCATGAGGGCAGAAGTGTATCTCCTTCCTAAACAGCTGGGATTTTTTTGTTCAGTGTTATACCACTCCATTGATATAATGTTGCTGTTTAGTGTGGCACCTGTAAAGGATGGATGAGGAGGGAAACATGTGGGTCTATGACTTTTTTGATCTCTTTGGGCACTGTCTTTCCTTGAGAAAATGGAGAGATATCTCTCTCTAACTCCTAAAACCTTAGTTCTGTCTGCCACAGAGGCTGCACCCCTGGGATACAGTGCTCTCCAGTGCTATCGTGTGTGACTTCTGATGACCATTTGAATACATGGTTTTGAAGTGCATGGTCCAGGTCTGCCTAAGCTCTGTGAGAACAGATAGAATTAGAGTACTAAATGGCACAGTACCTAGACTTAACCTCAATAATCCTGGAAATGTTACATTTTTCTGTTAGTGCATGTATGCATGTGTGTAAGTAACAGAATATAGCTGAGATACTAGACTAAATAAATGCAAGAAATATTAATGTCTGAAATCCAGTTGTAAAGTCAGAGATCATCATAAGCATTCCCAGTTATTGTTACAAATTATATCAGATGCTTGCTGTTTATTCTGTAGTGAAATAATTATAAATTTCAGAGCAGGGAAATTCCTCAAGAATGTTTCTTCCAAGAAAGTAGTGGACTTCTAATATTAGGGTAGTTTTAATTTAATAAACTGTCTTCCATTTTATCTTTCCCTTTTCTCACATATTATTTCTAAATTTCCTAATACAAGGAGGGTATGTACTGACACCCAGTTGTGACTTGTTAGGTTGTGGATATCTTCCTAGGTGTTGAATTTTCACTCTTAGTAGGTTAGCTTAAAGCCCTGTGTGCTTTAACAAGTTCAGTTTTATTTCTGACAGTTGTTGAGATACCGGAGTCTTTTTTTTCCACAAATCTGTCAAGCTGCCAGACCTGTGTGTTCCTGCTCATTCTACTAGTTGGCAGTAAATGGTGCAAGTAATTTGTAGCTACTGAGTAGCACACCAATATTTAAGTGTCTTAAGTAGAAAATATGCTCTGCTGTTAATAACTGATTTAGTTATTTTGATTTTTTTTTAAAGCTATTTCCTTATTTTTGCAGCTTGCATGCGAAAACTGATAAATAACATGGTAGGTTTTTTGTGTTGTTAACATCCATGCTCCTAACTATATAACAATGTTGGACTATTGATTTTTATTACTTCTGCCTTCTTTCATGTGGCTTTTATTAGACCCACAGCTAAGCCTTCTATCAAATACAATAATCCTTCTGCAAATTCTAACTTAGACTTTGAAGCAATCCTGGGAGAAGAGTGACTTGTGTATTATAATACAAATTATCCATAAAAATTCTCCCAATGGTGGGACTTTTATGTCTGAATAAATATTTGTCTTGCATCTAGATTGAACAGAAACTCAAGTCTTAGTACTTGTGTGGAGTATTGTTGTGGGAGAGGGTTGTTTCTCTTTAGAAATAGTAGTAAAGTGTTACTGAAGTAGTTGCATTATTCAGAAGGAAAAACATCTTTAGTACTTATTAATATTGAAAGAAAAGTGTAAGTATATTATTCCATTACTTGCAGGTTAATATGCATCCTGCAGTGAGGAATAATTTGCAAATAATTGAAAGTCTTTTAAACTTGAATCTTGTGACTATAATGCCTTGCTAGCCCCTCTGTTAGTAATATTTACAGTGAAGGCATCTTTTATTTAACAAATAGTTTGTATGTAAATAGTTGAAAACCAGCTTATCAGAGAATCTTAATTTTGTCCCAGTTGCTATTACCTTTGATTTAAAATGCCTAAAACAGTGGTCGTTGTTCTAGCATGTCTGTTGTATGCAGTTAAGAATGTTTTATATATTCCTTCATTGCTGTCTATAAAAACTGCCTCAGTTATGTTTTTAGTGTAGCAAATCAGAAGTTAAAACATACATGTGGAACAAGATAATCTTCAAGACATGGGCACCATCCATTACAGATGAAGTCTAGCATGTGGATATCTTATTTTTTCCTCCAGTATTGAGACAGGAGACAATAAGCTTAGTCCTGCCCAAATAGCATGTTTAAATGTTAAGAACAGTCAACCTGTACAAATGTGGAAAATGAAATGGCTGAAAAACTCTAGAGAATTGCTAATGGCGTGTACAGTTTTTTGCCTTAGCTTAAGTTCAAATTTTTTCGCAGTCAGGAGAAACTGAGAGTTTGTACCACCTGATAGTTTTTTCTGTGTCTCTGGAATACAAACTGGGAAGAAGCGTTCAGATAGTTGCTGATGTTTAGCAGTAGCTCAGCAGTACTACTTCCTGGCGGGTCTGCAGATTACTCTAGCAGTGGAATAAGCTTGGAGACTGAACTTCTCTTGTCAATAGTTTGGCCGTTTGAGACCACAGCTATTGCATAAAAGCTATGAAAAAAGTTAGGGGTTCAGTTTTTGTCACACCCTAGGTGTGCTAGGAGTATTTGCATGGTGGTTTGGATATTACTTCCAGTAGCAAAATTAGACTTACTCTTGCTGATCTTATTCCTAGCCTTACTAAAGATGTCGTAGCAGAATGAGATTCTCTCTTCCAGCATTTTCTTACCCAGCTTGGTTACCGCTTCATCAGAAATAACAGATCTGCATGACTAATACAGGGAAGTGCCCCTGTGAATCGGCATGCAGAGCAAAAAGAAGGATCATCAAGACCCTCAGGGGAAAACCATCACTAGAGCCCTGATGGAAAACCATCAGTATCCCCCAAAGAGCCTTTTAACATTATTTGGCTTGTAATTCTATGAGAGCAGATTACTGCATTTAGCACTATTTTTTTTTTTGTCCACGTGCCGAAAGCCCTTATAGTGCTCACTGAGGCATGTAAACAGTATTGTGCCCAGTTTAATACAACTCTTATAATCTGATTTGGCCAATGTTGCATATTAAGTCAGGGGCACAAGTAGATGGAGAAATTGGAATCATGAGTCCTGTTCACTAAATTCTCTTTCCATGAAAACTTAATGGTTATAACTTGAGCTCTATAATTAATATCTTGTTGCAGGCCAGCCATGTGATATACTGATAATGGCTAACCTTGCCAGGGGAGAGGAGGGGTTTGATGCTAGGCATTGAGGGTCTGTCTTCATTTTTCTTGGATTAGCATGCAGGAGAAATAGAGAAGGCAGTATTCGCTAGTTAAATGGGACTAATTCAGGTATTACAAACAAGCTGTGGCTAAAGACCCTCAAAAGTCTTTTAAAAAATGCAAATATATCCTTCAACATGCTGGCAGACTGTCATGTGGACCAAGTTTTATTACATTGGCCAGTCCTGGCACACTTGAAGGTCTGTCTTCTGTGGTATCATGTATTATGCTAGCACCCAGTACCAGGTGCTCAGGGAGAAAATGTGTAAGGACCAGGTCTGTAACAGCAAAAGCTTTTGTTACAGTGAGAGCCAGTACACAGCTCAGTCTGAGCAGTGCAAGCTAGGAGGGGCAGGGTTGTGTAAAAACATGGCCCTTTTGCTTCTCTTTTAGTAGGACCGGGGAAGCTCTTGGCAGGGATGAAAGCTACTTGGGCCTCATTGAAAGTCTGGTCAGTGAATGGGTTGCTGACTTTGACTACAGTGAATACCCTCATGCACAGGGCAGGACATAATTGCTGGGCAGTACTGCATAATTGCATAGGGCAGTACATAATGTTACACCTGCCTGAAACAGCAGGATTTAATTTCTCTTATAGAACTGAGGAAGCAGTCATTATTTCTTTATCTTACAAGTATGTGTTTGGTCTCTGCACTCTTCTGCTATTGACAGAGGGGTCAGATATTTTGGCTTAACTACAACTAAAGCATGAGAACAGCAAAAGACAAAAGCTAATTAGTATTCTTTTGACTGCTGCTCTGAAGGAATGGAGCTGTATTCTCAGCTCCTTCTTAAACTCCAGTGGAGATTAAAAGAAGAAAATGACTACAAGGGAGGATAGAAAAAAAGAAATGGAAACAAGGCAGATCCAGCCAAGAAAAAGTTCTGGCCTAAGCATTTCTTCACACTGCAAATTCATGCAAAATAAACCTTGAAGAAAGACCTGCATTGAAGCCTACTCTCTCTTTGCAGATTTCCTCCATGGCTTTTGCATAGGCTCTCATTCTTTCTCTGCTTGGAGAAAAGCTGTTGTCCAGTTCCTTTTACTGGACTGGATTGTGGAGCAGACAGTCCCACTGTGAAGTAGCACAAGGAACATGGACAGTGTATCGTGCAGTCCAAGATACTAGTGGAATCGGCAACTTGCTGCAAGAGCACATTCCATTGAATGAATAAGTTACACCTACTTAAAAATGTAATATGGACCAACACTTTCAATCTATAAAAGCAGAGTGCAGATTCACATCTCACGGGTGGCTGCTTTGGCTTGCGTGGCTGGCACTGACAGAACTGGCAAGGATAATCTGAGCAAGGTAACTGACCTTGGCACTGTAATGCAGCTAGTACGAACTGTAGAGTTAGGGACGTTTTTCTTCTTCTTTTTTTTTAATGCTCTGTAAAGGGTGTCATGGTTTAAGCCCAGTTGGTGACAAAGCACCATGAGGCTGCTTGCTCCTCCCCCTTCCCCAGCGGGATGGGGAGAAGAAAATATAAAGAAAAGCTCGTGGGTCGAGACAAGGACAGGGAGGGATCACTCACCACTTATGGTCATGGCCAAAAAACAGACTCAACTTGGGGAAAAAACAAAATCAATGTAATTTACTACCAATCAAATCAAAACAAAGATAGCGAGAAGTAAAACCAAACCTTAGAACATCTTCCCCCAGCCCTCCCTTCTTCCCAGGCTCAACTCCACTCCCGGTTTTCTCCACCTCCTCACGGGAATGGGAGTTGCAGTCAGTTCATCTCACGCTGTCTTTGCTGCTCCTTCCTCCTCAGGGGAGAACTCCTCACACTCTTCCCCTGCTCCAGCGTGGGGTCCCTCCCACCAGAGACAGTCCTCCGTGAACTTCTCCAATGTGAGTCCTTCCCACAGGCTGCAGTTCTTCACGAACTGCTCCCGTATGGGTCCCTTCCACGGGCTGCAGTCCTTCAGGCACAGACTGCTCCAGCACAGGCTTTCCCATGGAGTCACAGCCATCTCTGGGGGCATCCACCTGCTCTGGTGTGGGGTCCTCCACGGGCTGCAGGTGGGCATCTGCTCCCCCGCTCCCCTCCATGGCTGCAGGGGGACAGCCTGCCGTCTCACCAGGGGCTGCAGGGGCATCCCCTCCTCTGGCGCACCTCCTCCCCTCCCTCCTCACTGACCTTGGTGTCTGCGGAGGGGTCTCTCTCACATTCCAGTGTCCTCCCCCACTGCAGGTTCCCCTTCTTCAGTCTGTTCTCCCAGAGGCACTAGCATCATCGCTGATGGGCTCTGCCTTGGCCAGAGGCCGGTCTGACTTGGAGCCGGGGAATCTTCTAGCAGCTTCTCACAGGAGCCATCCCTGTAGCCCCCTCCCCTGCTACCAAAACCCCACCACACAAACCCAATACAAAGGGTTAGATATAAACCAGGTTCTGCAGCACCAGGAGCAGTTCAGAGACTCAGGTGAAGATCTAAACCTGTGAAATTATTGGCATCTGCCATCTGAGATAATAATATATCCAAGGAAGTGCTGTTCTGACTTTGCCCAAATTCTTGTTCATCCCGTCCTCCAAGTTTTAGAAGGATTCTTTTTTTTTCTTCTTGTGGCTGTTCTGACTGGCTTTGCTGGCAGCTCTTTTGATAGCTGACAGTCACCTGGAAAGGGCATCTCCTGAGGCTGCAGGATCGTGGGGCCGGTGTTAAGGAAGTGCATCAAGGCAGTTAATTTTTTTAATCCTTTTCACTATGTGTAAGAGCACATTCCCATGAATTCCAGTTAACAAATCCAATAGATATCCAAGAACACTTCATTTGAAAGACCACTTTTTGTGATAAAAGCTTTTGTTTGGGTTAATATTGGGTTTGATGTTGGACTATAGCTCTTGTTTGTGTTTTAAGTACTGAGAGGCCAAAGCACAGGGTGCATTTGTGTGGCTTATGTACTGCATGTATGCTGATTTTTATTTGAAGTGTAAACTGAATCTCTTCTGATCACTGTTAATGTCACCTATAGAAACATACCCAGCCTGCAAAATTTGCTTCAGCAATCAAAGCTCTCATGTCCATTACAGCTGAAAACAGATAGGGTTTTTTCACGTCAAAGTTGATTCTCTCAAAAAAAAGTTGGGTGGACAGGAGAGAAACAGCTCTTTGGACTCTCCAGTAGTGAAGACAGCTTTTACATTGCTGGTAGAGGTTAGAGCAGCTGTAAAGCTTTTCCACTTTCTGCTGAAATTGATAACCTACAACAGCTGTCAGAAGGCTAGAGACTGCAGAATGCAGTAGGATCTACTGTAGTTTAATAAGTCCGGCTAAGGTCTAGCAAAGATGTAAAGCCCACCTACTCTGGCTGTGCTACCCTGACTGTTTGTTCTTTTACTTTATTTCTAAAGCAAAAAATACTTATTTATCACACGTAGGGTGATTTGTTTCTCTTCTATGTCCACCATTTTGAAGTGAAACATCATAAAGTATAACACCTTTTGGCTGTATTTCTCTTTCATTTACCTTAAAAAGAATACAAAACACTTAGCATCAAAAATTATGTCCTTTCCTACAAAATAGTGTCATCTGGAATAAAACCAAAACCATATTCAGCCATCTCAAATTTTTACAAATATATACTGTCCCTGGCAATATCTCTTTCTATATGTTCTTTCCCTAATTCCTTCAACAAACAAACCAACCAACCGGTGAGGTGAGCCTTTATTATCGGTATTATTAGCAGAAGTGGTTTCAGGAAAACATACACAAATTTGACTTCATCAACACTTATGTTTTGCTGCAATCCCATAAGACATTAGTGAGGCTTTGTGTTTAGCAGACAGTGTACTTGCAAGGCATGAAAGCAGGCACGTTGCCCTTATTTTGTTCTTTTGTTCATATTTTAATCCTTTTAAATCCTTGTTCTTAGTCTTTTCTAGGGAAGAATTAAATGCTTGACTGTTTTTGTGACTACTTTTATTTGTATTAATTCTTTGTCAGATTGTTCCTTTTCACAGTTTTGAATTTTACTGGTGGTTGTTGAAAGACATCAGAATTCACTCTGGGCTAGAGGATGTGCTATGGGTGGTCTATAACTCTTGGCTGACTGGCAAACTGACAGTAATATTGCTCTGCAATAACAGTCACAGGTGAGTGACCATTTAGGATATCATGGGTTTTGTGGGTAACTGCCCCCTGCCCCCAATCGCAATATCACCCTGAATGTGTCTTGATATAGGAGAATAAGAATAGTTTGAGGACATCGAAGAGCAGATGACTACCTGAGGAGACTGAGTAGCATACAAATGATTAATGAAGTGATGTATTTGGCACTGCAAGCATTATGTTTTGGATAATGTATTCAGGAGGAAGTAAATCAGTAATGGGATTTAAGCAGCACAAAAGGAGATTTCAGTATAATGAATTACGTTCACAAAGGTCTATAATATTATAGGAGCAGGGAGGATTTTTGTGTGAACTGCAAACAGCATACTCAAATTTTTAACTCTGTTGAACACTGAATTGCTTGAAGATGGCATTAGTGCTTTGCATTACTTTCATCATTCACTCTACTTCTGTAGGGAACTGAGTAGGTTTCCCTACTGTGTAAGGAATACCAAATCTTCATTAGTCCTTTGGTGGTTCCATGAAGAAGCTGGTAACTTCACAGCACTTGTAATTATCTGTCTCACTCCTCACTGAATTTCCAGTTTGTTTTATTTCACCAGTGTGAAATCTTCAAGGCCCCCAACTTGCTAGTTTTCAAGAAAGGGATTGATCTTCCCTCTTTGCATTCTGTCTCTGGGCAGTTCTTTCCATTTTCAAGATATTTTGTTTTTCTACTGGACTACTTGGTGTTCTTCAGTACCTTCTTGTGAATCCCCTGACTAAAAGACTACTGGAAGCCTATACATGTGAAGCATGCTAATTGGGTTTCCTTCATTCATTGTCTTGTTGCAATAGTTACGACAATTTTTCCTGTGTGAAACTATGCTGCCCTAATCACTGAAAATCTCTGGAAAACAGTGAACCAATAGGATCATTTCATGCGTTCGCTGGGTGTGTATATAGGATTTATCAGTCTGTGACTCTGCAGATTGCACGTGTTATTTTCATACTTGTTATACATGAACATGTCAGGTGAAGAGAGGGAGACCTGAATTGAGTGCAGACACTCCATCATGCACTGGAAAATATAATTGAAAACATGCATTGAGTAGATGGTTGTAACTGTGTGTGCCTTCTCTGTGTCACAGGTGGAGTTGGCTAATTAGGCCCAGGCAGGACCTTCAAGCAGATCTTGTTGCTACCTGCTGCCCCAAGGCAGCATACGCATCCTATATCTGTGTAACTTGGAACAGGTACTTGTACAAAGTACTCCCACAGCCCTCCAGCGCTGGGCTTCCAGACTGCTCTTCAGGTTGCTGCAGCCCACCCTTTCTAGCAACCCCGTCAGGCAACCTGAGCTTTTCTGACACAAGGAACCCTTCTTCTTCCCTGGCTGCTATAGGATGATGGGACAGATTATTTCCTTCTGGTTTTAGGTGGCCTTTTACAGATTTGATGGCATCCCTCCATTATTTTTTCCATGTGTCTTTCAATCAGTCTTTCTTTTATGTTGTCTCCAGGTCTCATAATTCTTACTGGCTGCTTCTCAGTACACCCACATGCTCAGGTTAGATAACCTAGTGATGCTGCAGAAATGCAGTATTTATATTTCATTAAAATCTCAGTCCGACTCCAGTTACAATGGGGTAATTTCAAGTTCAAAGCTACCATTTCAAATTCACTGAAGTCTCTACTTACACAGAATTGGTTTGAAGACAACTGTCTTCCTGTTGACTAAAGGAGAAGGGTAAAATGCTTGCCTGGCATCATTTTACCATATGCTAATTTCAGGTAATGAAGATAAACCATCTTTATTTTACGAGTGTAGTCAGATACTTGGTTTTGAAGAAGCTTTAATCACAGTCCCAGAGCTGTTGTAAAGAGAGGCTGACTATTTCAGTTTACCCTGAGCAGATTAGAAACAGGTTTGTTTATGCCATTGTTGGCATCAGTTTTACTGAGCTAGAGTAGGAGTGCTCACATGGTCATTACTGCATTTGCTTGATTAAAATGAGCTGAAAACATACCTTTTCAACAGACCAATATTAAGCTACAGTTTTGTTTAGGTAAAAGCAGAACATTAGATAGGCATTGAATATCAGCACTGATGTAACTGATCCAAATAGATGCATGTGTTTATAAATACACAAAACCTTAAACTGAAATGGCTCTGCCATTTTTCCTTTTACTTACCATAAACTGAGGGAAAACCCACGAGGTAAGTATCACATGCTAATTTATACACAGCAGCTTTTAAGAGTTGATCAAGTGTCTGAGATTACCTGTGTGCTCAAGTCAGGTAGCAGTTTGCCTTGAACAGTCTTGACAAATTTTTTAATGTTCAAGTTTTCAAACAGAGAAAAGGAGTTAGTTAAAATGCTAAATGTGTTTTATGAGATGTCCTGAGGAAACCTTCTTACATGTAACTGCTTTAACTTGATGTGCTGGCATTGCTTTTTACATTTTGTAATTTTTGTGTTTGGTTTCTTTCTGGTAGTTCTAACCTCCTGCCTTATCGGTACTCTCCAAGTCTCACAGGGAGTAGTGGCCAATGGTGAATTCACTGTGCTTCTTGCTGTTTCCACATAATTTATCTGAAATGTTATGGGCTTACTCTAGAATTTCATCTCTTTCCTTTATGACAGTAATTAGTTTTCTGGGTTTATCTCTTCATTTGTCATGCTACCAATTTCTGTTTCTTAAAATAATCATTCTGTTGCAATGTTTTTAATTTCAGTTGTTCTTCCAGCTCACCTGTGTAGAAAAGTAATGACCAAATTCCAAACTAAGAAGTCCTCAATTTAAAGTGCCAGAGTTACTATACAATAGCATATTCCTGGTCAATGCTACTGAGCAGACAGCCTCTACATTCTTTATTATATTTCATGTGAAGCACAGACATTGTTTGGCCTCCAGATCATAAATGTAAACTGCTTGTCTGGCAATTGAGCTCTGGTTTCTTCTAATCTAGTTCTAGTAGCATGGCATTTTTCCCTTGAAAAAGGAGAGGGAAAAAGTTTGCTGGAGATGTGGCATGGAGCTTTTTATCCCAACGAAGTGTTTGATACCCCATGAAACTGAAGGCCGCACAGAACTGCTATGTCTTAGACAACCTGGATTATGGCTAGTAAAAAATAGCTCAACAGTGTTAGATGGGAGTGAGGGACAGGTAAGTGGGAATTTGTGGGGACTCTTGAGTGAGTTCTTTCTGCTAAAACCCATATATTTTAAAATATATTTCATTAGAAATAGTCATCTTTGTCACTTCAGGCAGAGGACAAGTACATTTTTCTTGTAAAACAAAGTTATGTGCTGACTTTTGGAGCAATATTGAAGAAGTCCTATAGCTATACCATAAATAGATGCCCATGGTAATGCAGCAGGTTGGTTTGGTTGGGGCTTTTTTCCCTATAGACTTGCAAGCATACAGTAGTTCTTTTCAGAATATGAGTTTAACATCAATTTAACCCATAATTACAAAGGGTTTGTTTCTTTTAAAATAGTTTCTGTTTACCTGTGGCACATCTGTCAAGCATGTAGACAGTCAACAGTAGAACCTTAAGGCATTGAAACTGCTCCCCACTAGTTGTGGTATGAACTTCAGGTTCTGTCTATCCTTGTAGAGCAGAAAGAAAAACTTGCTAGGGGATGGGAAAATGCGTTTTTGTCATTATGCTAAATGTATGTTAAGAAAGCGACTGTATACAAGAGTGTGTATGTGGAAATCATTCACTGAGGCCATGCTTTCACTGTATCTTCATATTTGTAATCCAGTCTGTGTTGCTGCAAAAAAAAAGACAGGAAGCTCATAGCAAAAATAATATTCTGTGGTTGGTTGTTTGGGGGGGGTGGGGGGTTTTGTTGGTGTTTGTTTGTTGTTTTTTTTTTTTACTTTTAAAGCAGGCAACACTTAGTGTTAGATGATTTTTTAAAGTTACTATGTAAAAAATTGGTATTTTTTGTCCTGGCCATTCAAGTTAAAATGCATAGATGAAATTGAATTGAAGGTGAAGTAGAATTTGCATTGAAGAACAAGATTTCATTCCATAACTTAAAAGAAGAAGCAAAAATCAGTTGTACAGCTTTGCATACCAAAATTATCATTACCACATTAGGATTGCTCTAGAATACTGTATTAGCATCTGAATTTTGGGGTGCCTGTCATTTAAACTTTGCCATTAAGTAAAAGAAATAAGAGGCAAAATCTGCTTTCCTTTTTTTCCTTTTGCTCACATCACATTTGGGATAGTTTTGACCTGCAATAACTAATTATAGTTCTTTAAGGACACTTAGGAATTCTTCTTCCAAGTTTCTGTTGTTTGCATTTCTCCCAGAATGTCATGTATAACCTTGTGAGGATAGTTTGACATTTCTGCAGCTGCACTCCATCCCACTATGTTTTGCTCATGACCAGATTTAGTAAATTTCCTATGTTCTTTATCCAGAAAGAGAATAGATTTATTGGACATAATTAGTTTGTTTTAAATCATGGCTGCTTATCACTCTTACCTTTGTCATCACAGAGGTTGTTTGTAGTTTTTGTTATCTAAATATTTGTGGCATTCTTTTACTAGTTATACATGCCAGCATTTACAGCTGCTCTCCATTAAAATGAGCCTAACCGCTCTGCAGCTACCTTTTAAGAAAAATTGGTTTGTGATTTGGAAGGGGGATCTATTCACTTGGCACACCCCAGCAAGTGCATTGTCTAGCTCTTTGGAAACTCTGGGATAGTGTCAATGGAGAAGCTTTCGGGTATGTTAGCAAGGATATGTCTCTTGGATGACAGGCTGGGTCAAGCAGAGCAAGGAGGGCTTCCTTTTATTCTTTCCTGTCTTACTGATCATGGGTATATCTAAGTAATGCAGTATCTGATGAACGGTGGGATGTATGTTGTCTGCATACCTAAAACATGAAGTTGAGCTGATTCCAACTTTCTGATTTACAGGAGTTTTTCCCCATATATCTCTCTGCTCATGATATTTATCAGTACAGAGTAAAGAATGCCCTGCAAATGCAGCCAATTCTGTAAATCTCTTGCAAAGGTAAATAAATCCAGAACAAGCATTGTAAAGGATCAGCACGGGAGTGGATTGCAGTTATAAATAGTCACCAGGGTTCATAATTGTGAGCTGCATTTACACACCTTTCCTCCCACAAAGAGTGACAAATAAATTGAAAGATGACTGGAAGGTGATGGATGGAAAGTTGAGGGATGCAGTTGTTCTTCTCTTGGTTGCTTTAAAAAAAAAGGGAAAGAATTGTTTTATATTACCGTCTTGCAAAAAGCCAATACCTTTCCCAAGTACCAGGGAAAAGGTAGCACAGAACTCAGCTTCATATTTGCAGCTCTGGAGTTTGGGGACAGTCACTGCTTCATTAGTTCATGTGCAGGAGTGACAGTTCAGGGCAGAAAGCAGATTAGCTTCTATTAATTCCTGTAAATCCCTTACAGCATCTTCTGTGGTGGAATTAATAAATGATTAGCTGCTGCTGGAAGCAACTGAGATTTTAAACATAAAAAAAAAGTAGCGATGACTCAGAACTGTATCACATTAGCTTTGTATTAGTGTTGAGGTTGAGAATGACCATGAAACTGTGACAGTGGCAAAATCCCACCGGCTATCTAGACAACTGCCATTTCAGACTGACATTTGTAAGAGCTGAAATATTTTTAATTCTCCTTAATTCCTATCCAGAACCAATACTGAAGGGATGAGTTTGTATTCAAGGGTGTGTTTGTTGGCCGTCTGCTGGAAAGGTTTTGCTGAATGACTTATTTGGGCTAATGTAATTAAGCTTCTTATGGCTTATAGCTGAGCCAAAAAAATACCTGTTTAAGTACGCTGTGGTGCTCCTGGGCATGCTGTCCTTGCGCTCACTGTATGAAAACTGGCAGGGTATGTCTGTGTCTGCATCAGCAAGTAGCTTTGTGTGGCAGGAGCATATCCGTACAAGTGGCAGTCGATGCTGAGGGTCTGCTGATTACAAAATGCTTTTGACAAGAAAAATGAAAATGTTAACAGTATAACAGACTCAGAGTGGATACTGTAACATAGGTGCACATAAAAAATTCAGGCTTAAGGAGGGAAGGCTGAAGGGGATATTTCTGCTCTCTTTAGCTGTCTAAGGGGAGGGTATGGAGAAGGTGGGAACAGAGTTGTCTTAGAGTTGCATGGTAACAGGATGAGGCAGCAGTCATAAGTTGCAACAAAGGAATATCCAATTAATTATCATGGAAAAAGGTTTCAGAATTAGGATATTTAAACACTGGAACAGATTGGCCAGAGAGGTTGTGGAGCTTAGCTGAACAAAGCCCTGAGCAACCTAAGCTGGTGCTGTTGGCATCTGAAGCAGATGACCTCTAGAGGTACCTTCTGATCTAAATTAGTCTATAGTCTAGCCTACATCCACATGTCCATGTGCTTCATGAAGAGAAGAGGTTACTTCGGACTGGGTATGTTGGATAACATTTTAAGGTTTTAATTTCAGCAGAGAGGAATACAGTCTAGGCAGATTGTGTTGCTCTCTGATGCAAATCAAAGTGCTGTAAGCAGAGGCAATCAGAGGATTCACTTCCAAAGTGTATCTTTTCTTTATTAAAGTGGGGTTTTATTATTATTTTTTAAACTCTCCCTAACACACTGTGTCAGGAACATTCAGCACGAACTAGATACGTAACACTTACTCAGGATCAGATCTATTGTTTAAAATGAATCACAGGTGAAAACCTGTTGTTGCAGAACCACTCTGTGTTAACAGTCTGGAAGAGTCAGCGGTCTGCAGCAGATTGGAAAAGCTCCAAGTCACTTCTGATATTCATATGTTTTCATGTTCTCTGGTACTGTGATAGGTTTTTGGTTTCTGAGATTTCAGTTTAGCTTTTAGATTTACTTGAGCTGCCGTAACAATGAAATGTGGTTGTTCTTTGGTGAAGCTTGCAGCTGAGTATGGCAGATAAAACGCTTATCTCTCTTCTACGGTATTGTTCAACATTTTAAAAAAGTTGCTTCTAATTTCAAATGGGAACAATACAGAGAGGATTAGCTTTGTCTTAACAAATGCAACAAAACAGTGCAAATGACATGCAAAGGCATCCAGGCTGAAACTCTTACTGTTTGAGGTACCTCAAAGGTGGGTGCAGTGTAAGGATGCTGACACACAGTTCAATGTACCTTTTTATTCTGGCCCAAATACCTGCTCTTTTGGTTTTTTATTTCATTTTTATTTTTTTGTCTCCTTTCTATTTCCATTCTCATTTTCCTTTTCCCTTTGCACATACTATTTTCTCATATTCTGTCCCCAGAATTTGTTTTGCTATGTCCTTGCCTGCTTATCCTGCAGGTCTTTCATCCTTTCCCTTCTTTATTTCTTTTTTGCTACCTTTTTCCTGATAATCTCTGCCAGTTTTTTTAACTATCCTCAGCATCAGCCGTGCACCAGTCCAGTTTCATTTGTACCCTTAGTTATTGTTATACAATTGTATATTCTCTTCCTTATTCCGTTTTCAAGTATGTAAGGATGTGATTTTTCTTCTGCAGAAAAGTAAAATCCCCAGCAGTCCACTGAAATGGGTGTTTGCTAACAGTAATCATCACACAGACCTCAGGCCTCCTGACTCCAGGATAGTACTGAACTAGCAACAAGCACATAACTGGGTGTGGATTCTGGGGGTCTGCAGAGATTGAGGAGTCTTCGGAGCCAGGAGGTTTGTGTGGCTGAGCTTTCCTTAGCATGCCCTTGCCATGCAGCAAAGTGCTGTGCTAATGCCTTTGTAGGCTTTCTCTTGTGGCTGTCAAGGGTGACCTGTTGCAGGAGGCCTTTGCAAAGCAGGTTTCTCTTCTTTGTCACCTCCGATTAGCCTGATATGAAAAGGTGTTTGTTCACTCTTCTGACTGCCACTAAGGGCAAAATCGTGCCTGACAAATCTGATGGCCTTCTACCACAGGGTTACAGTGTTGGTGGATAAAGGAAGAGCAACTGATGTCATCTACCTGGACTTGTGCAAAGCATTTGATGCTGTCCCGCACAATATCCTTGTCTCTAAATTGGAGAGACATGTATTTGACAGATGAACCACTTAGTGGTTAAGGGATTGGCTGGATGCTCGCACTCGTTGCAGTCAACGGCTCGATGTCCAAGTGGAGACCAGCGATGAGTGGCATTCCTCAGGGGTCAGTACTGGGACGCTGGGTATCATTTAACATCTTTGTCAGTGACATGGACAGTGGGATTGAGTGTGCCTTTAGCAAGTTTGCCAACAACACCAAGCTGCATGGTGCAGTCGACACGCTGGAGGGAAGGGATGCCATCCAGAGGGACCTTGAGAGGTCGGCCCGTGTGAACCTCGTGAAGTTCAGCAAGGCCAAGTGCAAGGTCCTGCATATGGGTTGGGGGCATCCCAAGCACAAATACAGACTGGGCGATGAGTGGATTGAGAGCAGCCCTGCGGAGAAGGTCTTGGGGGTGTTGGCTGACAAGAAGCTCAACATGACCCACTAATGTGCGTCTGCAGCCCAGAAAGCCAGTCACATTCTGGGCTGCATCAAAAGAAGTGTGGCCAGCAGGTCGAGGGAGATGATTCTCCCCCTCTACTCTGTTCTTGTGAGATCCCACCTGGAGTCCAGAGGAGGGCTGCAAAGATGATCAGAGGGCTGGAGCGCCTCTCTTATGAAGACAGGCTGAGAGAGTTGGGGTTGTTCAGCCTGGAGGAAAGAAGGCTCCAGCAAGACCTTATAGCAGCCTTCCAGTACCTAAAGGGGGTCTACAAGAAAGCTGGAGGGAGTTTTTACAAGGGCATGTAGTGATAGGAGAAGGGGTAATGGCTTTAAACTGAAAGAGGGTAGACTTAGATTAGAGGTAAGGAAGAAGTTCTTCACTGTGAGGATGGTGAGGCACTGGGACAGGTTGCCCAGAGAGGTTGTGGATGCCCCATCCCTGGAAGTGTTCAAGGCCAGGTCAGATGGGACTTTGAGCAACATGGTCTAGTGGAAGGTGTCCCTGCCCATGGCAGGGGATTTGGAACCAGATGATCTTTAAGGTCCCTTCCAACCCAAACCATTCTATGATTCATTCTATGATTCTATGATTGATTCTGATCAATGGCAGCCTCTTTAAAGTTTAATTGCTCAGCTTCGGTTTTGCACATTAATTAACTTAGTTCTATAAATCACTGCTTCCCCCTGCAATTTTTCATTATCTGATATACTTTGCTTGGGGTAGTTGTCTAAATGACAGGTTAGTGGTAGACCTTAAATGAGTTATGGCTTTGGCTCCTGAACCTGGTACTTAGAAAGATGGAACCAGAGAAGCATAGTGTGTTCAGCTCCTGGTTTTACTGGCTATAGCTTCAGCCACAGTATGGGCTGAGTCAGTGTCAGGTCCAAAGCCAATGCAGTGATACTGAAAGTTGCCAGAGTCCTATTGTCAACAGTGCTTGTCATCTTCATTGTGAGTTATGGCTTTGTATGCTAGAAAACCTTCTAGCTTTCAACTTGAATTTCACATATTAAAAGGAAAAATTGAGGAAATATTTTATTTCCCAAGTTGGCTTTTTTTTTTAACAGTAAAATCAATGATGGAATGAACACAGTCTACCTGCCTTTTTCATCTTTGTCTGCCAATGATGTGTCAAGTTACAGGGGATGAAACTGAGAGCAGCTCATGGTGGCGTCCAGCCAGCTCACAGTGAGAGAGGCTGCCTCCAGAGCTCTGCTGCTGATGAAATGGCCCATTTCATTGATGGGTATTGATCAGCGTTGGTGTGTATGCCTGGAGCTTGTTGCACAGGCAGGGTTCTAGGGAAGAAAACAAGCTGTACACTGTGGTGGGTTAATGCTGGCTGGATGCCAGGTGCCCACCAAAGCCACTCTATCACTCCCCCTCCTCAGCTGCACAGGGGAGAGAAAATATAATGAAAGGCTTATGGGTTGAGATAAGGACAGGGAGCGATCACTCACCAATTACTGTCACGGGCAAAACAGACTTGACTTGGGGAAATTCATTTAATTTATTACCAATCAAGTCAGAGTAGGATAATGAGAAATAAACCCAAATCTTAAAACACCTTCCCCTTACACAAATCTTCTTCCTAGGCACAACTCCACTCCTGATTTTTCTAACTCCTCCCCCACAGCAGCACAGGGGGATGGGGAATGGGAGTTGCAGTCAGTTCATCTCATGTCTCTGCCGCTCCTTCCTCCTCAGGGGGAGGGCTGCTCACCCTCTTCCACTGCTCCAGCGTGGGGTCCCTCCCACCAGAGACAGTCCTCCATGAACTTCTCCAATGTGAGTCCTTCCCACGGGCTGCAGTTCTTCACAAACTGCTCCAGCGTGGGTCCCTTCCATGGGGTGCAGTCCTTCAGGCTGGGTCCCCCATGGGGTCACAAGTCCTGCCAGCAAGCCTGCTCCAGCATGGGCTCCTCTCTCCATGGATCCACAGGTCCTGCAGGAGCCTGCTCCAGTGTGGGCTTCCCACAGGGTCACAGCCTCATTTTGGGCACCCACCTGCTCTGGTGTGGGGTCCTCCCTGGGCTGCAGGTGGATATCTGCTCCACCGTGGACCTCCCTAGGCTGCAAGGGGTCAGCCTGCCTCACCATGGTCTTCACCACGGGCTGCAGGGGAATCTCTGCTCCGGTGCCTGGAGCACCTCCTCCCCCTCCTTCTTCACTGACCTTGGGGTCTGCAGGGTTGTTTCTCTCACATATTCCCACTCCTCTCTCCTGGCTGCAATTGCTCAGGTGGGGTTTTTTTTTCCCCTTCTTAAATATGTTATCCTAGAGACGCTGCCAGTGGCAGATCTGTCTGGGAGCCGGCTGACATTGGCTTTATCAGACATAGGGGGATCTTCTAGCAGCTTCTCACAGAAGCCATCCCTCAACCCCCCCTGCTACCAAAACCTTGCCAAGCAAACCCAATACATACATCTTGGGTTTGGATCCTGGGCTTGTGCAGACTTCTTTTAAGGGCTAAAGTAGTTCTAAGAAGCTGTGAGAGATGGGGCGGGGGGGGATCAGCGAAATGCAGGTCCTGTTATGACAGGTGGTGACAGCTCCTGATGGTCATATGAAGTCAGATGCTGAGGACAAGGAGAAAAATGGTGGCAGTGACACCAAGTGTCTCAACACTGTATGTCTGTACTGCTGCAAATAATTGGTGGGAATGCTCTGTTTCTGTGCTTAGAGTCAACAGAATGGATGATTACTGTACTGCAGGACTATAGAGCGTGGTATCGCCCTGGAAACATTTCTTTGAGGAGTCCTTTGTCCCCATCTTGATTGTGTCTTGCCTGCGAGACACAATTGCAAGGTCGTAAGGGCTGTTCCATAGTTTTGAGTCTGACGGAGGAAATGAGCCTTGTAGAAATTGTTCCTTATTTGTAGAAAAGCAAACAAAAAGATGTATTGACAGTGTGCACACAGCACATTGAGTGTCTTCCTTCTCTGTCCCTAGCTAGACAGGAGACTGGCACTGTCATCCTCAAATGAGACTCAAAATGAGACTCAAACTGCAGAAGCTACAGACGAGCAGAAATTGAATACTTGGAAACACTGGCAAGTGTTTTAGTGGCTGGCACCTAGGTCGAAGATTTAGATCCATAAAACTTGGAGTCCAAACAGTTACTCATTTATTACAGAATTCAGCAAGTTACTGGGTAAAACAGAACAAGGCCACCCAATATTAAGGATATTGAACCCAAATTATACAGCTGATAAAAAGCAAGGAATAGGAGACTTCATGGTAGCACCGAACTAATAAATCTATTCTGAGAGAAAGAGCAGGAGCCAGAGGAATTTTGTTGCTGAGAGTCACTGGATTTGCTACATGGAAATTAGTGGGATTCTGTTCACACTGCTGTCGAGTAACAAAAATCTGTCTTTCATGTAGGTAAAATAAGGCCGCACTTTGCAGTATTTCCCTGTAATAATGGGTTCCCTGCTTCTCTTTACTCATTCGTATTTGAACTAGTTATAATTAGTAGCGGCATACATTTGGCAGGCAGTGATGGGCAGATAGCCATGCCACTTAGCAGAACTGGAGCTTAAAAAGCAGTGACTGCTGTCCTAGCACTTCTCTGCCAACTCAGGTGTAGCAGCTGACCCTGCTGAAACCCTTGCTTCCCTATCATTTGATTTTGGGATGCAAACTGTGTTAGTGAGCCAAATGTTGTATCTTATTTTACAGTATCTGACAATGGCTTCCCAGTAACATTCAGCACATCTCCCAGTCCTTCTCTAATTGAGCAAAATCAGGCATCGGGAAAAAAATAGCTGTATCATGATGTACAGATGAGTTTATGAGCTTGTCTAGTATTATTTTCATGATGTCCCTCACTAACTCCATTACTTCTTTTTGCCATGCAGTCTTGTTAAAGGGCAGTAGGGAACATTGTAGTTTATTAAATCCAGTAAAGGCCAAATTTGAATAAATTGTAGCTAATTATGAATTTGACTGGAAACATGATGCAATGTAAGACAAAATTATACAGTTCCCCTTCTTCTGTTGTTGTTGTTAAGGGGTTTGCCTGCTATATGTACTAGCCTGGTTTTCCTGAAGAACAGCCTCTCCTTTTTTTTATGGTATTAACTTTCTGAAGTAGCCACCTTGAATTTTCAGAGTGGTGATTCAAAATAAAGACTAAAATTGCAGGGATTATTTCAAATGGCTGAGGCAGTCTTCATCTACCTTCCCCTCCTTACCTTAGCAAGCACTACTAAATGTTCAAGGGAAAATGTCACAAAAGAGCTAATTTGGCCACAGATTAAGACAGTCTCATTTTACAGTGGACTGTGAACTCGTGTCACTTGGATCTCCTCCTGAGCACTGCCAAATGTGACTATCGAAATATCAGAAGTCTCATCACAAAAAATGTGTTAATGCCTTAAAATTAATTTTAGAGCTTTGTTTCATTTGCATTTTCTATCATAATTTTGATTTCTTGGTCTTTGGCTGCAGTCCAATTGTGTTTCAGGTAGCTTGCAACAAATACGAAGGCTGAATACAAACTCTAGTTTCAATGAAAAGCTGAAATTTTTATGCAGCTCCAGCATCTGGGGCTTTTTAAAAAAGATCTGATTTTCCCAAGACAGAAATTTTGATTCTGATAGGTTCAGCTAAAAGTTGAGCATTACTATTTCTTTTTGTCTCCATCTTGGAGCTGATTTCCAGCTCAAGAAAGAAAGAAGGAAAGGAAATATCAAATTGAAGGTGTGAGTAGTCATATCAGGAACACTCAAATGGACTTGCAGAGGCTGTAGAGGAAATGTATTCCTTTCTACATGCCAGTGTTAAGTTCTCTCTTTCCTAAGTACATAATTTCTTATTTGATCCGTAGTGCTTTTTTAAGAGTGGTAGGGTTTCTTTGTTTTGGGCTTTTTTATGACAAGTATGTCCTGAAAATTCTGCTTTGCCAAAAATGTTTCAGGATTTTCAGTCTGGTCATTTCATGAGATAAGAAAAAATATTCAATGAAAGTGGGCTCTGGCCATCACCTTTATTTGTTTGAAAGGCTTGAGAGCCTTTAGGCCATTACCTTCCTGCATTTTGCAGATGTTACTTACGTGAACTTTCTGGTTTTTTCCCCTCCTGCAGAGAACTCTTGCTTTCAGTAGACTTCACACAGAGGTAAATGATTTGTCTTGTGTTGCCTATCGTGACTGTAGTGGAGCCACAAATGGAAATCAGATTCTCTGATTCTGGTCTAATGCTCCATCCTTTTATCCTGGTTTGAATTTTGCAGTTAAAAGTAGTACATGCACAGTACAGCACAAAACCTTTTGCTGATCATGTAAGCTGTTGATTCTGATGAGACCTTTTTACAGAATCATAGAATAGTTTGGGTTGGAAGGGACCTTTAAAGGTCATCTAGCCCAACCTCCCTGCAATGAGCAGGAACATCCTCAACTAGATCAGGTTGCTCAGAGACCCGTCCAACCTGACCTTGAATGTTTCCAGGGATGGGGCATCTACCACCTCTCTGGGCAACCTGTTCCAGTGTTTCACCACCCTCATTGTGAAAAACTTCTTCCTTGTATCTAATCTAAATCTATGCTGGTTTAGTTTAAAACCATTACCCCTTGTCCTATTGCAACAGGCCCTCCTAAAAAGTTTGTCTCCATCTTTCTTATAAGCCCCCTTTAAATACTGAAAGGCCACAATAAAGTCTTCCTGGAGCCTTCTCTTCTGCAGGTTGAACAACTCCAACTCTCTCAGCCTTTCTTCACAGGAGAGGAGTTCCATCCCTCTGATGATCATTTATGTGGACCTGCTCTAACAGGTCCATGTCTTTCCTGTGCTGAGGGCTCCAGAGCTGAACACAGAATTCCAGGTGGGGTCTCACCAGAGCAGAGTAAAGGTGCAGAATCACCTCCCTCAACCTGCTGGTCATGCTTCTTTTGACACAGCCCAGGATACGGTTGGCCTTCTGGGCTGCAAGTGCACCTTGCCAGCTCACGTCCGGCTTTTCATCCACCAGTACCCCCAAGCCCTTCTCCGCAGGGCTGCTCTCAATCCCTTTGTCCTCCAGCCTGTATTGATACTAGGGGTTGCCCCTACCCAGGTGCAGGACCTTGCACTTGGCCTTGCTGAACAACCTGAGGTTCACGTGGGACCACTTCTCAAGCTTGTCCAGGTCCCCCTGGATGGCATCCCGTCTCTCAGGCATCAATTGCACCACTCAGCTTGGTGTCATTCGCAAGCTTGCTGAGGGTGCACTCGATTCCACTGTCTGTGTCACTGATGAAATTACTAAACAGTACTGGTCCCAATACAGGCCCCTGAGGGACACCACTTGTCACCGATCTCCATCTGGACATTGAGCCATTGACCACTACCTTCTGGATGCAACCATCCAACCAATTCCTCATCCACCAAACAGTCTCATATCTCTTCAATTTAGAGAGAAGGATGTTATGGGGGACCGCATCAAAGGCCTTACGGCAATCCAGATAGATGACATCTGTAGCTCTTCCCTTGTCCACTGATGTAGTCACTCCATCACAGAAGGCGACTAGGTTGTCAGGCAGGACTTGTCCTGGGTGAAGCCATGCTGGCTGTCGTGAATCATCTCCTTGTTCTCCATGTGCCTTAGCATAGCTTCTAGGAGGATCTGTCCCATGATCTTCCCAGGCACAGAGGTGAGGCTGACAGGTCAGTAGTTCCCAGGGTCCTTAAAAACGGGTGCAATGTTTCCCTTTTTCCAGTCACCAGGGACTTCACCTGACTGCCATGACTTTTCAAATATCATGGAGAATGGCTCGGCAACTACATCAGCCAATTCTGTCAGGATTTTGGGATGCATTTCATCAGGTCCCATAGACTTATGTATGTTCAGTTTCCTCAGGTGGTCACAAACCTGATCTTCTCTTCCAGTGGGAGGGACTTCGCTGTCTTGTGGTCCCTAAACTATAGGGAACTATGTAGAAAATAGGCTCATGCACAACATTAGGGGCTCTCATTGTCACATGTAAGATGGAGACTACCCTGCATTCATCCCTTGGCTTTGGTTGCATAGCCATATTATAAGAAAATGCATGATACAGTTATGGCACAAGCTGCAGTCATTCTGAGCAAAATACTCTTTATAGGGTGAGTATAAAAAAAAAACAGGTTCTCATATGTGCATAACAAAACTCACCTTCTGAACCTGTGCTTTTTATATCTCGTGATGATTCTGCTCTTTTGTCAAAGTAGTCGGTGTACAGAGCAGCAAACATGACCATATGTTATATTGCTGGGTTCTAATAAAGTTCCTCCTGAGATGAAGTACTTTAAGCAGCAGTAATGAATGGTGGGAAGTGAATGCACTAAATAAATAAATGGGGTTTTAACAAAATTATCTCATGCCACTTCCATATGCATGTATCTATGTGAATCCAAAGGAAAGAAATAAGTAAGCATGACATCCTAGCATCCAAAGCTTGTGCCAGATGTCTTATGCTTGGAGTCAAGTCCTACATCAATCAAGAAAAGCTGTTGAGTTTAATTGAAAGTTGACTGTGGTCTGCTTGATCTCATGCTCAGTAGAGAGCTTGTCAAATAAAGACCACATCTGTGAAAGAGTGGCTTCTTAGAGAGTAGGAAAACCTCTGTTGTGTTGTCTGTAGTGTGTAGTTCCCAGTATTTAAATCCTAGTGCACTTAATGAAGCAGAGGAAAAGAATAGGCACAATTTTAGTTTTTTCTCATTCCTAAAGGTATCCAAGGAGTTGTCTATGCTGCAGAACAGAAGTTCCATAATCACTAGAAATGAGAAATTAGGAAGCCCTCACTGGAGCAGTGAGGGAGCTGTTGCATGCATGGCACCACACACTCAACTTTTTGAATAGAAAAGGAGACTTCCAGGGCTGGTCTACAGACTGGTGTTGCAAACAGGGCAAATCAAAATGCCAATATACTGCCATACAAATGAGAATGATAATGAGGTCTGCTTTTTATAATGCACATTATCAATGTTTTGTGATCATTGCCTTTTTCTCCTCTAGAAAGAGAGCTCCAGAACAAAAATCAAATTAGAGCTGTCAAAGTGAATAGGAGCAATGGTAACTTGGGATGTCTTCCAGGAATAGCAGTCTGTGTATGGACCACAGCATCTGTGACTGACTGTAGCGTGACGTTTATATCTTACATTTCCATTCACTGTCTATACCAAGAACACAAAACTTGAGGCTGGTGCAGAAATTCTTAAAATATCTGGTGAAATGGATATTTTTTTTTTTTTTTTCATTTCATAGAAGAGGAAAGAATGAGGTATCGGAAGGTTTCTGCTCCTTGGTGTGGCTGCTGCAGAGCCAGAAAGAGGACATGGGTTGCCTGTTCTGGTTGTCCTCTTTGCAGTACTCAAATTCTGCAGGGCAACTTTGAAACAAATAAAGCTAAGCGGGCTGTACTTATTTGAGCTCAATTTAGCTTTAAAGTTGTGCAGGTGTAGTCTATGTCAACCTGGATACACAAGTATCTGACTCTGTCCGCAGGTCAGGTAGGCAGATAAGTAGTTTGTGCGGCGGTGCCTAAAATTACAAGGTTGAATGATGGGAATGAGAGAAATTTCCACTGTTTTCAGTGATGTCAGGACTCCACCTAAAACTATGGTCTGTGAAATAGGCAAATATGAGGCCAGTTTAAAAAAATTCATCCAGTGGAGTCAGTTCACATTAAAAGGCAAAGTTACTTTCGTTTGAGGTTGGGGGCTCAGCTCTGGCTTTGTTGGTACAGGGAGTTACTTTGGGGAGGGCTGCACAGGGGTGGGAGGGTTTCTTTCAGTCACCTAAAATGATTTCCTCAGACAATCCCGCTTCCTGTGGTGAAGGAAGGAAGACTTCACAGTGCCACAACAAATATGCATAAGTTAGATGCAGGGATGTGTTTCGAACAATGCTGCATTCAGGAATCCTGCCCGGTTTGCTCTGTGTGATGTGTTGTAAACTCTACAGCCATTTGTTACAGCACATAAGCGGGATGGCAGGAAGCAGCTTGCTGTGCATTTCTTTCCTGCTTAAATGGCTTGTTGAGCTGATAATTAATAAGCAACAGGACATTAGGTTTATCATAAATTTACTGGGTGGATGGTAAATTACTTATCACTGGAGGTAGTCAGAAAGTACAGTAAACCTGTTATCTGTCAAGACTTTTCGCATCTATAGGAATTGCAGCCATTGATGTATCAAAAAGAGCACTCCTTAGGAACTGTAATATGCACACGAGTAATTATTTTGAGGAATTCCCACCTGGGATTCTTGAATTATTCCCATTTGCTTCAGCTGAACACCAGGTTCAATAGTATCGCATTGTCTTACAATTGAAATAAGAGAAACTTTGGGGTTGAATAGCAGAGTGGTATGCGGTTTCTCTGTATGCGCTTTTGTAGGCATGCACTTAAACTGAAACAATGGTTCAGGACTACACAGAGATTAAAGTATTACCTACTGAATCCTTAAAAACTAAAAATTCCTAAACTATCCTCAGTTTTCTTTACTAATTCTGCTCAAATGTGATTCTGTTTAGATGTGATGCTCTAGTGAGATAACTGTTTAGTGTCTCCTGCACATATGCAAAATGAACAGTATAGACACTAGTATAAGGCATGCTTATATTTAGCAGCGCATACTTGCTGACATGCAATATATATCCTGGGGGCTAGGTCCTACCACAAACAGCTGGATGCCGAAGAGGGCTGCTGAGCATGGTGCTGCTGTGTTACGTATCCTCCAGGAAGGTGATGGGGAGCAGGTGCTGCTGACTCACGAGCCGATGAGAGTGCTCATGCTCATCATAGGCAGCTGGCTATGAGTAACACTGCTGCACAGGAAGCTTTTGTGCGCTTGTGGATGTCTTTCATAGCAGTTTCTGTTCTTGTTTTCTCTTAAGGTCAGCTCTTCTGTTAAGGTGATCAAAGTGCATCTTCAAGACAGGAATGAGAAAAGCTTCAGGTGATGAGCACGTCGATCGTGCGTGCACCTGCATGCTTGTGGATTGCAGTACTGGGCCTGCACTGTAATTATGGACTGTATCAGCGGTTCCCTCATGTGCTGGTACCCACCTGTTCATCAGAGCTCAGTTCAGTGTGCACGTAGGTGATTGTTTATACAGTCAATCACGCCATGCAGCGAGGCAGCCTCACCTTCTGGAAACAAAGTAAAGCTGGGAGTTAGTGCATTGCCTTGTTGCTCTGCTTTTGTCACTGCACTGCAGCTAGTGGGAGCAAGTCCTCCTAAGTCTTGTCCCCATGAAAATACAGTGCTAGAGTCTAAAGGCCTATAAATATAGAAGACCTGTTAAAACTGCAAGACTCTACACCTATTGTAAAATTTCGTTTTTATTATTCTTCTTTTTTCCTTTTGCTGCTAGAGCCATGTAAAAGAACTTGAAGGATTTTCAGTCCTTTGTGAGGAATCCTCACTCCCAAACTTCTGCTGGGGGATGGAGTGGAAATGGCATAGCTGCAAACTGAAGGCCTTTTTCAATTCATGCTTAACACATAGTGTTGTGAACGTCACTAAGCAGGAATTAAATTCTCACATTTGAACAGTTTAGTTCTTTGAAGAGGCACTTCTTAGTTCATCTTTAAAAGCTCGAGGCCATTTCTTCATGATAGTCCGCTAATGCAAGGCAGTGCTAACAGGTTGCTTCTAAAAGCTTGTCACATTTATTTATATCCTTGACGGAAGCGAGCACAGCAAAAGCTTCTCTACTAGGGCTGCAATGTAAGAGAAGTGAGTAAGCAACAGCTTTGAAAGAGCTGCATGATCAATCAGACAGGACAGTTGCAACACTTCATTCTCTCTGTTTTGGCAAGCACTGACTGCTTGGCTTCTTGGAGCCACCTTCGCTGCAACAGCAAATGCTTTGGCCTGGACGCAGCCAGCCAGATTTGTAGCGGTTATCTGGACAGGATAGCATAAGGCTGGAGGTAACGGTCCTGAATTTTCCTCCTCCTGATAGGCAGTGGGCACTCTTTCAATTCAAAGGGATGATCTTTGGGCAGCATCCTGTGTTAGCCTTGTCCTGATCCAGCAAGTCTTTCTTGGAAGCCAGAGCAGGACGGGAAATGGTTTTCCTGTCTTGGGGAGGTATTGAGTCTCCAAAAAATTTCCTGTCATAATGTGGGATAAACCCAGTCAAAAAACAGTTTTCCTGACCTGTCAGATAGGGTCCAGGAAGGTCTGTTTGCCTTAGGCTTAAATTTCATTTAGACTTGAATTTTTGAAAAAGAAAACCTTAGCTTGCATTTCAAAACAAGATTTTTGGGGCAGGGATTATATTTTTTCACCTCCTGTAGGAAATGGTAAAGGGTTCTGTTTCATTGTGGTTTTTTATGAGAAACCACACTCAGAAGGTTCATAAAAATTTGGCTTTCCCTCTCTAAAGTTGCAGAGTCAGCATGACAGTATATTTTGGGTCAGAAAAGTTCTCAGCCAGCTACAAGTATCTAAATACCAGGATTTAGAATCCAGGCATTGAATCCAGGACATTCAGTGGGCTCCTACTGCAACATACTTGTGCATGTTAGGTTTGAACATTTCTTCCTGCAAGTTCAGCATCAGATTCTTCAAAGGGAGAGAAGTTCGGTCAGGATTACAAAGAATTAGGAGTCCTGGATGGAGAGAGCAGACTGCAAAAACAGCGGGTCACCTGAAGCGCTCCTCCAATTGCAGTCCTTCAGCAAGCTTTGCCTCTTTAACTACTGGCAATCAATTCAGTGTTTTACAGCTGGTTGTATTCAGTCTGTAACAAAATGTACCAATTTCTAGTAGCTCTATAGAAGACACAAGATTAGACATTGGTCCAGTTAGAGGCATATAGTGTAATACAAATATATCTGTCCATAACTGTTTTTTTACAATCTCATAGTCCGCAATGCTCCGTGTGGCTGGTGAGTCTCCACTGCGTGCCCTCAGCTCTGACTCAAGTAGCTGGATCATTCCTTAGCCGCTTAAGTGTGAGAGACTGAAAGAGTTAATGGCTCAGACATTGTGGTGGGGCAAGTTATGCTTAACGACTACCTCTGCATAACAGCGAACTCTGCCTAGCAGGTGAAAAGAAGCCCATCAGCTACTGGAGCGGGGGCCGTGCCGGAGGGTGCACAGCTCCCTCTTCTGATGTGCGGAGCAGGGCAGCTCACCGTGCGTGGCAAAAGACCACGTCTGCCGGGAAGGGGAAATTACTCCCCAAACGACCCCCAAGCCCACGAACCTAATTCCCAAAGGCTACCTAATTAGCCTAATGAGTTTGCCTGCCCGAAGGAGGGGCAAGGATGATAAAAGGACACAAACACCCACGCCTGCGCGCCCACCGGAATGGGGCCCCTCGGCTGACTGGACCAATGCTGGACCCAGGACTGGTGAAATCTTTCTCTTCTCTCTCTCTCTTTTTTCTCCGTAATCCCTACACCTCATCCCGTTAGACATAAAACCGTTGACCAAGTCTGGGACTAAGAGTGGATTCAGCCACCCCCAGGCTTCTCTCTGAGAAGGAGTCTAGAAAGCAAGGGGGGCTGCTCTGAACCTCGGGACTCGGCGGGAGGGCTCTTCTTAGTGTCCTCCCTGAACTGATTCCCGGATAAGCAAGGCCTGTAGCGTATGGGTGGTGATGTAGGGTTAGCACACGTTACACAGTTTACTGACATGGTTTCGCGCCAGTTTTTGTTGTGAGCATGCCAGTTCTTGTGAGCAAATAAAAGTTGAGCTTTGTGAGTTAAAGGATCCCTGGTGTTGTTTCACCTTAATCCTGACCTGGCAATCAGCAAACCTGAGTCATCGTCCTGAGAAATTGGGACATGACATTAAGACATTAAATGATCATCCGATGAGGAAGGATTTCAGCAGGTCTGAATCTCACTGCACTCTCTCTGGTTCTTAGATCTTGTTATCCACACTTTGCTAATTTTCTGGCAGACAGATGTGTTCTTTTGTTGCTGTCCACATATAAATATTTAAAAGAGAAAGTGGTGACACTTCTCAGAGGCAGCTGTTGTCCCCACCTCCAAATGCAGAGAGTCAGTTTAAAAATGGCTTCAAAATGCCTGAAAACAAGCAGTGACTTGGTCAGTAAGTCCATGCTGGCAGCAGGTGAATGTGCAGCAGATCAAGGAAGGACCACAAGCAGCATGTGTCCATCAGTGCATTTGGCAGCACAGCTGGCTGCAGCCTGCCTCAGGATCACACAGCGGCAGCCAGAGCTGTACCTGCTGGAGAGCAAAATGTTCACGAAGGCATCAGGCTTTTAAAGAAACAAAGAATTTGGAGATGCTGTGAGGCTGGCTGGGTGTGAGTCTCAAAGCAGAGGAGCTGTGATCACTCACTAGTGAGTATTTCAGGGGGCAAAATCAGTCTGCTGGCTCTGCTGCAGCCTTCAGCTGCCCCTCAGGCCCCTTTGATGAACCAGCACACTCATCAGCACCATGGTGCTAACTGGCATCAAAGTGCAGTTTTGCTTTACCAGAAAGCAGCACACTGAAAACTGAAGGCAAAAACTTCAATTTTTTTTTTTTTGATGCAGCAGAAGTAGTTTTGGTGTGTTAAGGCGACAGCATTGCATTGACTGCTACCTTTCTCATTAAATATCTCATGAAAGGATGTTGAACAGTTTCCTTGACCTGTTCCTCCCACAAGCATCCAGGCAGGATATTCAAAAGTAGGACATTTTTAAAAAGACACATGGTGTATTTTTATTTAATAATGAGATCCATTTTCTCTGAGTTATAATCAAAACTTGGTGTATTTATACATGAGAAAGATTAGTATAATTATCACAGAAAAGATTGAAAATATACAGCTGCGGAGAGGAAAGCGTTGGGGAAGAAAAGCCTGTCTTCCTGGTTTGATCTTGGGTTTTTTGACCATAAGAAGCGTCCCAGTTAAAAGCAGGTGTTCCCTAGTAAATGTATATTTACTAATTCATTAACTTGCCAGCAGGTGAAGAAGAGCCATAGTTGGAGAATGAATTGCCAGTTCACTAATTAATCAGTTGGTTTTACCAGAATGCAATATCCCTGACAGTGACAAACAAGAATGATAGTTCTGTTTGGGACAATCTGTTCCATGCTGCAGATTTAATAAAACAAAAAATAAAATAAAACTGAAAGGAAAAAGAAAACAGGGAGAGAGAAACCCACACTCATTGAGGACTAAGAGGCAAGTATATGGAAATAGGTTTCATCATTCCTATTTGTCATTTTTATATGTAGTATTGAAGGAAAACTAATTAAAGTAATTGAAGTTATTTCTCTTGGTCTGGCATCCATTAAAATCCCTGAATGTTGTTAATATAACAAAAGATCTAAACTGAGAAGGAGGGGGCTTTTTTATCCTGTCTCTTGCCTTACCATTCCACCCTGCTGTTGTGTGTTTGAGCATATTTTTTTTCTTAATGTAGTAGTGAATACAGAAAAAAATTTTGTTACAGTTCTCACTTTAAAATAGAGTGTCTTACCTTATCAGAGAAGGAAAAGCAAGACTGTTTTCACTCTTCAGCATTGCTGGGCATGTTTTAAAATCAGTAAACATGGTTAAATGCTCTCTTACAACAGAGTGTATCTAGCTGTTCAGGTTTAAAAGAAAATCTCCACATGCAGATGTATGCGGACGTGTGCACACATTTGAAAGAATTTGGTGTTATGGCAAATTAGATGCAGCATCTGATTTGGAGATGGAAAAGCTGTTTGTCAACCCAAGAGGTGGAACAGTGCAGGCACATGCTCACCTGTTTCAAACTCAGCTGGCAGAGGCTTTCTCCACTAATGAGAAAGCAGTTCATTGTTGTTCTTTCAGCTGTTATTTGTGATGAGATCTCATTCCAGGTAATACTGATTAATGCCAGGTAGACTTTTCCTTTAAGAACTGGAGAGCATTCGTAGCTTATTCCCTACAAAAATAGCTGGTAGATGGTAATAAGCTTTTGCACAAGCTCATAAGAGAAAAAAGAAAAAAAAGTTCTTGATCCAGCTGCTTCTTTGTCTTTTTTTTTTTTTTTAATCCGATAGAAGTCTAGAACACAGTTTTATCTAGAGAATGGTGTAAGGGAAGAAATGCAAGTATGTGTAGCATCACAAGGTACTGCCCTTTTATTTCCTTCTGTGTGTGCTAGTGCTG
Organism: Haliaeetus leucocephalus; assembly: GCF_000737465.1. NCBI lineage: Eukaryota > Metazoa > Chordata > Aves > Accipitriformes > Accipitridae > Haliaeetus > Haliaeetus leucocephalus. The sequence goes on along the minus strand of NW_010972962.1, from coordinate 2,394,937 downwards.
AAGGTCAGAGTATCAGCACCTCTCTCACTTCTGTTCCTGCCCTTTTTTCGGTAGTTCATTTCTAGTGGTGTTAATGAAACTCTCAGTTTAAATAGATGAACTAAAGTAATAAAAAGATTAACATTGCAAGTGCATAATAACTAGCAATCAGTACAGTACATTGCTTCTCAAACGGGACAGAAATGAGTTGCGTGCCTACTTACCAATAATATATTTTTTTAAAAATCAACTTTAAGACCAGTAACCCCTTGATTTGATTCCTGAAAAAGAGAAAAAAATGATAATGCTGATTGTCTGTATTTGCTGCCATACATAAACAGTATCTACTCAATAAGACCTCTACTGATATACGTGGCTGTAAAGTGTCTGTGAAAATTAAGCATCAGGACAACACTGCCTCCAGTAAATACTTTTATTAAAGTGCCTTAAGAGAATGAGAACAGCTGGGGTAATTTATTCTTTTATAATCCTTCCAAATCCACATGATTCCTGTTCAGTGAGGCAATTTAACTACCAGTATTCTATGAAGTTTGACATTCCAGTCACACAATTGACTAGTTGCAGTAATATTTATCAGTTGCCTCCATTTATTATAAACAGAATTCTTCAGATTTGCTTCAGACTTTCTGTCTGACATGGGAACTTGGGCTTTTGGAAATGAAATGCTGAGATTCAGCTTTCTAGCTATACTTTTCTCACAAGCCAGTGTCATGCATTTCATGCAGAGACTGCATTGAATTGTATGAATTTGGTCAAACAAACATAAGCATTAAGCATTGATTGTGGAGATCCACTCATTATTGAAGAAAATAGTCTTTACTAAGTTTGATTTAAAATATTTTGAAGCAACGTTCTTAAAAGTTATGGGTGTCTGAGTGCTATGTTTAAATTCTTGGGCTGTTTAATTTAAAACTCATAATTAGATTCTGATTAAGTAAACAGTACACTTCTTTTCCATAACTGAATTAAGAAATATCACCTATCACTTCCTAGAAGATGGATAAACAAGTTGTATTTTGTCATATTTATACCTCCTCACGGAAACAAAACTTCTCTTTGAAATGATTTTATGAAAAAGCTTCAGCTGTTTTGTAAGAAAATTTGAGCAATCACACAAAAAAGGCAGAAGTTTTATATCATCTAATGTTATTCTTATGAGCACTTGGATAAATGTTGTGAAGTCTGAACACTATTTATATTTAACCGTCTCCTAATCCCCTTCGTTACATTATTACTTACATAATTTTAATGTTACTGTCTCGTCATGCCAGAGGTCTGTGCAGTGAGAGGAGGGTTTGCTTATCTTCAGGATTTTGAGATCATCTTTTTTTTTTTACCTTCTAAAACCTTCTTGTAATTCTAATGTAGTGATAAGCGGATACCAGATGTTAAAAATGGTGTGATTTTTGTTGTTTAGCATCTTGTAATCCAATAGAAGTAGGACAGATGCTTTTTACCACTGGAAAGAGGACATGAGCTTTCTGATTTTTAGTAGCTTCAAGGTCAAAACAATGTTTGGACACTGCTTCTGATTTGAATATGGAAAGATTACTATACCCATGCAAGTCATAAGACAGATTGCGTGAAGCAAACAAAGATTTTACTTAGTGTCAACACTCGGAGCTTTGTTACTCTTTCCTGAAATCACAAAGAGAAAAGATGCATTAAAGATTTAGGAAATTCCTGATCTAAGTGCTTTTCAGAATATGGGAAGGAGGGGGAGGAAATTCATTTTTATTTATGGTTCTTATGCTTGGCAAAAGGAGGTTACTTCTATGAAAAGCTTCTAATATGTTAAAACTCTGTAAATATGAATACTGTTACATTGGGAAATTGACTTAATGTTTTCAAGTATGCTGTAGGAGAATATCAAAGTCTGCTGTTCAGTGCTGACAAGCTGCACAGGTCTTCCTCTCAGATTTAAATTGTACAGCTTTCTGCCTGATGCTGTAGTTCATGCCTGTTCCCTAAACGTAACCTTCTGATACTGTGATCCAACCAAGTTGCTGTTCCTTGGTTTAAATAAAACTACATCGCCTTTCCTCTATGTGTAGATATTGATTTTGGTTTTCAGTGCTCTTGTTGCATTACCTTTTTAATGAAATTTAGCAGAAAACGTAGTGTGTCCTGTTATCATGAATGGATTTAATTGAAGAGTGGGGGACAGCAACAGTAGATAGTGGGTTTATACACCATGCATGGTCTGTGGCAGAACCAGTTTGATAGAGATTTTTCTTGGTACAAAGTAGAGTAAGGACAGAACTGAGGTCCCATTTTTTTAAAAAAGGAGGTATGGATATACCCCTAAAGGCTGGGTTTTTAAATGGATTTAGTATTGCTCTGCATTGTCACAGTAGTAGTGATTTGGCACATTGGCTGTATGTGTGAGCAGAGTGCAGAAAAGGCTGCCTTCAGGCAGCCCCTTGAAAGTCATAGGAAATGCTACATCTTGGCAGCACAGGGCTGCTGTGATCTTGGTTTATTTGACTGGCAATCACTTGTGCAAAGATGGGGAGGTGCGGGGTCACAGCAGCCCTGGCAGGAAGGAGAAGACCTCAGCAGGGAGGAGGACAGGAGTAGGCAGAGGTGCCTCGAAGATATGTGCTGGCAATGAGTGGTAAGTGGCTCTGCTTGGGATGAAGAGTGTGAAATTCAGGGAGAGATCTCTTTGAAACATGAATGTTTCTAGAGTACTGTTATGTCTAATAGTCATTAAGTTTTCATGGGTTTTAACGAGTAGGAAAACAAAGGGAGAGTGGTAAGTCTACTTCAGTCCAAAGTGAATTAATCAAAATCGGAGAGTTTCCACATCCTTGCTTGACTTTGTGTTTACAGATGAGGAAGAAACTCGAGGAATTAATTTCAATCTTAATTTTTGGTTGCATTTGTTATTTTCATTAAAAAAAAAAAAAGAAGATATATTTCTGATGGTCAGTACAAAAATTCATGTTTTTCTTCCCAAACAAATAATAATGTAATGACAGTAGGAGACTTGGTGTTTAGGAGGATTTTCAGTAGCACTGAAGAGCCTGTCAGTACCTTTGGATATCTAAGACCTTCAGAAAGTCTGGCCCATACTGAGTCCTTTAGCACCAAGCTCTTTCACTCTCTGCCAGTTTTCTTTTGTAGGTGAGAAGGGGAAGATAAAGAATACTGGGTTTAGATTCACATTGTGTTTCTAACTTTTAGCTACTTTAAAGAAAATCTTCCTGCATATCTCTGAAGAAAATGGAAACTTAAAATTAATTAGGACAAAACTTCCTAATTTTCATGCTCAGAATAAAATATACTTGCTTTTGTGGTAGAAGAGTACTTAAAACAGGGCAGGAGTTCACTTGGATACTTCTGTCACAGTATTATTTGCTACATTATTTATAGAACTTGAATTGACATCCACAGCTACAGGTCTTATTTATTCCATTTCTATGTTCATATAAAATTGTCACCTTTTAACTTACTAAACTTCACAGCATGATTCAGTAATGCAATATTTATTATATAAATGATTTGAATAGATTACAAAAAAAAATCAGATATTCAGGAAAGTCATCATTGGTTCTTAGTAAATTTTAAACAAGTTTGTTTAAAAAGCGAAATGCATTAAAATGTAATTTACATGCTAAAAATGCATTTGAAATAAATTTCTTAATCTCCATGCAATCATGGATGCAACTATTAAAAATAATTTTCATTGAGTGTTGGACTGTATCTTTCCTCTTGCCAGCTGTGCCTCAGCTCCCAAGTCTAACCCTGCCCTGTGCCACACCATTTACACTAGCATATGCTCATGTCCACTGTTTTTGCTCCATCAGCATCTCCAGTCCTAAATCTGAACTGCCTCTCCGTTTTGTCTCCTTCCACTGCTCTATTTAACTCTTCTGCTACATTACACCTTGTACCTGTGCTGCTTTCTTCCAATGGATGTATGTATTATAAGTGTTCATTGTCCGTTTGGATACTCTGCCTAAATCTCTGTGATGCTAAGGTTTACACACAACAATTGCTCAATTAGTTACAGAATCTGAAAGATTTTTACAGGGAAATCAGTGAGATTAGGAGTAAGCCCTCAGGGAAGCTAGTGGAAGTCTCCTGACGTGGCATATTTAAAATGGAATTACTGACTTGGTCATCTGGACAGAGGAGCATTTTATATTCCCCAAGTCTTTTATTGCAGTGTACATGGGGTCTGCAAAGCGCTTTGATGTTGGAGCTGTATTTAAGTGTCAGGCATTATTGTTTTGAATCTTTCAGGTTAAGAGTTCTTGTGGACATGGGGAGGCTGGTTTTTGTTAAGCTTTCTGCTTTATCTTCTTCACACGTGGTCTCCTGCTGCACGGACTTGGCTTAAAATTATAAAATGCAGAATTAAACATTAAAGAGGATTTTGGAAAGGTGACTATCAAGCGTGGGTGGCTGATGAACAATCTGGACTTGCTGTGTAAAATCACATGGAGGAAAAGCCCTCCTAGCGTGGGACTGGAAGAACTCTTCTGCTAACAGAAATGACTTTTCTTCTCAGGAATAGAAAATACAGTTTCTGTTTTGACTGTTACGTTACTATTGCAATGCGAAGTCTTGGGAAACAGTCTTGGGTAGAAGTTGTTTTGTACACTTCTGTGGTATTTCCTGAAAAGCCGTTTTTTCTTTGTGAGGAGCCATCTTTTAGCTCTGTCTGGCTTCCCAGGGCTGTTTGTGTTGGTGTATTTCTGTGCTCAGCAAAATGTTGAAAGCCTGGAGCTGCTTATTTAGGAGAGTCTGACAGTGATTGCTCCTGCCACCTCCAGAGGTTTTTTTAAAGTGGAAAGAAGATTGGAAAGATCAGGAAAGAAAAAAGTCTTAATGGAAATTCCAAGAGCATATTTTCCTCAGGCCAATTCCCAGAAGAAAAGACTCAGACAAAACACTTCAGGCATCTCCTAGTGTGGGGCTGAAGTACATATGAGCAGGTTGGCAGTTTTCTTTGAAAGGGTAGAGGCAAGACTTGGCATTTGGTCAGAGATGAGGAAAAGGAGAAGGGAACTGTAGGCAGGACTTAGGTTTGTGCCCCAGAGGTGAGGAACAACTGCCTCTGTCAGGATTTGGCCTTTTGTCATATGGGAATTGACCAGTCACTCTTTTCTTACTCAGAAACTCCCGCTCAAGCTAACAAGGGCAGTTGTGCTTTTTTTGGTACGTAAGTTATTTATGGAGTCTGATCTGAAACTGTGTCAGGACTGCAGGACAGAGCGTTAATGTTGGTATATGCTATGGCTTCTTTGCATCCTTCTGTCTTGCTTGTTAGTGTGTGCTGGTTGTGTGCTCTGGTCTAGGCAGAGATGCAGCCCGGAGCAGGCGGCACTGGGCTTCTGGAAGAGCTGAACTGGACTATAAAGGAAACATGACTCTGACTTTGTCCTGTTCTCTCTCTGCTTCTAGGGAAGAAGAAATCTTTGCCAGGTGCCTGGGAGGCACATATTACTTGTCTGCTTACATCCTGAGCTAGGTGGTCAACTTTGCTGATGATACTGAGTATTAATGGTAAAAAAGACATGGGGCAAGCATGAATAGGTGCAGAAGGATCTTACAAGGCTTCAGTGGTGTAGCAATAAAATGGCAGATGAAATTATTTCACTTACATGTTGACTACAGTTCACTTACATGTTAACTGTATGTTGACAGAGGAGAGGGAGGGAACAAAATCCAATCTTCATATCTCTGAGCTGACTGTTACCATCCAGGAGAGAGCCTGGCATTATCTCAATGACAGTCCAATGAAAACATCAGCTCAGCAGCAGAAAAAAAACCAAACGTGAGCATTGTCCATCTTGGAAATGCCATTTTCCCATGGTACAAGGCTGTGCTGTGCCCACATCTTGACAGATATAAACTTGTCTATGACTTGATTTGGAAGTAGGTACAAAAAGCTTCAAAAGTAGCATCTGGCTTGGAGACTCACCTCATTCTAGGTTGGGTTTCTGTGGTGCCTGAGCCTACCATATGCAAGTTCATAAATGCACTGCATATAAGTATTTATCCGTCATAAGCCTAAGGCTCAAGCATGTATGGATTTATTGCATAGCTTCTGTCTGTACAATATGGAAAGTAGCATTTGCACTTCTGCTTTCCCCACTCTGATGTGTTACTTTGCACTAGTCTTTTTCATTGATTTCAACATGACAGCTTTGCTATATGGTCCTGCTTTTCAGACAGTTGTTCCTCTTGGGATATCTGCTCTATAGACAGTTCCACCTGCATTTGTTCCTATCCCTGCCACAATTTATTCCTTTGACAGCCTGTTACTTTATTTGGACTTCCTTCTGCTTTACCCTGCCGTGTTTATCAGTCCTGGATGGGGATTCTTTTACACACCACAATATTCACATACAGGCAATTGTTAAACCCTCTGGTATTTACATTGAGGCTACTGCTGAGCTCTGCAGTCCCTGCAGACTTCCCACCCATACAAGAAAGCATGTAGCAGAGCTTGACAGGTTTTGGAGAAGAACAGTGGGGATGATGAAAGGGTGGGATAGTTCCCATGCACAGAATGATGATGCAGGTAAATGAGTTGGTAGCTGTAAGGTAACCAAATGCTGCAGTGAAAAAGTTGATAGATGGAGGTATCGTAGCAAAAAGTGTTCAAGTGAAATTTACACATTCAGAGCAGACACCGGTGTCGCCTTCTGTTTTCTAAATGCTTTTCATGAAAGTTAAGAGTAGGAGATCTAACATTCTACAGAAGTCTGGTAGTTATTTGTTAAGCAATTTCATTTCGCGGAAGTATTTTGATCTGTCTATGCAAAATTGTGTCTTCTTTTTTCCACTGAAGTAGATAAAAAATTCTGTTTATTTTCCTGTCCTCTACTCCAACTATATTACTAGAGAGATACCTAATTTTAATACTCAAGTGTTGCTGTTTCTTAAAATACTCAATGTACTTCTTTTCTCAGATGGGAAGGTGTGGGGGATAGTTTAGGGGGCGGGGATTGCGAGAGAAAGTCCTGTTGCGTGTTCATAGATGTGAAGTCCCCCAATAACTGTCACAAGCAAACGGTATATTTCCAAGGTGAGATAGGCATCAATATTTCAGCTACTTTCAAGCCAAGTCCCCCAAATTATTGAATGCTTTTAAATTCTGCCTTAGTTGCTGGGAGTGGTCGTCACCATACAACAAAGAGCACCGTGCCCCAGCAACCCGGTCCTATTTCCTTTAAGGTTAGTGGCAAAATCCCCACCATTTTGTGAGTACCAGGTTTAAATGTCCAGATCTTCTTTTCTCAGGTAAACCCATTTTCTACAAAGACCACAGTATTTAAATCTGAACCTTATATGTCATATGAAAATTTTAGTAGGAGCTTATCCCAGATACATTAAACCTCACATTTACTGCAGTCAGCCTTCTTTCTTTGACATACACTTTCATAGCCTTAGAAAACACCGTCAAGGTATTGTTCGTAAGAAATCTTCTCCAAGCGGTGAGGCTATCTCACAGAACACTGATTTGGGGTAAGCTGCATGCTGAATTTTACACAGCCTGTGTTCGATACACTTGCTGCTCTGTCCTGGGCTGAAGATCTATTGCCTGACTCAAAAAATGAGTCCAAGTTTGTCACATCAATTCTCTGCAGGAAGTGGCTGTTTTCAGCTATTGAGCTGCTTCAGCTTATGTAGTGGCAGTCGTGCCTTTTATCACATCAACAGTTCAATGCACAGTGCCTTTTATTCTGTCATGCTGCAAAACAAAACAAAACAATCTGAAGGAGCCAAAAGCTATTTTATACTTGACAGCAGCATATAATGAACTGTGCTTCCTGAGGGAAAATTACTAATGGCTCCCTCTTGGTGTAAGGGACAGAGGCTAGCTCTAGTTAGAGTGAGAGCGATAGTAATTAAGCTCTCATCCACTGCATTTAGGAGAGGTAAGCCCTGAGGATGCAGAGTAACTTCAAGATGCCAAATTTCTCAAGGACTAATGACTTCCTAAATAATGTCTGGAGCTAGTCCGGGTTTTCTTTGGAGGACCACTTTTCAAAGAGGGAAAAACCACGGAGGGATTTCTGTCCAGCTGATGCTTGGTTCTGTATTCTCAATTCATATGCTTGGGGCCATACCTATGCAGAGGGCACCTTTGCAAGTACAGGAATACCCACAGGCTGTACCAGTAGGACATATCACATAAATCCACACTTTGTACCAGTTCAGTAAAACTCTTCTCTGTTGAAAGAGCATATAATGGCAGAAATACTGTTGTAACTTCTATGAGCAAAATTATGTAGAACAGGGACTGAACTTTATTGTACTGTTACCTGATGTGTGCAGCTTAGTTGTAAGGGACATACAACTTTGCTAGAGCATTTGATATCATCTTGCTGCTTTATGCTGAACAGTAAAATCCAAGACCCTATCACAGCAGCCAGGGTTAAAGGCCTTTCCTAGTAGCAGCAAGATCATTCTGTGTTTTCTAAGGCATCCTTTCCAATGAGCCTGATGGTGACACAGTGTCACGAACCAGACTGGACAGACCAGGGAGTCGTGTTTAATTCAAAATTCCCTCTGGCTAAATTAAGGTGAAATGACACCAAATGATCAGTTAAAGATTTTATTTATGACAGAAGCAAACGGAACTGGGGAGGCCTGGTAGTAGGTGGCAGGGTTTCTCACAACAGGAGTTGGCATAAGACTACTTCTGTAAACCGTGTAACCATATACATCAATTCAGGGAATAAGGAGATCCCTCCTGTTGAGTCACAAGGTTCAGAGCAGACCCCCTTGCTTTCCAGACTCCTCGTCAGAGAAGGGTCTAGGGGCGGCTGGATCTACTCTTAGTCTCAGACTTGGTCAACGGTTTATATCTTGAAATGGATGAGGTGTAGGGATTGTGGAAAAGGAAAGAGAGAAGAAGACAGAGAGAAAGGAAGAGAGAAAGATTTCACCGGTCCGGGGTCCAGCGTTGGTTCAGTCAGCCGAGGGGTGCAGTCAGCCAAGGGGACCAGTCCCGGTGGGCTTGCATCCAGGGCTTCAGTTTGTGTCCTTTTATCATCCTTGCCCCTCCGTCATTGGTTAATGAGCAGTTTGGGAGCCTTTGGGCTTGGGGGTCCTTTGTAGAGTAAATTCTCCTTCCCTGCAGACATGGCCATTGTTTGATCTTTGTATCAGAACAGCTTATCAGAACAGGGAGCTGCACACCTTCCAGCACGCCCTCCCCCTCCTGTTGATGATGTCTGAGCTGATGGGCTTTTGACCTTGGTTCCTTGCTGTGCAGGGTTTGTCTTTAAGCAGAACTTGCCCCACCACAATGTTTGAGACATTAACTCTTTCAGTCTCTCACACGTTGTCATGGAGCTCTATGCACATTGCTGTATGAGCTAACCTGTTTGATAAGATGCAAATTTTACATGATGATGCATTTATCGAAAAAAATTAATTAAATTGCACCTGCCTTTATTGCAATAAAACCTGTGTTGCGCTGGCAACGTGTTGCACAAAATTGCTCAAAAATGTCCCAAAACACCTATCCTTGTAAACCTTCATTGTTTCTAATTGCAACTCCTGAAGAGAGAGAGCATGGAGTGTTCTCCTAATGTCATTTGAATCTGCTTTGGCCAGGTTGCAGTAGGTTGCCAGGTTCTGAGCAGTAAAATAGGGCAGTAGATGGGTATATCCTTCTGTTGTCCTGTATTGCATTTTTGACCTAAACATTTGAAGAATTTTGTGATTCCAGTTGCTTTACAAATAACAAAGGGAAACAGAGGCACAGAAAGAAGTAGCAAGTCAGTAGCAGAACTGGGAATAGATCTTGGTTGTCATGCCTGCTGTCAGTCAGTAATAGTTCAGCATTCATTCCTCCCTGTGATGTGCTTTCTCACAGCCTGGCTTAGACACCAAGTTCTTTGGGGTTTGTGAATGGAGCTTAGTAGCACAGAAGGTAGAGCCACAAGCAGAAACACAGTATAGTATTAGAAGATCCTTTCAGTGCCTTGATTGGTTTCTGTGTTTCTTGAGCTGACAGTAAATTCTTCAGTGATAGCAGTGCATGAAAAATCCACTGTATTGTGTATAGAAGGGGTTGCCATGAATTAGGCATGTCTCAATTTGTTTGACCTATGCCAAGTTTAGAGAGGTCATGTCCTTGTTTAAAAAGTCATGATCGCTCACTAACGTGAAGGTGTCTTCTTTACATTGGCATAAGCATTGCTGATCTGTCTCTCAGTGAAGGTGGCTCCTGCATTACAGTCAAATACACAAGCTTTATCTCGTCCTTTTCTTAACTAACATTATTGCTGTTAAAAGGTTGTCAGATGAGGACAGGAGAAACTAGGAGAGAGAGTCAGCGTTTACCTGCTTTGACAGTCTAGAAAAAATGGCCAAATGTATCTTGTGAGACCAAATATCTCCTTCTGTCCTGTCGTCCCCCTTTTTCCCTCCAGGATTGTCTGTCTTAGTGTATGTGTCTGTCATGCATAGGTTCAAGGTCCTTTATGATGTTCTCATCTTTATTTGTGGGATTTTTTTCTTCTTCTTCCTCTGAAAATCTGCCCTTGCCTTTACTGCCCACTGCTCAGGTAAAGTGGAGTAATGAGATGTCTTCCACATGGTCTGGGCTTTTGGTACCTCCTAGGGAATGCTAAAGACAAGCTGGAAGTATCTGTAGGATGTGATTGGATTAGCTTCTGCCAGTTAGGCCATACTGGAAAGTCTGATGTACTTTAAACAGTTACTGGATAGAAACAAAATGTAGTCTGTGGAGCAGGGAGGGAACCTCTCTCTTCCATTCTGCTATAGGGGAGTGTGCAAGCCACAAGGATACAGAAAATCCTGGGATTTTTATTTCATGACTCTCTAACTGAGCCATGGAGCAGCTTCCAAAGGAGGCAGAGAGCTGAGCCCAGCATCGGGGGCAGCTCCAGTGCAAGCCTACAGCAGAAGCTTCCCAGGGCAAAGCATGTTTCCTTTTGGGAATCTAGTCCAAGGTCATTATTACCCCAGCAAATGCAATAGGCATTGCTGCTCCCACATGGTGTGCAGGCGCTACTATGAGCTTGGCCACTAACAAAGTAAAAAAACAAACAAGAAAACCCACTGCATACCCAGATATTCCATCTTAAAATGCTGAGTCTTCAGCATGAGAAAATAAGGGTGAGTTTGGGGTTTTTTTGTCCTGCTTACACTTTGCACTTTCTGTATCTTCACGCTGTCTACAGTGTTACATAAAATATCCATGATTTCAGTTCAGTGCAGGCACAGTAGTATATAAACCAACTGTAAAGGTCTGCCTACAGTAACCTTCCTGTACTTCTGTTACAATAGTGAGTGCTGACCCATCAGTTCTCCTGAAACTGAGACTGTGGCAGTGCTGTACTTCGCCAAGGACACACACTTTATGAGCGTTTTAGTCACTGAAGTTAATTACATCGAGACCCTGTATTACATGTAGTGCTTTGCCAAATTTGTACTGGTTTTAAAAGATGACACAAATTAATTCCATGACAATTTATAGATGATTGAAAATTAATGTATAGTCTGATTAGATCTCTGTTAATCAAAGATAGTGGTTATTTTGTTAGAAAATGTTAACATTTACTCAACACTTCTTACAGAGTGTTTCCACCATCATGTGAGTTCTGCAGGAGTAATTTAATTAATAATTCAATTCAGCTTTATGTACTGCTGCCTTCATTAAAGTTGGCTACTGACAGCACTTGTATTTAAAGTTCTGTTAAGCTTGATTGAGATACAAGATTAAGTCCGCTTATATCTCCAAGAGGGAAGACAATAAATTTTTTCTGCATTAGTAGGATTACAGCTATAATTAAGCTGCTGGTCAACCTCTATCAAGCCTACAACTCTTCACTGTAGAGTAACTTAAGTCTTCAGTCTGAAACAAAATTGGCATAATTAGCTCTCAAAGGTGGCTTGAAAGACTGGACCCATTTTTACCAGGTAAAGGCCACCCTAGTTAGCAGTAACCACAATTTACAAACTGATCATTTTTGGGGGTGCCTTTTGCCAAATGACCTTCGGCATCCATTCTGCACGTACAGGATGCATGTATGCACCAAAAGCATAAGACAAGTTGAGCTAACTAGTGTCCCTGCTGAGGCACACTCAGGAGCAGTGGGGGAAATTTATGTTGACATAAGAGCTTTGTTTGCTTTTACTTGTAAGACTAAGAATAACCACCTAAGATTTGAAAAAAAAAAAAAAAATTGTTATTGAATCTTTTGTCCTGTTTCCTTTTCTAAAAACAAGTATTCTTTAACAAGAGAACTGGAATGTTTTACTCTCATAACATACTTAATTAAGACTGTTTGTTGTCTAATGTAGCGTATAGTGCCCATTCTTTGCCCATTTTCTAACTGGACTGTTAGATCAGTATTAATGAGTTGAGGAAGCCTCTTATGGCTTCTTTTTTAGTGAAGAGTTCATTTTTTCAAATCTGTGAGATTGCTTCTTGCTCTGTCACTGTTTCCCTAGTTCAGCTCAGTCTACCTCTGACATTTCTTCCTTCTTACTGGAGATTCACTCAATCACTTTAACCCTTTGAGCTTTATTTTTTCAGTCTTTGTCTAGAGTGATGCCAACACATTTGAGTCGCCCTTCTGCTTCTGTCCTTCTTTGTACTTTCATTTATTGTGTTTTGTGGCCTCCAATAGCAAATCAAAATGGAGACATGCCACAGCCTCTCAAGTATTCTGCCCAACAATTATAACATCTGTTGCAGTTTGGGTTAGGATTTAAAACAAATTAAGCTACATCACTCTCTAAAGAATAAAAAATAATTTGTTATTCTAAAGCCATAGAAGATAACAGAGGCTTCAGCAAAAGGGAAGGGAGAGATGTTAGTAAATTGGTAATGACCTTGGTCCATCTGCCAGGGTAATTTTCCTGCCTTAGTAATTGAAATTTATTCAAATGCAATTTAAAGGTCATCAAGGATGCAAGTAAAAGACTTAAGCAGAGTTTCTGATCAAAACATTAAGTATTGTGTTTGACTTTTTCTTTTATGAACAGCTGAAGGATTCTGCCAAATGGTAAATTTCTCTTATTTAATCAGGCTTCTTTGTTATGACAAACTTTGACTGCAGCTGAGCTCTTCAGTCCAGTCCTCACTGAAACTCTAAAGGACAGAGGAAGGTCTTTTATCCATAGTAATCTTGCAGTTCTGCAGTAAAGTGAACACGGAGACAAATCCCAATGCAAAATAATTATTCAAAGGAGAAACAGAGGGTCATCTGAGCAGCCTTGGCCCATATGATGAATACACTGTGAGCAGACATGAAGTATGCTAATATTTGTGTCAGAAAATTTGATCCAAAACGCAGAACTTTCAAAATCTATACTGGGTTGTGCCAGTATCCATTCAAAAGATTCTTTGGAATAAATGGTGGCTGGACAACCAGACTGTGCATTTAAAATTTCCAGAGTAAAGAACTGATAAAATAAATGAATACTTTTCTCTTTAAATATCCATTTTCCTGTGCAAAACTCAGCTGCATTCAGTGACCATGCATAAATTTTTGAGAAGCCCTTCCATTTCATCCAGAATATGTAGTTCAGCATGTAGAACCAGAAGATCCAACTGAAAATAAAGGAGGAGGCAAGAAGATGAACCCTCTAGCCCTCCCTATTAGATATCCTGATTATTGCCAAAGAAATTGGCATTAATCTCCTTGTCAAGATCAGGAGTGATACTGCCTTCAGAACAGAAATAGCCTATTTCAGCAGGGTGAGCCATATTCCCTGTCTTCCCGTGCCTCCCAAACATGGCATCTTTTGGATCTTTTCTAGCTAGTCAGTGTAAATGATGGACACCTTGACATCTTCATTTGGCAACATGCCTTCACCAACATACCAAGGGTTGACAGCCTCTAGCTTTGGCAATCCTAACTAAAATGAAGCCACTCCCAGTCCAATTAACCCCATTCACATTTTTACTGCAACCCCTACAAAATCACAGCTACCTTTCTTGGTAGCTTGTTTTCTATGGCTGTCTTTCCTTCTGCCATCTTACCATACCCATCTAAATGGATCAGATCTAATAAGTATTTTGTTTACTTCAGGCTTTAAAATCTACCATTTTCACATTTCTTATGCCGTGGTAAAAGTATTAGTTGCATAGCCCAATTACCATTGGGTCATTTATTGACTGTAACAGTGACATGAGGAATGACACTAACAGAGAAACAGGATCTTTGGTCTATCACCTGTAGAGCTGTTCCTCATGCCTTGTTCTTCCCAGCGCACCCTCCATCCCACTCCAAGGCACTGCGTGCCCACGTGGCCGGGCTTTGTGCTGCTCAGCAAGCCCAGTGCTCCATCCCGCTCCAACATCAGCTTCACCTGTGCCCAGCCAGCCCTCCGTACCCACCGTGCTCTCTTCCTCCGGTGGGTTACTTCTCCACCTTGGTGTTTTAGTTTAAAAATGGGGATATGAGGAAGTGTTGTTTTGGCATGTAGAGATTGTAAACAAAGATGTTTGATCGTGGTCTGGGCCTGCTTGAGGTCTGGCACTCATTAATTAGCCCCAGATTATATTTAATACGATTGATCTGTGTGGCCACACCATTGCGCGTGAACTGTGATCTTTGAAATAAAACAAGTCAGATCCAGCTCCGTTATATCAGATCCTCTGAGCCGATGTTATGGTGCGTAGATTAATTCATTATTCTGGTTGTGTGGCTGATCCTGTAAAGGCAGAATGCACCACACATGCCGTGGAGAGATTTGCAGAGATGATTGTTCAGCAGGGACTGTACATATGGAAATTTGTTCTCATTTCTTCCTTTGTGCTATCCCATTTACAAATGGAAATGACTGCTTCATAGCCAGTTCTCATTCTATTTCTCTCCCATGAGATGTGAAATTAGGACTAGGAGAAATCCCACCGTGGCTGAGGCTGAAGCCTAGTCTCTGCCATCGAAGCTGCTCCACCAGGAGGGGGGAGCAGGGAGGCAGCAGGGCCGGCAGCACCCTGCCCTTGCCAGCGTGCCTCAGCAAGGAGACACCCCGCTGGCGTCAGCCAGGGTCGGCCAAGGGGCCAGCCAGGGCTGGGCAAGGCGGCGGTGACAAGGCAGGGCCGAGGTGGAGCTGGGAATTCAAGTCACAGTCAGGTACAGCGTGCGTACAGTATATGCGTACACAATATACTTTTATACAGTTAAATACAGGGGCAATGTGGAGGCCCCTGCTAAGTCTGGTCAGGGCAACGAGAGCCTGCTGGTGCCCTCGTGTCCCTGACATCCACGTAGGGCCCAGCCATCTTCTGGTGAGGGAGTAGAGCAAATCCATGCCTCGCTGCCCTCAGGGATAATGCTGTGTTGCTTAATCTGGGGTTGTACAGCTGGCTTCAGTTACTCTGTTCCTGCTTTACATCAACAGCAAACAGGATCAAGGCTGCGAATCACTGAAGTGTCACTTCATTGCACACCTGGGCAAGGAGACAAGAAACTAGTTGAACGCTACAGGGTTAATGTATATAAAGGGGTCACTAGTTGCCTCCAGAGAGGTGCATGTGTGTGTTGTTTTGAGCAAGATACATAGATTAGCACTACCATCAGTCTTGTTAAAGGTTTGCAGCGTTGCTTTTATTACGTTGAATAGCAGAGCACAGGTGGGACAGAGGGTATAACAGCCGTGTATCGGATCATGCTCCTTGCTAATCTTAGTGGGCCAGGGAAGCACATGGAAAGATTATATCTCATTGCACTAAGCTGTACTTTGTTATAAATAAGACAATTTAAATATAGGCACTAACTTTCTGGCAAGGCATAGTAATACTGTTTTACTTGGTTATAGCTTGATATAATGTAAAGGAGGTGGTGTTTGCGGGTGTTTTTTTCTTCTAGAAAAGCAAATACGCTGTTAAAGATATTTAAGATATTTTTAAAAAATGGGGTTTGGTTTTGTTTTGGTTTGGGTTGGGTTTTTTTAAAATATTTTTGCAGTCTCAGGCTTGTTCCCGTATATGCTTTGCTCCACCAGTGCAGCCATCTTACCTGAAAGGAAGACCCTGAGTGATCCCATTCAGCAGCTGTTCAGGGAGCTTTCTTCAAACAGGAAAGCAAGGAGAGCAGCTAGGCTGTTTTAACAACATTTAAATCTTTCCATGTGCATTCCTCTGAGCCAGCTACAAGGCAAAGAAATGTTGTTACTCTCAGTGTGCGGATGAAGGGGCTTGGGCTGACAGAATCATTTTCATCTTGGTTACCACACTGGTAGATAACTCACTCAGATTTGCGCTGATCAAACTTCCTCCTCTCGGGTGGCTCCTTAATGGCCTGAGACCGGATCCCAGGAAAGCGGAGCACGGCTCAGGAGACGAGTTCCCTGTACTTGGCAATGCTGGCAGATTTTGCGAGTTGAGGTAGCTGCCTGGGTATTTCTAATCCCTGTTTTCTGATGTAGGTGATAAATGGTTTGCTAGCTTTTGCTTCAGGTGAGCTCCATGCTTCCACAGCTTACGTAGGTAGACCTGTATTTTCAGGTACTCTCTGGGCTCTGTGTTGCAGAGAGTGCACTTCCAGTTCACACAGAAAGCAGGGAATAAGGTATTGCTTCCCGAAACTCACTAGATGTACTTGTGAAATCCAGAATGTGTTTTCTGAGAATATACAAGCAAATTTTCTAATTTTGACCTTGAGATGAATTAAATATTAATCTCTTTCAAGGAATTTTAAGTTATTTCTTTTTAATTTGTTTCAAATGGTCTTGATGGTGGACTCATACAGGCTCTTTTTTTTCCCCCAAGTTAAAACAAATTTAATCTTTCCCGCAAACTATCTGTAATTGAACTATTTTACTGATAATTTTTGTATTTAGTTGCTATGATTATATGGGCTGCAGCAGGGTCAGGTCAGCTTGTGCAGGTGAGAAGTGAAACAATTTTTTTTATCAAAAACTGGTAAACCAAGGTCAAACCCTGTACGGCCCTTTTCCTCCAGATAACTTGCATGCAACAATTACATTTCACGTGATATGCCACCAGTGTGATGGAGATATTGTTCATTGTCAATGTTTTCTGTTGGCTGATCACCACCTTCAGGCGCCACTGTCCTTCTGGGGCTGCCTGCCTTAACTCCACATCAGCCCTTTTCTTTGCCCTTTGGCCATGCTGTGAAAACAAGACACAAGCAGAAGGGGAATAAGTTCATAGAACCTGAGACCAGCAGCGTTAAAGATGTCTTAGTCCTGAATCGATTGCTACGGCTCAGTAAGCGATTGCAAGATTGCCTCGTTACCTTATCTATGCACTTCCATCCCTCAAGATGTTTGGATTTCTGTTAAGTGAGAACTCGGTTCAATGGCCTCAGTTGTAGTGCTAGCTTTACACTGATACAGCAATTATGCCAAATGCAGTGTTCCTGTAAATTGCTTATGTGCTCTCAGCCCTTCTCTTACTGCATTAAGCTCTAACAGGTAATATAATTTTCATTACACAGAGCATTTCAGGTAGGAGAGCTCTGTGATAAGAAGTTGCAGTTTGTTTATTGCTAGTGTAGCTGGTTGTAAATAGTTGTTAATAATTTGTTACACTGCTTTTTTTCTTGCTCTTAATGCTGTGAAGGGACAAAGCAGCACCATAGAATTGCTGCAACAGTCTGGGAACATAAGTGTTTTTGAGGATGACAAGGAAAAATTGTAGATTAAAAAGTGTGTTGCAGATAGGAAGGGGACTGTGAATAATTCATCCTTAAGTAATTCTTCATGTTTAAAAATTAATTATTTTATGGTAATTTAAGCATCTCATATTCATGACTATTCCAGGGTACCTTAGCCAGAAATCAGGTTGGGGAAATAAATTATAATACTTCACCTTTTTACCTAAATGTTTGCTTTCTGGTGATTGATGATAGTTGTCTGAATCCCTGGTTTAAATCCTCTGCTTTTGAGAGTGTATAGCCTTGATTTCTCAAGAGCTCCCTAGCACTAAAAGCTTAGAGAAGGAGTTTTGTTGTATGCAGAAAGGCTGACATACAAACCTAAATCCAAGAACCCCTATTAGATTAATACAGAAATCTTCCTGAAATTCAAGCCCTAGTAGGAGGGAGGTTAATTCACCCTTCTGCTCAGCATGGCTTTCTATAATATAACATGGGTATCTCTCTGCTCAATAAGAGACAGATGCTCACCTCAGGATCCTGCCAGGCAGCAGCAGTGTTCCCAGTTCTGCCTTTGGGATGTTCGTCTTCTTCTGAGGAGTTAGCTGTTTATTCTGCTGTTTCATCTTGCAATTGTAATGAAAGGAGGCTCCTGGCTCTGATGTTTTGATTGGCATCTATAATGGTCTCAGCAAATAATTACAAGTGGGAAATGCCCTAAAATCTTTGCAAGTGTTATCTTTCCATAATTGTTCATACCATATTTAAAGAGGTTGTGCTGGGAATACCTGAGTAGACATTTAATGATAAGGCTAGTGCTGTCCTCATGCATGCCAAGCCAGATATATTACTCTGAAATGTTTTCTTTGCATAACAATTTGAAGAGGTAACTCTTTTGCCTTGCTTCTGGGTGAAGATGCATCTTTATTTACAATAATGCTTTTGAAAGCTTTTGTCTCTGTTCTAAAAACAAATGAACAAACATTGAGATTTCATAGTTTGTGGGCTTTGATTTCACGTTAGCTGTGCGTAGCTCTCAACTGAAGACCTGGGAGGAGAAGGAAGGTTGCTTCTGACTTACAGATTCACTCCTCCTTAATCTGAAAACTAAAGCTAGCTGTTTGGTTTTCTTCTCCTTTCCTATTAGCAGTTGTGACAGAATGATTCTGCCAGGTAGTTTTAAGCAGTCTTTCTTACTGTTAATTCAAATTCAGCAGTAGCACAAATATGGTTCTTTTGATTTTAGTTGAATTACTCCAGAGTCAACTTGATATGCATGAGACCAGGATTACTGCCTAAAATCTCAGGTTTCTTTCCACTGACTAGATCTGCTGGAAAAACTTGGGTAAAGGGTGAAGCTTTATTTTAAAACATGAAGCAGAAGACATAACTCTTATGATTCTTCTGTGCTTTATACAACGTTTAGAAGCAAAAATACTTAAGGTAGAATTATGGTCAGATAATATCACAAACCCCCCCCCAAGAAATATAGAGTGAAGTTACCAGCATCGTCCTGCTCACATCATGTGACACATACAGGGGAAATAATGCTTCTGATCTACATTGTACAGCATCTGGAGAGCTGCTAGTATGATGGTTAGGTAGCATTAAATGAGATTCTGGCTCCAAAGACAAAATGGAGAATCCATGCAGGCAGGCCTGTCCTGTATGGATACCTGCATCCACAGAGCACTTACTTACTGGCATTTGTAAATAACACAGCAGGTTGTTTTTTTTTTTCTTTCATGTACATATATGATGCCATGCAAATAGTTTTGGCATCATTATTGAATTGTGTCAAGGGGTGCTTTATAAAAGCTCTAGGATGGGCCTATCTTTTGAGCTCTACCTATGAAATTGTTTATTTGCAGCTTATCTAATTAATAGGAAAAAGTATGTTCGGTATCCTTAGCCCTGACATAGGTTGAATTGATTTCTTGTTGTTTAAGAAAGTCCTTGTCAGCATGCAACTTTCTTCAGTGCCATCAGGCATAAAAGTAAAATTATTTTAGCTATGGTAAAGTGTGGTTCCACACACAGTAAGAACACAGAAGAGCCACAACTTTTGTGACCTATGTCTGCAAAATAAATCCTGTTTGCATTATGAAAGCACTAAGAGATTATGGCTTTCTGCTCTCAGTGCTGACCTGGGTGAGTTGCAGTCATCCTGTGTTGGAGATGATGGTCTTGGACTGTTATCTATCCATTTTCAGTTTTTCTCAGCAGTGATAAGTACTCCTCAAAAAGCCACAGATGTAAGCATTCTCCAGGACGGTATAATTCAGAATTCACATAAGTAGACTACTATGCTATACATTTGTTAATGTCTTTAACTGGAAACTACTTCAGGTCTTCTGAAGAGGAAGCTTTTGCAGTTACTGCCAGTGTACCTGGCTGAGGTTCAGGTCTAGACCTGGCAGCTAAGGATTTTGTCCTTTTCAGTCTTGTTTCCAGATGCTGCATGGGACAGCTTTTGAGTTATCCTTATAGAATTTCCCTGGTTTTCCTTTTAAATACCTCCTCTTGTACAGTAATACTTTTTCTGAATATTTAGACCTTACCCACACTTGAAGCTTAAGTATCTTCAACACCTGGAAATCTACAGCAGTAAGTAAGGTCAGCCTGGAGTCTCCCGGGCTGCTTCCCCTTGGCTGAGCCACTGTGCTGCTCTGCTCCCAGGCTATGCAGTGGATAGAAGGGAAAGATGCGGGAGCTGTTTGCTGGGGGCTGATAATGGGACAAGGTGGCATCTTGAATATACAGACCCTGTGAATCTGTGTGCTGCTTTACATGGGGTGGGAGGATGAAGATGCCCAGCTGGGACTTCGAGGGCTGTGCATTTGCTGGCAGAGTTTATTGCCTGTCCTTCACAATGCGTGCAGCATGGAGGCCGAAAGTAGCAGCAAAAAAACCCTGCTGTGGCTCAGGTTAAGGCTTTGCTTTCCGTATGTATTCTTTTACAACTGAATTCATTATGCTCTATGTACTGCATCTTGCCTCACCATCCTTGCAGTTATCCCTGAATGAATGGCTGGAGGTGATTTGATATCCCTGGTTTGAGTGCTCCCATGTGACAGCCAAGCAGCCAGTTAAATGGAAGTTAAATTCTCTGCATCAGCTCTTTTATCCAGGCCTGTTTGTTAGCGGCAGCAGTTTATGTATCAGTAGCTGAACTGGAAGTATGCAAAAATAAAATGCTTATTAGTAAAAGCTTCTACACAAGGATACAGGCTGTTCACAGACAGTAATGCCTAAGTTAGCCATTAATTTAGAAAATCACCAGAGTTGAATTTAAGCACTTGAATAATACAAACTAGTAGCCTCTTCATTCTACATTTTAAACCCAGAAACTGGGAGCCTTAATTAGCCTTTAGGCTAAGATTTCAAGTATTAAAAATTCTGCTGGATTTGAAGAGGAGCAGCTACAGCAAGTAATGTGCACACTTGTATTTTTAAGGGCCTATCCTCAAATATGGATTATACCAAAAAAAAAAAAAAAAATCACCAATGCCAGATTAGGAAGAATTTAAATAGTTAGAAGACTGCTTTCCTGACCAAATCTTTTTCTACATCACTTCATGCACACAGAAAAAGTCTTGTAATAGCACTGCTCAATAAAATACAGACTGGTGAGAAACTGCATTTCTAATCAAATTCTCTAGGTGGTATAGAGCTTGCAGAGCAGTGGGAGGATAAAATGGGGAAAAATTCTTTAAATCAGCTTTAGATCACTGCCTACTCTCATCAGCTCAAGCAGAGTATACAGAGATCAGTGGAGGTGGGGCAGATGTGATTGGGATGGGGTACAGCTGGGTGATTGAGATACATTAAATTTTCTGTCAATGTAATTGTGTTGCTGTACCTACAGTATAGCAAACAATGCAGATATGCAGCAGCCACCCAAAAGGTGAATTACATGTCTTCATTTAATATTTTACATGATTCTTCTCTGCTTTTGGCCCTACTACATGATACTGCAGTAATTTTACTTTATCGCAGAGAGGGTATAATTCAACATATACAAGAGCTTTTGCCAGCTTCCTACCAGCTCTGCTTGCGTCTTCCCATCTCTAAATTTTGTTCTTGGGATGAGCTGTAAAACAAAAGTGCTTAGGGCAATGCTTTCAGCCACTAATAAACAACTCCACAGCTTGCTAAGGGTGAGTCCAGCAATGCGAGGCAATGACAGAATTTTATTAGAAACTGAAGAAGTGGGCTATAGAGAGAGAGAAATATAGATATATATATATGAAAGCTAACTTTACTGAATTCCAAATAGATCTAATACTTCCGTAATTGCTTCTGTTTTGTTTTCTTTACAGCTGGAAATAGAGTTGTTTACTATTATAGGTTCCAGTTTCATAGGGATTTCTTAATGGTAAATGAACGGTAAAGTTACTTAAGCTAGAAAATTACTTCATCTAGAAAACAAAGGCTGTGCTTGGCTCTTTTTCTTCACATGATAATTGAAAATACTTGGTTTCCTGTCTGTGTTAGTTATAATTGAGTAAGGCAAGGCAGATAGGAAGGAATTAGCATCTAGAGGCACTTTAAAGGCATTTGTAGGAAACTCCTCTCTATAAAGGGTGATCTTGCTACTTACCATCTGAGTGCTGTATTTTGAAGGGTGTATTATAAGGACAAGAATATCCTTCAGAAATAACTTAAAGCCAAGATTTGAAAATTATAATTTCTTTCATACTCTGGTTTAGTACCTTCAGAAGAGGAATAAACTCCAGGAGAAACAGAAGTCCTTTCCATTTCTCTTCATTGAAACACTGAGCTTGGTCTGTTGGAAGAACAACAGTATCTGTGGAAAGATAGTACAGTGAATGCTGGTTTTCTGTTCAGCTGTGCAAATACAGTGCATACTGCATAATGCAGTGTTACCCAGACCCAGCATTAAGTAGAGTTGCGTGTATCATGTCTGTGTGTGCAGAGCAGCTGGAAAACTTGACGCACAATGCATAGAGCAATTTTGTATAAACCAATTAGATCACCTTTAATGTGCTTTGAAGTTATCCAGTCCCACATCTACATGCTGAATGCTAACACAGCTGAAAATATATAGGATTTCCTTTTCCAAATACCTAAAGAGTAATTAGGTATCAGACTGCACAGTGTTTGCAATACATGCTGTTGGACATACCCTGCTATAATGGTCAGCAGGGGTCCATCTGGAAGTGACAAACAGACCTGAAATTAAAATTTAAAAATCCAGAGTTTATCCTCTGCTTCAAATGTTGAGCTAGATAATAGGTTTCTTCCAACTGGTCTTTAGTTTTGAATGTGTTATTTTTCCTGAAAATGCAGCAATTTTACTGATCTTTTAAGGATGTTAGTAATTGTAGGCAAGAAAGGTCTTGGCCTCAAGTGCTGGTTTGCTTTGGCTTTTTCTCCTGCTTGACAAATCGGTGCTTGTTCCTCCTCCTCCCCACTGTTGCACCTCCTTAATTCCACTTTACAGAGGCATTACTTCAGTGTCTTGTCACATGACCTTTTGTTTAAGGATAAATTTTCCTGAGTGCTAAGTCTTACAGCAACTTAGATACTGCCAAATCAAAGTCAGAGTAAGATGTACACTCCTGAAGTCAAGGTTTTCAAAGAGAGATGACTTTTTCTGACTTCTGTTGATTTATTACTACTCTGTACTTGAAGACTTCTGAGGACTGTGTGGCCAAGTCACATCTGAAAGTAGCATTAAGGTCCCAAAGCTACTAAGGCAGTTTTGTAAAATGCAAAATGCAACTATGGTCCCTTTCTCTTGCATCTCACAGGTTGGAAGGAACAAAGGGCTGTTTCCGAGTGTTTTGATTACAATGTGAAACCTGGGTATGCCCAAAACATTGCTGGTGTGATTCTTTGTCATTACTGTAGGTGATTAGGAAATTTGAAAGAGCTTCCTTATGGATACATGATTAAATGTTGGTTCAAATGATTTGAACTGAGGTAATGAGGACATAACTGGTCTTTTGAGGGCTGTGATCCAGGCTGTTATGTCTGAGTTGAAAGCTTAGTTTTACTTCACTCCCTTCAAAATCCAGAGTGTGCCAGAAACATGACCTTTGCAAAGTATCCAGAAGCATTCTCGAAGAGGAGATGGGAGGTTCAAAGGAAGGAGTAACTCCAAAAGCTGTTCCTGTTGCAGCTAGTTTGTATTAATTCTGTCTCGACCACGTAATAAAAACAACTTTCCTATTCATTATGCTGAAAGCTGAGTACATAACGTATCAAAATGCGGTTTTAAACCAGCAAGACTACTGGACAGTAGATCAGCTGTGTGCAACAGAGTGTTGCCTCATGCCTGGTTGGGACTGGAGACTTCTTTGGAACGACATTGTGTGATAGATGGATAAAGCACCGATGTCACCTTGCCACAGAATTTGCAGTGCTCTTCACAAAGGAGTTTGTGTTTGGTTTTTGTGGAGCAGCATACCTGTATAAGCAGAGAATTTGGTCATGATTCAATTAATGTTTCTCACCCAGCGTTCCTTTTGCTAAAAGGGAAGTCCAGCTGTCTTAAGAGACATTTGTGCAGATGAAGCTCATAAATATTGCTGAATTTGCAAACAGCATATGAATTTGTTCTTGGATTTACAAATGAATAGTTAATGAATACTAGTTCATCTTTCCATAAAAAAAGATAAGGAAAATGAGTTGTCATGTGAAACTTGGCCCTCAAGCCTAAAATCAAATTACTGAAGACAGTCAAGAAATTGTAAGATTTAAGGTGGTATGTGACATGTTTTTGAATAGACAAAATTAACTCAGTCATTTCCCAACAGCTTAGTGCTCGATTTGACCCCAGTAACATTTCTAAAAGTACATTTTATATATATGACTTTGTGGAGGCATACCGATCTAGAACACAGGCACGTACCCTTCCAAGCAGAGCTTGGAGAATGGTACAGCATAGGGGAGGATCCAGTGTTTTAGGGTGATAAGGCAAAGCTGGGGAGCCACCAGAAAGAAGAGCCCCTTGAATGATGTTTGAGAGTAGGAGCAGAATGGAAGTCAGCAAAAGGCCTGAGGGAAGACGTACCTTATGCTGCTGGCCCAGGGCGAAAAGAGGAATTTCCTTGGAACTGCGGATCCAAGACTGTCAGTACTGTTTGGTTGTTTGGGTTTACAAGGAGAAACTGTTTAAGCAAGGAAAAGGCTCCTGTGAACTTACCTTGCAAGAGAGCAGCTCCTGCTGCTGTTTGATTTTAGAGGTCACATACAAGGACAACACACAGGTCATTTACACACTAGGCAGAATTTGAAATTGCATCCTTGCTGGATTAGCATTACTCGATGTGTCCTTCCCTACAACATCACCTTCTGGAGACCAAGTTCTTCAGTCTTTTCAACAAGTTTATTTTATATCCAATCCTAAAATGGAAGAGATGAGTGAAAACAGTTTAAAGATCCCCTGCTTGCTTCAGGCTGTCCTTGGGCCGCTTCTCAGATGTGGATGCACTTGTGCAAGTCTGCCTTGAGGGGACTGGAGTTAATCTGGGATTGCGCAGGAGCAGAACACAATACCTTTGCCATGCTCACTTACAGTGAAAGCATCACATGCATTTCCTCCTGCCCAGCAGCAGTGCACATGGTTCCTGTATGGCAAGGAAGGGCCAGCAAGGCAGAGGTGCCCCCTCTTCCACCCCTCCTCGGAGCTGGCTACCTCCCACCTGTGCAGAAAGAAATGCTTTGGGATCTGTGCAGCTCCTCCTAGAATAGCTGCAACACAAATTTTTAAAAAGTCCCCTTTTCTCTCACCAATAGTGGGTCACTTAGTCTTCCCCCTTCCTTTTAATCTTAATTAGATCAGGAGGAGGTAATCTGCTGAATGCAACCCCTAACACCTGTTACTGTACAGGAGACACTCCCTATGTTCCAGGAGGATTACCACAAGCCTGATTACAGCAGCATGAGAGCCCCGTGAACCCAGGTCATGGGCACCATGGAGGAATCTTATCATAAGTCTAAGGCATCTAGAAATGATTTCCAGGGCATACCTATGTATTCTGACAAGATCTCTTATACATTGGCTGGGGATAACGAGCAGATCAGACTAAAGGCTACTGTTGGCACATTTTCTGTGTGCCAGAGCTTTAAAGTATTTAAAAATGTGAAATATATATTTAGCAAAGTTTCCAAAAGTGCCTCTTAAAAAAAAAAAAAGGGCGCAATTCTGGACTTAGTCTTTTTTTAACTTTCTGGCTCTGTCTGTATAAAGCAGTAAAGCAGCCACCACAATATTGCTGCCAGAAGAGGTATGTTTTTATTACATCTATTGACATACTTTCACATGCAATTTTATCAGAGACAAAGCACAGCTGGGCTTTAACTTGCTGTTGAAGATGAAACCCAATGTACAGTAGCCTAATTTCACTGAAAAAAACCCCAAGACTATTTTATTGTTAAAAATCCCTTTGGAGATACCTCAGCAATTCTGTTTTGTAGAACAAATAATTAAACAAAATGTATAATTTTGCTTTAGGGTGTTGTGAGGACAAGTGATTAATATTTGTAAATTACTCCATGAAAATCATTCCAGTTACAAGACTGTATGTGTTTCACCACTAAACAAGTCCAGAACAATTAGAGATTTGTGAAGCAAACACACAGCTATTCACAGGAGAGGGGGGCAGAAATAACTTTTTCTGAACCTGTTCCAGGGTGAAGTGTTACACGGCCCAGGTTCTCAGAGCACATGGAAGGGTCCCAGCACACGCAGTGCCCAAAAGTACAGGACCAAGCCTGAGGCCATCGGCCCTGCTGAGGGCAGGGTATTAAGCTAAGGCTCAGCTGGACATTAGCACAATTAAACAGCCTCCAGACTGGAATCAGCTTGAAGCCTGGACAAAAGCAGCCTGCAAAATAAAATACCTTGTAAACATACCTTCAGAAAGAGCTCTTCATGAAGTATCATGTTGTGGGGCGGTTACAGCTTCTTTCCATCCGTTCTCCAGGCCAATGGGGAATCTCATGTCTGCCAGCAGGTTCCTTCAGACCAGAGTTTTCCCCAAGAGGGAGCACTGAAGCTTTTCTTTCAGGAGCAGGTGCTGGTAGTTCAAGGACAGCATGCAGAAAACCAGTCATAAACATAACCAAAATTCTTCTGTCAACAATGGCAACAAAAAAGCTGCCCAAACCCCCTCAAACACATTTCTCCCTCCCCCCTTCACCCAGACAAAGCACACTGAAAAACATTAGGGCCTAATGCTGAGGATTTCAACCTATAAACTCTAAATTTCATAAATTCTAAGGAGAGGAGGAAGATGGAGAAAGGGAACAGAGCTGCCAGGAAAGGTATCAAGAAAAGCAAAATCATTTACCTGATTATGGATTTTTCAAGTGATTTACAACTCCATTGGAAAGCAGTAGTCCTTTGGGCTTGTGACCTCCTGCTTACTGCTTTTAGCTGTTAAAAGTTCAAGCGAAAAGATGGTGACTTTCACTAAAAAGAATTTGAAATAATAACAAATCATGTCATTTCCCCGGCAAAAGTTTTGTATATTGGAGAAGTCAGTCTATTTAGTTAAAAAAAGCATCTAGTGGGAATACATCAGGCAAATAGGGCTGTCTGTTTTGCACTGGCACAATGGTGTTCTGACCCCATTAGTTGATGTGGGGCTGTAGAGTGTGTACATCAATTTTTACACCCAGCTGCACGGTATCCAAACCAGCCTTAATCAGAGGTTTCCCCAGACTCTTTTTGCAGAACAGATAACTGGATTTGTTCTGATTTTTAATCACCTGCATTGTGGCTATGCATCCCTTTGAGCCTAGGAAGTGCCATAAGCCAGCTTAAAGCATCAGGGTTCTTTCGGGGATCTGCTTGACAGACAAACCCACTACAAAGGAGAGGATTGAAACAGACCTTTTTAAATGGCAAGTATCATTTGGAGGTGCAGAGCAGGAATAAACCTAGTCCAGTTCCCTGAAAATGGAAAAGACTGGGGCTGCAGGGGATGAGGCATCCCTGAAGCTTAGACAATCCAGATTTCCCCTTTCAAATTCTGTGGGTTGGCTCTACTTTCCTATGAGACTGAATTGCTAATAAAATTAATTAGAAGCATCATAACTTGGTCATCCCAAGAGTTTTTCTACTTGAAGCAGTCATTAATTATTCTGACTAAGATTGTCTGTCTTTCTATTTATAGGCTGGCCGTGGGCTACACTGACTGTTCTTGGGTTCCTGTACTGCTATTCTCACGTTGGAATTGAATGGGAGCAAACGTATGCTGTGAATTAGGAATGACGCAAAACCAATGATTTTTAAGACAGGTTGATGGCTTTTCTACACTGGATATCCTATCTGCAGAAGGATGGGCTAGACCAAGCCTTTGGCCAGTGTGCTAAAACCAAAAGCTCATTTAATGGATTCTGGATTGTGAATGCAGGAATTGAACCAGAAACACTGAGGGGCTGTGGCTGAGGGTGGGGAGAAATTATGGAAGCATTTTTAATTATGTTATTTTTGTAAAACAGTATCTCTGTGACTATGTACATTGCAAGCATCTCAGAATAGGTATTTTATGTATGTTGAAGATTGGTTTTGTTTCTTCCAATGTTTTCCTGCCTATTTTGAGATATTGAACAAAAAAATTCCTACCTTGCAGAATTCAAAAAGCCTGATCTCTCACAGCCTCTGTCCAGGGGCATACAGGGCTGTGCCCTGTGCTTAACAAAGGGCATGATGCTCATCAGTTCTTCTTGATTGCTTTCTGATACAAGTTAGAACATTTTTGCTACTCTCACTGACTGCAGTAGTTCAGCCTTAAGCTACTTTTCTACCTACTGTAGAAAAGTCTGCTTTTTCTCTTCAATGTCTTCATTTAAAACTTCACCTTTAAAACACTGGCCTTTTTTGGTAGTCTTGGGAATGGTTTTATTTGTTTCTTTAAAAACAGGGAGTAGGGAGGCAGGTCTTTTCTTAAGGAACAGCTTTTCTTTTTAATCAAATATGACCTTACAGCCCCTTGGGCTTTAAGTGGTCTCTGCCTTGTGTTAGAGATAAAGCATATAATACTAATTTTATTACGGGGCAACTCCCACCTTCAAGGGAACTGTTCAGTCTGCCTTCTGCATTTTTTCTGTTATGAAGGGAGATAACCCAGGTCTGGCTGAATGGTAAATCTGTTCAGTTCACTTCATTCTCTGGTGTCCAGGCAATCAGCTCCTGCGATATTAGTCACCCTAGGAGTAGCATTTTAAGAACTTTAAAAAAAAACAGAATGGTCCAATACAGTAGCACCAAATTAGCCTGAGCTCCATGTCCTGTGCCCACAGCCAGACCTGTTACAGCAGCATCTTTGCCAAAAGACTAGGTTGCCCAGAGCTGGGAAGATCCTGCCTGCCTGCAAGCATCAGGGCTGTGGGAGTGGTTCAGCACATGCCATTTTCTGAGGGAAGGGGTGCCAGCCAGGAGTGGGGTCTCAAGGGGTGTCTCCCAAGCTGTTATTTTTTAAACTGATATTGAAGAGCAGCCAGGAGACCTTCAGTCTTTCTATAAAGTTAGACATTCCCCCTAGGCCTGGCAAAAGGCCACCAGTCCTGGAGAGGGCTTCTTCCAAGAGCAGTCTCCTGTAGCCAAAGAAGAAGGACTCCTGTCAAAACTTGTTCTGTACCCCCTGGCAGCCATTCCAGCCTGTTGGGAGGCACAGTTAGCATCCTACCATCCATCACTCCTGCAGCTTCAGCCAAGTCTGATATAGCTTATCCCTTCAAAAAGAAATTCAGTCCCTGAGACAGGCTTCCGCTTAGTGCCTGCATTTCTGATGTCTCTGCTGCTCAGAACTATGGCAGCTGCCTTTTTCCCCTTCATTTATTCCTGAAGAAATAAGGGCAGAGGCTTCAGCTCTCTACCCATCCAGAGACAAAGCCCATCTCTTGCCTTTTCAAAGCAGAAGCTCCAGCCCTTTATGTTTAGGGAAAGATTCCCCCATCCCCTGTGAGAAAGCTGTGATTTCCCCTGGAAGTCATTTCTAAGAGATACTGTGGACTGTTGAAAATAAGACTTACCTTGAATGCTGCCTGGCCAGAGACATGGCCCTCCTGATTGACTTACTATGACTGAAGGAATTCTCTCAGCCACAAAGTATGTTGCTCTCAGCCTCTGAATTTACTAAAAGGATCTGAGATTGGCCTTTCATTTTGGAATAGAACTGAGCTAAGGGCAAGAACTTTCTCAAACTTAACTGCAACATTGTAATTAAGTGGAATTAGCATTGGAGCAAAAAGTCATGAGTCTGTTCTTCAGTCTTATCGATTACTGTTATTATATGAAACAAGCAGCTACTAAAGTGATTAGATTCCAATTTGTATGCATGCAAAACTTCCTACTCCAATGTGGAAATGACCTTGAAGGTCATCTAGAGTATGCTTATTTCTGAACTCATGTTGTTTTATATTTTTTTTCAGTGCTTTATACATCTTTCATAGTTTTGTATCCTTTTCTGTTTCTATAAATAAAGCTGCAACTGACTTTTGGCTTGAGAACTGTGTCTTAGAGAACTACGGTTTGGTGCAAGAAAAATAGGTGCTCCACTTTTGTGAAGAAACACTACTATGCACCTTAAGCCTGCAGGATGGGTGCAATACAGGCTGGTTATCCCTATTGTACACTGCATAGAAAATGCATTCCCTAATGGTGTGAGTTTAAAAAGCAAATGCACCTTTTGCAGATCAGTTAAGGTGAGACTTCAGCATGTGAAGCTTCTGAGAATGGTCACCAAGAGTAGTATGCAAGTAAAATGCTGCTTCCCTTCAAACGCTTGCTATCCTGGTCCCAAGTCAGCAGTATGATGTGTGCTTGCACCATTTAAGAAATAGATACTATTATTTCCTATAGTTTAGATATTTATCATATGAGAAATAAATAGATTTGCTTCACTCTCAGTCTTTCCAGAGGTTCTTTGTCCTGCTACTTTGAAATATATGTCTCAAGAACAAGCCTACTCACAAAGTTTCTGTTCTATCCTGCTTATACAGCACCAGTAGGCAAGGCATGGGGCACACTTGGTCAGACACCCAGCTCTGTGAAGTGCTTCAGTGTAGTCAGTTATACTTTCAGCTTGGAGACACATTCCTCAGCATGACCTGAGAATTTGCTCTTCATTATCACGTGGCACCTGGTGTAATTGTGTGGTAGCCAGAAGTGCCATCCTCCAAGCAAGTCCTCTGTGACAGTCCTAGAGAAGTGAAGGCTTGCAGAGACCAGGAAGAGACTGAAGTAGACACCCCTCTTACCAAAGGAAAAAATAGGTGAGGGGAGGGGGAGAAAGACTTCCAAACACTAAGGAAAAGCTAGTTGAGGGACCTAGGAAACAGCTGACAAAGACAGAAATTGCCAAAGACATTGGCCATTTTGAACCAAAGGGGAGGCACTTGTAGTTGGGTGTGGGTACACTACTACTGATAGACCCTAAAAGCCGCAAGAGTGCAATGACAAAAAAAAACCCCAAGGTGGTGGCTCTGAAACTGAGCTGGACAGACACGGGATGGCTACTGACAAAAACAGTTTACAAGTGATTTTGAAAAGCTGCTTAAGAGACTAGCAAGCATAGCATATCATAATATATGGCTTTAATGGCTACCACAAAGCCGTAGTAATCAAGTCTCTTGCACACATATACAGCCTTCCCCTAACCCCCTCTTTGGCTAACAAAGCCCTCCCAGCCATCATTATTACTGGGGACAGTAAGATTATGCTAAGTAAGTGGCTCTTTCTTTAATTCTTCATTGATTAGAGGGTGAGCAATGCTTTGCTCACGTATCTCTTTCACATCTGAGAGCTAAAAGCAGCTTAGTTGCAATAACCAGCTTACCACAGGTCAGGAGAAAAACAGCTTAACTATGAAAACCTGCAGCAGTTTTGTTACTAGTCATAGCAATAACATAGGGCCTGTCCTTTTTCTCACACATCCGCTTAATTTCCTCTGTCACTGCTAACCCTTGAGCTGGTTGCAGCTCGCACTTGCTAAGGAGAGGCTTGCCTTCCTCAGGCATGCTGGCATGATTTTCCTCAAGGAGCTGTGAAGAGCAAGGAGATTGCTATGCATGGTCTGTCACAGCTTCTCCTGCCTGCACTTTATAGTCCGTCCCCCACTTCCCTGAATAGCACTGCCCATTATTGCTTTGCAAAATAACTCTCTCCGCGCACAACCACTTGTTAGTCAAGGCATGTATTTTAATCCCACAGGGACAGCTGAAACCCTGCTCTCCACAAAGCCTGTGAAGAACTCTGAGGCTGTAACACCTCTGAGAAATGAGGGGAAATCTGCATGCAATAGATGATTGTTTCTCATCTTAAGCGACCTCTGAGAGTGACCCTCTGGAGTGGGAGTCTCTGCCAACCCCCTGCAGACATGGGATGCACAGTGGTGTTGTGTGCATGTGCACCGAATTCAGTAGTTTCACCAGTAGCTGCCTGTGGGCAGTTCGTTCATTAGTTGCATGTAAAAGGAAGAAAAGATGAAGACAACTATTTTATTTGAGATTTCCACTTTCAACAAATGCAGTCATGTCAAGCACAGGTGCTGCCAGAACATCAGAGAATGAGAAGAGTCCCAGCTGCCCACGGCACGAGTGACCTACGCCTGAGCTTACTGCAGATGGACCAGCTCAGCTTGGGCATCTCCAGCCTGGGGGGCAAGCACTGCCAGCTCCAAGCTTGAGAGGCTTTCAGGGATGCCACTAATGCCCAGGAGGAGAAGAAAAGGAAAAGAAAATGTCTAATGGATCTGACCCATGTACTTTAGACACCATGCAAGAGACTGAGCAAGAGTGTCAAGGCCCGACTTCCAAGGCAGCCTCAGTGCCACTCCCACGAGCTTTAGCAGGGTAAAAGTCAGTCCTCCAGCCTCATGCAGCATCGCTGGCCTTGGAAACTACTGCTCTGGGAGGAAACAAGCATGTGCACTCAGTACCCAACACTGATGACGACAGAACGAAAGCTACGCAGTTAGGGGAATCAAACACACTTACAGATACTCAAAAAAACTCCTCGTTCCTTATGCTGGGAGTCACAAAGGTCTGGGTGAGCGCAAGTTAAGCTGTCTTCAGTATTTAACAGGCAAATTTTGACCACAAGCTAGGCTGCACCACCTTTCATCATATCCAGGGTCAGTTTGGTCTAAGTGTAAATAACCTTAGGTACCTGCATACCAGTGCCTTTCAGAAACGGGTCAAATGAAACAGGCTACCTGTGGCATATGTGGCATATCCCCAGCAACAGCCAGTCTACAGGCAAAAAAAGTGCATCTCTATCCACAGGGATTTAAGAAAAACTATACATATGGTTGGGTAGCTGAGGTCAGTTGTTGCTGACAGGTACCTGAGCCAGCCACTGAAAAATTAAAGTTTACTGAAGAAATAATATAGAAACATAACTTCAGTTATGACCTGTGAAGTTTAAATTGTATTAGCACTCCCTCTAGAGCTGATCTTTCTTGACAAAATTAATTAATTTTTATGGACTGTGGAACTTCCATCCCTGCACTAGTGCATTTGAGCTTCCAAAATTAGGTGGCAAAAATAGAACAACTGCAAATGATACTAGGAAGACCAGAAACATCTACACTGTTGGTAAAAGAATTTAAATAGCAAGTCGTAGGAAAAAAGATCTAGGTGACTTTTTTCAGACCACTGCTGGAAGAGTTAAGGTTGTTTTAAGGGCTCAGGTATGTGGGAGGATTACCTTGTAGTAAGCCAAATTGCAGAGATAAAAATAAGCATTTATGAGACAGTTCTTTAAATGATGTTACAGCTAATTTATAGTTATGGGTTTCCTTACTCTTGTGGTAGTAGTTTTGTGCTGAGGTGGTAGTTTATGCTGAAATTACAGGCTAATAACATTCACTTGGTCACATCTCTGCTCCAGTCTACTTCAGCGATTTCTCAGCTGCCTTCCCCCACCTCCTGGCATCCTGCCTCAAGGCCACCCCTTGATCAGGTTCTGTTCTCATGATGGTGCTGCAGACACAGTAAGGGCATGGCCTAGGTCCTGTCTTGGCAAACATCTGCCCAGAACCAGGCTGCCTAAAGAGCGAGCCCAGCGCTTGCCCAGTCCCACTGCTGCCTGCCAGGGCCTTGGGCATACGCAGAGCTGTGGCTTGGGGAGGTAAATAACTCCCCTTCAGTACCCTCCCCACACATGGCCTTACTGGAGGCCCCACGCTAAAACACCACACACCAGCCTCGACACCCAGCCCACCCTGGGCTCCACCAGCCCGTTGCCACAGACCCATCGCCAATCGTGCTATGAAATGGTAAAACACAGAGAAGAACAAACTATGGAGAAAGCCTTCTACAGGACTTGGAGCCTCAGGAACCCTTCAGCACAGGAGCCTCTGACTGTAAGGTTTTGGGGAAACTATGTGGTTTTAACCCCTTCAAGCCCCAGGCAGGTTCTGAGCCCCCGGCACCCCAGACAGCAATATCCCAGGTGGTCACCAGGGATGTGTGAGCAAGTGAGCTCTGGGTCCTGAGCCCAAAGCTTGTCAACTGCCCATCTCTCTTGACCCACACTTTGCACTCCACTGCTGGTGCCGTCTGCCCAGACTTCAGCACCCTTTGCTCAGGTTGCTTATTCTCAGAGTTCCTCAATCTGATCAAATCCTGCCAAACATTGCTTGGTAAAAATACGAGACCTACAAAAGGTCTTCAGTCTCTGAAGATGTCCTGCTTGCCTTGAATGGTTACACCAATAACCATTGACACCAAGAACAACTGCAAGTTTAGTATGAGTCCTGACATGGTATAAGGGTTTAAAAAGCATGACGAGCATTCAAAATACAATAGTGTACTGCTTTTGGAGTACTTGGAGGTTATGAACTACTTATTACTTCATGCTGGTTGAAGAAACTTCCATTTTAAGAAAAATTACATTTTCATTATAATAAGGTTTCCAAGCTAAATCTTTGAAACTTTAAGGCTGCTGACAGTAACACAAGGGTACCCTATGACACTGGCAGAGGCAACCTAGGCAGGGTGAAGCATCTCACAGCTGCTTCCAGAAGGCAGCCACACTCCACTAATGAAACTACAGCAGCTGCTGGGCAGATGGTAACTCAGCGGGCTACAGCCCTTTATAACCTCAGCCTAAGGAGCTTCCCGGGCACTCAGTCCCATTTGCTCTCGTGCCAGTACTGTGCTTCCATTGTCTGCCCCCTTGGTGGGTTTGCAGACTGCACTCACCCTCTCACCCTTTGTTGTCCTAGGCTTTCCTCAGAGGCTTTCCCGAGACACAGCTAGGTTTCCTCCATAACTGATTTTCCCGGACAAAGGAATGCAGTAGATTCAACCCACCAGGACAGGTATCCAAGGCTGTACTTTGGCTACATTATATGCACCTTCCACCTAGTGCCATGACCTTACTGTCTTCTCCCAACACCTGGTCTACCACTGAGGTCAGAGCAACCAGCCTGCAGCTTCTCAGCACACCTGACTACAGCTGCTTTATTTGCTGCTCACAAATGAGACATGCCCACCCCCTTTTTCCAGAGCTATTTACAATTCCTGTGGCCAGAGCTGTAATTTCATGCACAATTTCTGCACACTTTCCTAAAGGATGCTTTTTTCAATTTAGCTTTCAGCTGAACTGCTGTAGTTTGTATTTCTGTCTCCACACTTCCAATAGCCAGGTTCAATGTGGTTGCATGTGCAGTGTTATCATTCTAAAGGAAAACCAAAACAAATACTTTATTTTGACTTGGGGCTACATATGGATTATCTTAGCTCTCTTTCCTATCCTCACACCACAGCTGAGAATGTTCAAGAAATTTTCCTGTTATCGTTAGTTCTTCTAAAATACCTTCTGCTTAACTGTAAAACTCTCCAAAAAAAGATTGCCGGAGAGGTTTGAAAGCAATCTGTATTTCTGTTCACTGTAAGCCACTGCTTGCAGGGAACCATTTCTTGTTGAGCTGTCTTGGTCCCATTACTGAGCACACAGTAGCTCCCAGGTTTAATACCACACTCGCTGTGCTACCGCTGCTTAGCGTTTCCCCCCCGTGGCAGCCCCTGCTGAAGAAGAGGCCATAGTCCTCCTTTTATAGGAAATCCACACATGTAATAGATATTCCAGCACAGTTACTTTCTCCCCGAGTTCTGTATTTCAGCTAGGAGAATGGGGGATGTGGAGGCAAACACCCGTGCTAAAGCACATCCCCCTCAGATTTGCACGTACAAACTGGAGTGACATTCGCAGGGGCTGCGTGTCCCCCCAGGCAGACTTTAACAGCAAAGCCAAAGTACCATTGCCTCAGTCCTCATCCGCGTGAACAGAAATATGTTCGAGGAAAACTCTAAAAGTGAACAAAGCTTAAAAAACTCAACAAAAGAAACACTTTGGAGAACAACAAAAGCGTGTTGTCTCAAAAGCAAGGTGTCTCCGTATCCACTTCTGACAGACACCTTAGGAGTTCAGTTACTCTAATGCCGCTTTTGGATGTCTCACAGGTTTTTACTCATTCTGCCTTTCAAGAACAGGACAGGTTATTCCCCCCAGCTTCCACATACTGTCACTGAGGTTGTGGTGAATTAGAATGAAAGGAGCAAAAATGCATTTTCCTCTGTGAACGATATTTGTATTTGCTGATATTCTTTATATGCTATATGCCTGTTGCAGTTAAACCCCTCACACCACTGGCATTAGTAAATACCATAGCAACACTGCATCCTTCTCAGCATTTTCCAGCTGGCTGGATAGGCAGCCTTACTAACCACCCCACCTCAGTGGAGCACAAGGCAAGCATGGAAAGCAGCTCATCAGCCAAGATCTCCTCAAGTCTCAGTGCCCGCCGTGGGTGGGCAGGTTGGAGCGTAGCGGCCACCTCTCACAAAGCGAGGGCGCGGACAGGCGCTGGCCTCATCGCTCCCCCAGGTTTTGGTGGGCTGTCCCCAGCATCCTCCCACAGCAGGCAGACGCACTGCTGGCGTGGACTGAACAGGAAAAGTTTTGATGTTCCTTTAGTGATGGAGGGGGGGCAAATAAAAGACATTGGTATTGCACACATGTGCGAGAAGGGGTAAATTTGCTACAATTCAGTCCCACAGGTTCTCACAGCACAGAAGAGCTGGTTTATGCTGGTTGTACTTGCTGCAATGCAAAAATGCATTGGAGCCTGAGTGCTTCTCACCTCAACAGAGATACTAAAATGCACCACCAGACAATTAAAGAACTCCCGTTACCAAATGCAAAATTCACAACCGCGTAAGCAACGCTCACCTCCCCGCAAGCCGACGCACCGCAGACCGCTCCAGGAGTTGTTGCTGCTGTCCCTCCAGGGCTGCAGACCCAGCCAGGTAAAGCCCCCACATCCCTGGGAGGGGTCCCCAGCAGCTGCCACACACACGGCAGCGTAGAGGCGAGGAAGGCTCCGTGGGGTCCGGCCCTCTGCCAGACGGTACTACTGGCAAGGGGCTCCTTTACAGCCCCGAGGAGGCTGTACGGTGTTACACAGACTCCCACCCCAAGACTACACACCTTCAGGTATCTTGTAGGTGCTGCCCTTTGCACGCTAACCGATAAGAAAACAGAAGCAGCAACACCTGCAGCTATTGCTGAGAGAAGTCAGAAGCTGCAGCACACACCCCGTGGTCTAGGAACCTTTAGTCCCTGCTCCGAACATGCTCCCAGGTGCAGTGAATGAGCAGCGGGGGCTGGCACAGGTGGGCCAGGGAGGGGTGCTCGCTGCTCGGCTGAGCCCAGGCCTGACGGGCCAGCAGGTGGAACATGAGCTTTGCAATGTGGCACACAAAGCTGGGCAAAAAGTGCTGCAGTTAATAACCCTTGGCTTGCAATGCTGGGGGCTGACAAGGGTGGGGAAGCTGGGACGGGGCACATTGTGTGGGCAATGCTATCCCTCTTTGTACTAATTTAAGCTTGCAGCACAACCAGGGAGGCTGCTAAGAATGCAGGCAAAGGCAGAGCAAAGACAATAACGGAGAGTTCAAAAAATGAGAAGAACCACCTCTAGAGACCTCAACACTCCCCCCCCCCCCGCCAAGTACATGCCTTCACTATGGTAATTTACCCTCTTCTAGTAAGTACAGGGAACACTGTATAACATTAGGGAAAGAAAAGCTGGATTTTCATTCTGGCCAGTGAAACAATGCTAGCGACTGGAGATCCTGTCACATACTACAGTGGATGCAGAAATGGTGTTAAAAATAGCTCCTCATTGTGTTCCCTGGCTGCTTTCAGTACAGTTTAGCCTCAGCTGTGCAGTCTGAAAGCTTAGGCTTTATTGCTGTTCTTTTGAAGATGAGATTCAGAATCCCATGAAGTGTCTTAATACAGGTGGCAGGCACGTTCACTAGACCCTCAAGCAAGAGGATGGAGAATGAACCACAAAAATGGGTGCGAAGCTCACGGGGTCCAGGCTGACATCCTGAAGACTAAAACTTTGTTTACACATGCAGAGCGGCTGCTGGCCTGCAGGAACAGCTGTGGTGCCTGATCCTGTCATGTATGCCCGTCCTGACCTGAAAGGATCTCCCCGTCACCTTTGGTTATCGATTTCTTCGCCAAGGTAGCCAACAAAATAATACTCATTGCTGTCTGCTGCAGTAGTGTCACTGGCAGGCGACACAGTACTAGGGGCTTCATTCCTGTTGTTTATGTCTTCATGTAAGTCTGTGGTAAGTTCACCTTCTTCTGCAGCACAGCATAAGCCTGTTCCATCTCTAGTCCTCTGGTTTCCAGAAGTTTCGTAATAGTTCTCAGATACTGCAGTAGTGAACACAGTCTAAAACAGACCGATGACAGACATGTGTACCCTCAGGTTATCAAACGATCATTTCAGACAGATCGCAGCCAGTCCTCCGGTGTTCTTGTTCCTGCTCAGCAAACACCTGGCCCAGACTGGAGTCCACAGTGCAGGACGCTGCCTGGGGTGCCAGGATATTCACTTTACAGAACACCGGAGTTCAGTTTACAGTGCCCTGGAAGTGTAAATCCTGATTGTACTGATACACAGCAGACAGAAATCTGAGGAAACAACCGGAATTGTTTACAACCAAAACAGTAATATCAAACTTCTCTACTGACAGCACTCAAGATACAAAACAACAGCAACAAAATGGCTAGCCAGAAGTTCTAAAGAGTTACTTAAAACCCCCTCATTGATCTTATAAGCACGTATTCAACACATAGAAAAGCACACCAAAGCAACTAATGTAATGTATAAAATAGTTTATTACTATAATAAATAAAATTAAACTTTTTTTTTACAAATATTATTTGTGCTTGTTTAAAAATGTTGAATAGGGATATTGTTAATGTAGGTGGCTGCATTTGTAACTGAAACAATCCCAGACAGTGTGTATACATACATACACACACTGTCTTATCTACTGGCAGCTGCTTTGCTGACCACAAAAATAGTATCTACTCGTTCTCTTTTTTCTAGTCATGCTTCATTGAACAAAGTGACAAATGCAAAGAAAAAGAACCAAGAGTATTTGGTGGATTTCTGAAAGGATAAAAACAAGTGAAGTACATTGAAAAGCGCCAAA
The DNA here is from genome assembly GCF_000737465.1 of Haliaeetus leucocephalus. Lineage (NCBI taxonomy): Eukaryota > Metazoa > Chordata > Aves > Accipitriformes > Accipitridae > Haliaeetus > Haliaeetus leucocephalus. The sequence goes on along the minus strand of NW_010972962.1, from coordinate 2,355,851 downwards.
GCAACTGCATTAACTGCATATCAATAAAGTGTCCATGCAGTGGTGGCTAAATATTGAAACGCAGACAGGTCTCCAACAGATGTACAAATATTGATTGTATGTAGGTACAATAATATAACACATTCATTAGAAAACTTGGTATTTCTTTATATAGCAGTTCATCCTGATACAAGATTATTGAACTTCTTTCATCTACAGCTAAAATGATTCTTTTTCTATGTTAGTGGTCACAGATTCAGTGGGAAGAAGAAAAAAAAACCATGAGCCTTTCAGAACAGTTAGTGAAAACCCCAAACAGTTTTGTTAACACTAGGCATTTAGATCCAGTTACAGAGATGTTCTGGGATTACACATCAAATATGTTTACACAACACTCAACAATCAGCTTGAAACAAATTACAGTTGCAGGTAAATTCACATTAGCTTTGTCAAACTGTAAAAAAAATTTTGAAACACTTTCGCGATATGACGGGTTGGCTCCCTGATATACAAAAGTGTTTAGACAATAGTTATGTCTCTTTGTTTTGTGAAGGGAGAGGGCTGTTGGAGTAATTCATTATCCTAATAAGAAGGCAATAAGTGGAGAAAGAAATGTGATTACCAGCAAGTGATTTCCATTAGATTTAGAAAGCTAATCAAAGTGCTTCATCTTTAGGCAACACTGTAAATACTACAGAACATTACAAAGGAAGGAGAATGGAATCACAGTTTGAATTATATCACTTATGAAAGGGTCTTAAGGCTAAATGTTGGATATATCTTATTGCAAAAAGCTTTATTTTTATTTAATTGAATCAATGCTTGCCACAACAATGTGGTCAAAACTATGTCCGATTGGAAGATACAGTATCCTACTGTGCCTCACCTCAAATTTCTGGAGCTTCCCCTGCGCGGGACTCTCTCTGAGAGGTTTGTCTTAATGAATCAGAAGTGCAGCTGAAACACAGACTTTGTTATTGCGAATACACCCACAGGAGACTATGTTGAAATGAAGACTTCAGTAGAAGATGCTTTTCACCACCTAACATCAGGACAAGAAAGCAGAGGTGCAGCAACCATGTGTTAACTCTGCCCACGAGAAGAAGGATAGGCTCGGTACCTTTGAGACAGACCCTGGTACCAGGAAAAAGAAATCCATTTATTCCATCATCTCTTTTGCAGGAAAAGCCATGAGAAGCACTACCAGGGCAGCTTAGCTTCAGAGATACTGTGAGGAACAAATAGTGGCTTATGAGCCTTATTCCCACCAACTATGATACAGCATTTTTCCAGTTTCACATGTATTTCTGTTTCCTGACTATCACAATGCTTGCCAGATCTTCTCAGTCACAATACTTGCCAGACTAACAGTATAAAGTTGAGGCCAACTAGAGAAACCAAAAGTCATGGCCTTAGAAGTTCAACAGTTAACAAACAAGATACTAACTAGGACATTCGGTGGATGTCTACTGGGAAGATTTAGGCTCCCTTCTTGAACTGGAATCATTAAATGAGGGATGTGCTTTTATGCAACAGAAACGCAATCCATAGACTTATCTATACAGAGATATTATATATATGTGTGTATGTACACGCATCTGCACAAGTGTAATCATACACATTGCTGTTTATATAGTAAAGACAAATTATGTATTCAATTCTTTCACAGACTGGTTAAGAGTGATTGAAAATATATCACCAGATATTCACAGTAAATATCTTGTTCGGTTCATTAAAGTGAAGTACTGTAGAAACAGAACATCACCTTCGAAGCTGTTAAACAGGGTGTTCGCTGGGATTCAGGGCAGCACTGTGAAAGAGATTTAAAACAAGAATGGTGTTTTTAAAAGTACACATGTAATACCAGGCAGAAGTAAATGTATCTGAACATGGTAGGGGTTAGGGTTGGGTTTTGCTTTTTTAATCCCGTGCTGCATATTGGTATTCTTTCTAACAGTTTAAGCATGAATTTTCAGAAGTTCCCATTTTACCAAATCATAACCCAGGCTCTTTCACTCAACTATCTTCTTTTGCCTGAAATCTAATTCCATCATATAGTAAAAATGCAACACACCATCTCTTTTAGATTAATGCGGTTATTTAGCAGGTTGTTAAATAGCAGAAGCACTATGCCAGAACACAGTTAAAACTGAGGCTTTTTGTTTTTTCTTTTTTTCTTATAGTATGTACAAGCATTTGCTTGTTAAAGGGCAGAGTCTCATGTTCAGAGAGCATTCATTTCTAAGCTGGAAAATGATTTAAGTGAAAAGGCTTAGCCGACATGTAGAGAGAAACAAAAGAAAACGGAAAAGCTGACAAATAAAATGAAAGAACAAGTAACAATTACACTGGGTATGCACACCATCCAGCTGTAGGCATCTAAGTGTAAGGCTCAATGGAGAAAGACAGATTTGTAACACTGATGCTTTCAACCGATCTCTAAAGCAGAAGTGCTGCATTGGCAGAGCATGGGCACCACAACACAGGTCCAAATTAGTCCGAGGTTCAAAGGAGTGACTAGTTCCATAGCAGGCAAGGTTTTGCTCATTTTAACCACTCGGTAGCCCAGGGAATCCAAAGACCAAAGTTCATTCTAGATGATAGTATATTTTTTTCAAATTCTCTTACAACATATACAGGTTACTGAGGGATGATGCAGTCTCCTAGAACTCGTTTTAGTGCCTCCCAGTTCATAAAATCATAATAAAATGGGTCTAATCTCAGTTACAGCTCTGCAAATCTGAATGACATTGACCGCTGTCAGTGCTGACCTGGAGCAGTCACCCTGAAGGTGTCATCGTAAGGAGTAGAGTTTCTCTGGAGTTTCATGACCATAACAAAATCAGATTTGGCCATAATTCATGAGTATATTACAATCTTTGAAGGCTATACAAATGGATTATAAATGGCTTTATAGGCCATTATAAGAGCCTCATAAAAGCCTTAAAAAAGGACTCCGTGCTGCACCCACCCATTGTCATACAGGGTGTGCAGGAGTACAGTATCGTACTGAACGTCAGGCTACGCAAGAAGTACCCCCAGCAAATGGGGACTTGTCTTCCTTTATTCACAGGTGTGGCTAATTATGGGGCTTCTAGCACTGACCCTGCCGAATAACCTTTAGCATATTCCTGAGGGCACATAAAAATAACACAGAGATACTTCAACTCCGTATCAGCAACGAAGGGCTGGGTAACCTGCAACTGCACATTTAATTCCACGTCTGCACTGCAGTTCTGGAGATACTAGGCACACACTTTGAAGGTTATAAGCAGTTCCTCCCTCACCCACCTTGCATAAGCTAATTTCCGTGTTTATCCAATTGCAGGTAAATGAGTGACACTTTCACAAAATGTTTCCTAAGTTCAGCAAGACTTTCAGCCTTTCAAAAATTTTACAAAGAAAACCTAGTATCAGGAACATAACACCGATGAGCAATTTGCCTGGATTAGGAAATTGGCTCCAAGCCAATCTCTAAAAACTTGCTGGAATTTTTGGGCATCAATTATAAATCCTTGTATATCAGTACACCTGTGTTCTACTTAGGCATAATTTCATTATCCAATGAATTTACTGACTGAGGAGACTAGAAAGAAAAAAATCATTCAACGGTTTCTAACTGAAAACATTGATGTATGGATTTCTTACGGCAATCATGCCATAGCTATTACAGGTAACTGTTGCCACTTATAGCAACTAAAGCACCAAACACACAGCGTGACTTTGGTCAAAGAGAGCCTTCTTCGGTACTGCATGTCTGCAGCGTGCAACTGTAAAAGACACCAGTTACCACTGGAAAAATCCTAAACATGGAACCATAAATAAATGGGACCTTGGTTTCAGAGCAAGTCACCTCCCTACTGCCTTTTCTTGTGGGATGGAAAAGGTAACCTAGAGATTTGATCCCAATAGGTGTTTCCTGGGAATATTTCAGTCCTTGGGTAAGAATTCACAATCTGTGGGCACTTCTATATCAAACCAAGACCCTTGAAAGCAAATCCCAAACCAGCTGCCTCTGGACCTGGAAATGGTGGTGCTGCGCTCAGAATAATCAGCATCTTTGAGAGCAAGGGCAGTTACTGCAGGAACAGATACAAACAAATATACCGACTTCAAAACCTGAGCTGGTAGCTTTGCACGGCATGGCCTCACCACTGTGCCGGTTCATCAGTGGACCTCACACTTCCCCAGGGATGTCTGACACAGTTCTGCATTGCACAGTGCAAGCATCAGGCCAGCAGAAATCCTTTCAAATGGGTCATTTTCCTTGCCTCTTCCTTACTTAACATGAACAAAAATCTTCCCCAAAAAATCATGTGGTTTTTTGTAAATGACTTAGTAGCATGGAAAAAGAATGAGACTTAACTACTGCCACACTGTGTTAAGACCTATTGCCATTAAAAATGAAAACCCAAAAAAGTATTGCACCATGCTTCTGAGCTCTAACCTACTGTTAAACAGTGAACATACCGGATCAGTGGAGAGACTGCACTGTGACTATATAACTATATGCCAAGGTGATAACCCAAGCCATGATAACCAGCTATGCTACCCTATCTAATGAATAATGAAGAGTAGTTTTGGTAAAGTGCTTCAATCTTCCTCCAAAAAAAGTTATGAAAATATAAGTTTTGGAAACATCTCCTTCTTTAAGAAGCAGATCTTTTTGTTTCCTTGCTACAATAGCACTTGTATACAGTAAGCACTGTATTTCTACCTCTACTATCCATTTGCTTACTAGGTAGATTAGATCAGGAACAATACATCTGGATGTAGAGGAAAATGCCACAATCTAAAATCTTTAAAAGTTCTGTGAAAGCCTTTGGCTACAATGAACGTTATCAAACCAGAAACTTCTGAATAATGATTTAACAAGAATTAAAAGAGCAGATTCATAGCAAAACCAGGACATAAATGCCACAGTATATTTTCATGGGGAGGCAAATCTGCATGACCCGTTATTGATGTTCACAATACGTTGTGCAGCAGGCTGTGCTCAGGTATGCTGCACACCCAACCCTCTGTCCTCCAGTGGCTGGAATTAAAAGCAAAGGTAACAAATATTCAAAGACATCTGAGACAGAGGTTAAGTTTTTGAAAATCAGTATCCTTGACTCAGTGAATGAGAATGTGGAAGATCCCATTTATTAACAGACCTGAAATACTGTGGCTATTGTTGAGGATGTTGCTAAATATAATTGCTTTAGCAATATATCAGTTTGTAATTAAAAAGTACAATTTTTTTCATCTTTTTAGCCCTTCCTTGACTACCCAAAAGTAACTTCAGTACCAAGCAGCACACAGTCTACTGAAATGAAATATGTCTCCTACTGCTCTGTGCATTATTTCAGATATATGAAAATATACTGTGACATTTAACATGCTGTACAGGTGACTGAGACAGTGACAGCAGCAGCAAACACCCCCCCCCCAAACGCTGAAAATGTAAGCACCCTGGCAAGTGCTTATTCATATATTCATATAGGCAAAACCCAAGCTAATGACATAAGGCATGCTCCAAAACCCTCAGAGGTCACCTGGGGCTCATGGGGACGGCTGCTGCTGTCAGGATTCTTATTCCAACATCCCGAGGGAGACAGGGGGAGCAGGGGGGAATGGGCACCAATGGAGAAAAGAAAAACTTTAGAAACTGTACCCTTGCTGTCAAAAAGGCTTCAGAGTCAGCTGCCATCTTGACATGAGGTTGCAATTCCTGTTACCGTACCTTTTTAGACACAGGGAACATGCTTAATGAACTGGTCCCTCACTCGTTTTCAAGAAAGATTAAATTTAAAATATTAGGGGGCTGTTGGTTGGTTGGTTGGTTGTTTTTTAAAAAGAAACACCTCAGCTAGCTCCAAACATGTCTTTTTCTGATTCTGGAGACTGGGGCCTTGATATTTCAAACAACTCCTGTGGCGACTGGGAGCTTCTTCTTGAGGTTAATATCCTAAGTATCTCAGCAAGCTGTTTTTCTATATTGGTCATTTTTGTGTTTAAAGCCTTGATGTCCTCTTTCAACTCGTGTTTCACTTCTAGCATGGTGGCCTGAAGAGTCTGTTCTGGGATGGGATAAAAAGAATGCTTGACCTCGGTGAGGACGGGGCTGCGGTCCTGCGGGCTTCTTGTCTCCCCAACGTTATCCAAGCGCAAGTCACTTTTCGTAATGCCACTATCACAAGAGTCTGTCTTCTTCAGGGTAGCTTCTCCTGAAGCTTTAGTTCTCTCTGGTAAAGTCTCCATGGACTCTGCTTTAGAGACCTTGTTCCAGTCTTCACCCTTCCCACAGGCGTCTCTGAATTTGGCCCAGCCTTTTCGTCGGGGGTAGTCCCCCGACGCTTTACATCCTGCGTAGTCCGATGTCGGGGCCTGCAGCTTTGCCTGGTCAGATGCCCCAGATGTTGAAGCGGACTGGTATGACACAGGGGTCGCCGGACTCTCCCGTACAGTCACAACGCTGGCTTTGACCACCGAGCGGGTGGAGGAGTGCTCCCCTAAAACGTTCCCCTTCTCCACGTCCAGGTCATCCGGATCTCTGCCCCTCTCTGCTGCGAGCCGCGCTTCCTTCTGCTGCCTGAACCTCTGGAACAGCCGGCGGACGGGGTGGTCCGGCGGTAAGATCAGAGGTGCTTCGTTCTTCCTCTTCATTCTCTCCTCTTCTTCACGTTTGACATCGCTGATTTTCCGGAACACGATCTACAAGGGGAAAGAGATTTCACTCTGTGATTAACTGCACATCCGTTAAGGGAGAAAAGTTATAGAGAAAGAATTATTTGAAAGAATTTATTTTAACTGACAAATGCACAACCTCTGCACATTTATAGCAACATTGTCAAGTGTCTTATCTTGTGTGGAACGTGGCTTATTTCATTATTTAAGAGCATACACCATCTGTCTTATAACACCAGAAAGGAAAAAAAAAAAAGAAGAAAAAGATTTCTCCAGTTACGAGAGGTCAGCAGGGCAGCGCCATTGTAAATATAATGATCCCAAGAAGTAACTTGTTATATTTTGTGTTAAAAGTGACTTCTTACATTTGTTTTCCTGACTCTATGGTTTAGCACCAGGTTTCTAATACTACAAAGAGCCATTCCCATGTCTTATATCAGTCTCATCCCAGAGCTTGCTCACTACGTGCCATGCGATTTATTATAACTATTTTAGTGCAGCTTGGCTGCTAACGGGGTCAGTACAGCAGAGACTACTCCGGACTCTCCAACAGCAGTTTGAAAAGTGCTTCATGCCCTCCCTCCCTTCCCATACCCTCTTCTGGAAGCAACTTGCAGTTTAGAGATGAGGCAAAGCTCAAGTCAGTCCCATAGTCAAGGGTACAAGGACAGTGGGGAATGGGCTCTGCAAGACATGGGGAAGCTGTTTGTGGCTTGATTACTACAGAAGCTTGAAGAGCTTCATGTCTTGATTTATTTCTTTATTTCTATGGAAAGGGGGACATTTTGGACACAGAAACATTAACTTTCCATCTACCCTTCTAATTATATCTTCCTGAGCCTGTAGGCTAAGTGATCTCTGTGGAGCAGCCCAAGGGTCTCAAGGTACTGATGAAAGCTTCACAGTGCTCCCACACAACCCCAAAGTGCAGCCAGGCAATGTTTCTTCCCTGGACTTGATGGCAACACATTCTCTTCAAAAACTCCATGTGTTTTACACTGGTATTGGTATTTTCCAAGCAAAAAACCTCCAGTGTGGTATTAAAGGAGAACGAATAAGTATTCTGGTTTGAAAATGGGAAGTCCCCTAAGCTGAAGTTTTCAATATGGAGTATAAAAGATGTAGCCCCCAGCTTCTACTGAATGCTGAGACCTGATCTCTTTAGCTGCTTTGGGGAAAATCCACTCAAAGTCCTTACATTCCAATGCAGAAATAACTTTCAGATTCAAATCATTATTAGGAAATGTGTAAATAAACCCATCCCTCTGTTGCAGACAGATTTAAATTAAACTAAACATAATAAGCACTGCTTCACTGGCACACACAAAATGCATGTTTCTCCTGACTCCAATGCTTCTTGACAGTTTTGTCATTGTGAAGCAGAAAAAACACATCTTAACTCTGCATTTTTTGGAAGGAAAAACTTGTCAGACTTGGCAGCGTTTCCCAAATACAAAAGAATAAAATTAGCAGGAAGGATACTTTATTTCCAAGCTGCAATTAGGAAAGTAATTGTGAGATAAGAATAAGAAAACAGGGTTCTTGACAGTATTTTTTTTTCCCCAGGAAACTCGGTCTGCAGTGAGCTCAGTAGAAAGTGGACAAAGCAGCGTAATCCTTAGAAGTGAAAGAAAAGCACTTACTCACTGGGAAGGGAGAATCAATACAATGCTCCAGGCTAATGGCTTCCCACACGCTGGCAGTCCCCCACTTTAATTGAAGGAAGAGTGTCAGCCCAGCGTTAGAGCGGCTGCCCGGCACAGTCAGCCGGAGCCTGGCGATGCCAGGCAGGGTCTCGGGGTCATCCCAGCAGCGGGCTGAGGCTGGCTCTGGTGGCACAAAGCCCCAGCAAACCAAGGCAGCTATAAGCCAGGTCAACTTGTCTCTGCAAAATTCGGTGTCCCCAAGCCCTCCCTTTCCCGGAGTCTGCATGTTTGGCGCTGGCGTGGACATCCACATTCCGCACGGCGCTGTGCTAGAAGGTCATGCAGTTAATGGGGCTCACTGGTACATGAGCATGTCTTTGTACGTGAGCGGTCTCAGTCTGACCTGTGAATCTGGACTGTGTGTTTTCCTTAAATGCTCAGAAGGGACGTATGACTGGGTGGTACAATGGTCACCCTCACAGGGGTCATCAGGGAAGGCACTTGGGTGCTTGAAAGAGCTAGAGGCTGGGCTACCTCACAGAGTCCTTGTCTAGTCCAACCCCTTCTCCACGCAGCCTGCTCAGCACCTTGTCTGGTAAGCACTGGAGTACCTCTCACTATTTAATGATTGGCTTTTGTAACATAAATGGGTAAGTTATTTGACAGAAGCTGCCTCTGCTATAGCACCACACATATAAGAGGGCAATGGAGCAAGTCTCAAGCAATAACTTATTAACAGCCTAGCCCAACCCATACTTGTACTAGCCACTGCATCTCACGCAGCTGGTAGTGTGGTCTCCATGCTGGAGTACATGAGAAGCAAATTTACTAGCAAATGCAAAAAGGTGAACACTGAGAGACAAGTTGTTGGCAGTGCTTATCTCCCCACAGCCACCGCTGCTTTCCGTTGCACTGCCTAGATGAGCCCTGTTGATGCTACTAAGTACATCAGCCGTGGAGGAGCTGCCATCAGCTTTCTTGCTGTGTGGTGGTCAGCCTCAGGGCCCTGAACATACCTTCACTCCTTTACCTTCAGGAGATCAGACTGCAACAGGAACAGGAACATATGTGGAGGGAGCAATTACATAAATACTGCCTTTGCTACGGGTAACTGCTACCACACTAATGAGACCCTTAATTTCCATTTTCCACACGAGGCCTTACACCACCTACAAGGCAAGTACACCACAACAGCAATCACCTGCGTGAATGCAGAAATGCAATCCTCAGGTCTCCCATCCTGTTCAAGAACTTTTATACACATACATTTATGTGACAAGCTGCACTCATGCGGTGCAAATCAAACTTACGCACATTTGCCAGAGGACACAGCCTCTGACTCTTGGGTTGGCTTCTTTTAACTAACTCCTAAGACACTGGATAAATACCTGTCAGAGAACAACTTGTCTTTGGGAAACCCACGCAAAGCTGTCACTGGTTTCCTTTTTTGCAAGCTCCCCAATGCTGTATTTTCTCAAGACAGCTCCAAATGTATGTATTAAGCATAAGTGTTATAAGTATGCAAAGCTCAGCAGTAACTGAAAAGACTTTACATAACTGTATTTTGGATTTTTTTTTTGTTGCTGTCTTTTTTACGATTAAGTGCAAGTCCTTAGAAATAAAAATACAAATAACTGTTTTGAATGGACTGTTTTCTTATAATTGTTGAGGAAAAAAACAATTTTAAGTGGTTAAACAGCTTCAGCAGCATCCAAGGTATTCAGAAAATGTGGTTGTTATGTTGATGTATGTACACCTGCTCCCACAACCAGTCAGAATACAAAGGGAAAGAAAATAGGTTTCATTTGTTATAAGGAAGAGAAGTCTGAGCCTACACAGCATTTTTCATGTGGAATTTGATAGGGTTACAATCATGGACCTTAATCAAAATTAAACCCAAAATATTATGGCAAAGATCCAAAGATAGTTTTTAGAGCAGTTCCTCTTTATCTCTCTCTCCAAGCATTCATTTTTGTCTCGGAAGGGATAGTGCTTTGTACCCTCAAAATCTCCTAGACTGTGTGTTACACACCACACAAACACAGGAGACCTCTACTTCACAAGCTATGTAGTTCTCCATAACATCATCCTCTTCAAGACCTAAACACACAGAAACAAATCTAGTGGGAGCATTTTAACAGTATGTGAAGACCAAAATATGGACAAAGAACCTGAACTGAGATGAAATAACAAGAAATTTAAACACCAGGCCTAAAAGTGCATAGTTCACACATCCAATCTCAAGTCTCGTTTCATAATTCCACTTTTATTAAAAAGGTGCTGAATCTTGTAGCTCCACGGGAAAGCCTCCCAAGCTGCCAGAAATGTGAATATTGTGGGGGTATCAGCCTAGGTTTGCCAAAAACTTGAAAAATAGCTATGTTAGGCACAGATTGCTGCAATCATATAAATATTTAACTGATGCCGGCCATTATGATGACTCAATAACAATTTTATTTTTGGACAATGCACCCAGAGGAGTGAAGAAATGCACTGACATGTCCGTGTGCAGGCATGCACCCGTATGTCCCGCTGACCTGTGAGAGCACACACCCTGTGGCCACAGTGCTGCCCGTGCATGAGCTGTGTCCAAGGAAGAAAGACAGGGTTACACCCAGCATGTTTCCCTTTACTCAGTATTAACTAGTTGTGAAGTCTTTAGTAAGTTTTGAGGAAAGACCCTGCCTCTTCTTAATCTTCAAAGAATTTTCAAGCTGTATTTGTAGAATCAATGTCTTTAGAGATTAAGGTCAAGACTTCTCCCAAAAGTATTAAAAAATTAGGTGGACATAAATGAATACTTGAAATATCTTATTTGGTTGTCAAATGTGGAGTGCCCAGCAACTGTTACTTGGATTTTCCTGTGCTCAGCACTGAAACCCAAGCACCATTTAAATAACACAACATGGACATTTTTCATGAATATGACTTCCATAATTTCTTTATTTTAAGACCAGAAGAACAGACTGCAATGTGACCTCCAGCATAAGGCAGGACATAAAATTGCTCTGAAGGGCCATTCTCTGAAGGGAATCTTGTTACAACTAGATTGCATCTTTTAGAAAAACATCCAGTTTGACAGTAATAAAGAATCCATCATCACATCTTGATAAAAGATTCCTGCAATTTTTGCTTCAAGACTGAGTTTGTCCGACATCAGTGATGTTTCTGTTCCTTGCTCCCTCAGACGCTTAAAAATTCACTTTTAGACACTGATTCTAGAGTCTTATGTTTAAGAATCTCTGCAGAAGTATTACATCTAGTCAGTTACTACTGTGAAGGATTTAGACAGTAGTTTTATTGATATGAAACAGGCAAAGTTCACACTTTTAGAATTTTCAATTTAACTCTAAGCTTTCCAATTTTAACTCTTTGGAGATGTTTGAATTATTTCCTAGCTTCCAGCATCTTTAACAGGCAGTGCTCAGTGCTTAAATTCTCACTCTTGCCCAGAGCTAGAATATGCAGTTCATTTAGTTAAATACAAGGTTCCTTTTAAGAAGTCAAGCAAAACAACTAATCCTACAATGAGTCTTCAAGTTGTTTCCCTCTGCTGGCTCACTGCTACCCACTGCTTTCCCCATCTCCCTACTTGCTGATGTTTCTGTAGAACTATCCAGCATAGCTCCAAGTTGTTTTTACTGAGCAGTAATAAGAGGGGAACGGGCACAGGGGTACTCACTTTGTTTCATAAAGACATTTCAGAGAACCTATGCTAAGTTGGCCATTAAAACTGAAGACTGCTGTGCAACAAGACAAAAAGCTGACACGCTCAACAACAGCGCTATCTCATCTGACCAGATGCAAATACAGAGGCAGTAATTTAAGCGCCTGCTTCCTTTACACAAGATGGGGGCAGGTGAGTGAAGAATATGACAGTCGTATATAAAATCAGACATGGTATGAACAGGAGTAGGCAGGGATTGATTATACAGTGTCTTATCTAATATGAAAACTACAGCATCAAATGACAGCAGGAGGAGTCACATACAAACCAAAGACAAGTTCATGGTTCTCTACCTGAACGTGTTAGACATGACTAAGGTGTTAATAAAGGATGCTCTGAATGCAAAAAGTCGTCACGGATTCAATAGACTGGGCAAGTACTTGGTAGAGAAAGCCATAGAGGGCTACCAAACAGACAAAACTGGTATCCTGCTCAGGATATCTCCTGAGGTAAAATTAGTTGGAAGCTGCAAAAGTATTTGTAGAAACTGCCACATAGGAAAGCTTTGTTCTTATTGCTTCCTTAGGCATCCCTAGGCAACACTAAATAATTATATAGGCCAAATCTGGAACTGCTGCCTCAATCACTACTGAGGAAACATTCCAAATGAGTGTGATAGAAGAAGTGCCAGAGGGAAAAACATCAGAAGAAACTATAATAAAGGCTCAAAGATTTGAGCCTTAAACTTCTCAGCAGGCTGTTCACCTATTTCAGAGAAAGGTTTATTCCCATTGCACCGTTCACTTGCATATAGGGAGAGGCAGGACCCAATGAGCCGTTAGAGTGTAGTGCTACGTAGATTTGACATCGCTTTGGAACTTGCCCGGGTTTGAATGAAACAGCTAAAAATGGCATGTTGTTTTGTCACAGTAGGGAAGACCACTTGGTGCACATGAGGAATTCAGAAGTCCACTGTCTCTAGTTGCTCTTGTAACAAACAGCTCACTGAAGAGTTTCACCATCTCTGAACTGTTGACAGCCCACAAAATGCACTAGAACGATGCTGCCTGCCAAACCGTAGCAAGTCATGTTCTTTAACACTCTGCACACTCCCACAAAGGTAACCAACAGAAGGGCAAGGCAGAACCAACATATTAGCAACCGTATTCTGGTCTTGTTGTTATCTGATTGTAAATGCAACCACTGTGCCAACACTGCATGAGTCGGTCTTAAAGATCAGGGGATGCTTCATTTAAAACACATTATGAATAAATTGAAAACCTTATCCTGTCAAATGCTAAAAAAGACCTGCCTGCATCTGAAGAGGACAGGATCTTTTGGTCTTATGCAAAACCATCCAAACTTCTTTTCAACTTTGATTTGTAAGAACTGATCCAAGACCCACAGGAATAGATAGAAATAAGGATTTCATCATGTTTTGAATCAGACTGTCATCATGGAGTTACAATTATGAGGCTCCTAGCCACACAGCTGCTGCTATTATTAGCTCTGCAAGCTCCCCTTCTTTCCACCTCTATAGCATGCACAAATACTGCAAGGTTTGGCAGGTCTTCCTCAGCATTAACAGCAAGTAGCATGGCAACGTTTTTTTCTGGTGCTTAATAATTGTCTTTCACAGATACAGAAACATTCACAGAGTCTGGAAGCGCCAGATATCATAAACAATTAAAAGCTTAAAATTACTTCATACGGTGCTCACAGAAAATGGACTCAAGTGTGAGGGAAACAATCACAAAAAGGCATTTATTAGTACGCAGTCCATCTAGCATCTGCCCAGAACTGATGAAAATATCTTCAGGCTGATGTTAGTCTGATGAAAATTGGATCCAATCTTTCTTTCTTTTTGTTTTTTAAAGAAGAAAGCAAGAGGGAAAAAAAAAGGAGAGAGACAGAAGGCTTGACAAGAAAAATGCTTTTGACACCGATGTCAAAGAAACCAAAGCTGCATGCAATCAACGTAGACTATAATGATGAAGAATCCCTATAGCAGCGTATTAGCAGGTGTCAGGGAAAACGGTGGAAAAATGAGACTATGTCTTTTGCAATTACATGGGATGGTTTGTCAGAAAGAAGGGAATTACTGGTCCCACCTTCTCACAAAATATAGATCAACAGTGCAGGTTCATGAAGCTTCCCACCAAAATCTACAATGGGTTTCACTTCCATTATCTATTACCACAGACAATTCCTGGGTTTAATGCTAGGCTCAGTTGCACCTCTGGTATGTAGAGGTGTAGATGTGTGAGAAGGTATATAAGTACACAGGTCACATTTATGACAGGTGAGAGTGCAGATCCCATTATGCAGTTTAAGTTTCAAGGCACAATCCTCAAAGTCCACACACCTGTTAAAAAGCTGATGCAAATTACCCAGTTTGTAGTCCCATGTTGTTTGGCTTTGACCCTGGGTTTCAGCAAATGAGTTGTGCATGGGACTTGGGGCCACACAAAAAAGCACAAGTCTACAATAATGCTGCAGATATCAATAAGTTTTCTCTAGATTTGCTGGCTACAACAGCAACATTTGGTTTCTCCTTCTGAAGAGGAACAGGTTTCTCCCCAGTTAATGTCACATCCCTCCAGGGCACTCCCAAACTTTTCTAGTTTTGAGTAATAATCTGAAAACTCAAAGCAAACTAAGATTTGGAAGGTCCTGGCAGTGGGGCTGCAAAGGACTGCTGGTATCAGGAGTGCTGGTATCAGGAAACCTCAGGTATATACCTGGGCACACACAGCCTGAGCCCCAACATGTGGATGGGCACAGCCCTTTTGCATCTCCAAGAAGTCTTTGCTCTGGGGGGGGGAGTCAACCCTGCCCTTCAGACAGAGCAGTACCTGCTTACTTTTAAATCAGACTTCTGTGCACTACTGGATCATTAATATACAAGTGCTTGGAAGAAACACGACTTCATAATTTAATGAGCATCCATGCTCTCCAGATGAATAAAGGTAACAAGGTTTTTAGTCTATACAGAACAACATCTGGGCTAACTGTAACTGTCATGAGCACCACTGGCTTCAACAGTACTGAAGCTCTTCTCTGTGACAGCATATTTTGTAGCCTAATTACAAATTCTAGAAATACTGACTTGAATATTAGTGTTTAGTCATGTCACTATCATTTACTTAGAAGTTCTGCACAACTCAAGACTCTACTCCTTTATGTTACACTCCTCATCCTGACTCATGTTTACAGGCTAGGCTAATGTTGAAAGAAAAGGGAAAAGATTTTTCAAAAATACTACTGAAAATAAGACAGAATTATATGTCCAGAGCAATTAGTGGAAATAATAGACAAAACCTGCCTGATCTACAACAGGCTTACTAGCAAGTTTTGAGGCAACAGGAGATGTCTATTCCCCCAAATAGGCTCTAAAACATTGTCAATAGTAAAGTGAGACAACCACACAATTAAAACTAAAAACCACATCATTGACACTGGTCAACAGTTTGGATAGACATTGACAATTACAGTACACTATAGCTCATTTGGCAACCTTCTTCAGTAACTTACAAAAAGAATAAAAGAATAATATGAAAAAACACTGACATACATATTGCTAAAGATCTACTAGAACTTCATTATTTCTGAGAGGAAAAGTAGCTGTGACAAGCAAATACCTAACATGTAGGCAAGGGCTTTGCGGAAATTATGCCAGATCTGAGTGGGGGAATGTTGTACCGCTTGAGAACTACTATGTCTGTCAAAACGTGAAATGCTCTGTAGGAACTTCTTGTTTGTAGTTAATGAGGAGAAAAGAATGTTTTTCCTTCCTGCCTGCCGAATGTCAGCAGTTTCTAGCAGCACCACCTATAAAAAAATATTTCCATGTTTGTTTGGGGCTTTTTTTGCCTTTTTCTTTGCATTTTTTTAGCACATAGGGAGCTTTTGTATCTGTGTACACACATCAGACACACAAACAGCCCATGTAGACTCATCTTCTACTCCAGATCAACATACTACCCTCATTCTTGGGCAGAAAATGCTGCCTCAAAAAATGCTTTAAGGAGAGCCCAAGGCACAGCAGGATCTTACCTCTCTGTCACCTAAATTAGAACTATACAAAATGTCATATGATCTGTACAACATGCCTTCTCAAGAGTCAGAGTCCGTTTCCCCAAGCTCCCCGTGGTTTGCTGCCATTTACCAAGTGTTTCCTGAAAGAAATTAGGCAATTTGTGTGAGTCAAGGATTTGGGATCCCCCCCCCCCCACTCAGAGACAATTTCACTTGAGATCTGAAGCGGATGCACAGGTTGTAGAGCTCAGGAAAGCAATGATGTGTTGAGATAATAGTTAAATTATATAGTTTATTTTCAGTGATTACATTTTGGACACTAGCTTGCCCTTAAGATAATTTCCTCTTAGCCAGTGTCTTTCTTTCATGCACTTTTTTTTCCTGCTTTCATTTATCTGCTTTCTGTCATTAGGCTTATAGTGGTTGACAGGTATCTTTTGTTCCAAGAGGGTATCAAATGTATTTTCAAATATATTCAAATCAATCAGGCACCATCAGTCCCAAGAGCTTACGAGTCATTCAGCTACCTTTGAATGCCCACTCGCAAACGAATCCACACAAACACAACACTCAGTGTCACTGATGTACAAGGCTTGTGCAGCTCTTGAAATTATAAACTGAGAATTACATTAAGCTCAGCTGAAATTTCCTTGCATAAATTGCCTATGATAGCATGAACTCTTCTTCATGTGTCTCTCTGAGTTAACAGGCTTAAAGTTCAGCTATAGTATTGAAGAAAAACAAACTAACCTGCAGCTCTGCATAAAAAAGGAATAAATCTTCTACCAGACTAGGTAGCCCAGTGTCACTCAACCAGTCTGTCCTTTCCCTGTTCAGAGCACTGCTTGGATAACATTATGTGAGAAGGAAACAAACTGTTAATAACTGGATGAGAAACAGCAATAAAAAGTACATCGCTTGCTATTTCCCAAAGCAGCTGTCAAATCTCTTCAGCCCTAACTAACAGCCAGGAGCTTAAAACCTTGAAGGGAAGAAAACAGTTGACTGTAGTGAGCTGTCTCAGATCTTCTCATTACAAGGAGCTCCTCTAAGCTAGGAATAGGTCTCCACCAGTTTGCCACAGACCAGTTGCAGCTGGTGGTAAGTGATGGCCCTGTCTTCCTTGTCAAGTGTCAAAACTGATAGCTGTCTCCTGTGTGGTAAATGCACACGTGAACTAATTAAAATAGCCAAGAACTGACAGATCGCTCCAAATAACTTCACAGCGAATCCTTTAGAGCTGTACTTCTTGATTTTGTTTCAGGTATTTTTATTGTGTGAAAGCAGACACTTAGGTCCCATGGCAAATACAGATTCAAATACTGACAGATGTAGATGCTTTCTGTCTTATCGGTGTATTTCACTCACACATCTCCAAGTGTTTTACAGCAATTCCTCAATCCTCTGAATATCACCAATGCCATTATTTTTATTTATTAATTACATAGCAGCGATGCGTAGGGCTGTATTAGGCTTTCAGTTTATACACACACACACACACAGAGCAAAATGGCACTATTCAATGAGACAAAATGGCCTATTTCATGGGAAGACATCACAGGCCCAGCACATACTCCAATGTCTGATGTCAGCCACACAAAAATTTATGAGCAGTTTGAAATGTTACTTGTGTAAGATGTCCCTTTCTGTTATGACTGGTAAAGGTTCATCCTTACAAGGTCCAGATAAGAGATCCTGAATACAATTTGTCAAGAGAGTTGTGATTTCAAACACACTGAAGTTAAAACATTCTCAAATTTCTCCTGAAGAAAACGACTGCTCTAGAAGAGGAAAACCAGGATAATTCAGCACCAGCATATTGTTTCCTCACAAATAGACTGAAACACTCATTTTAAAAATATTTATGATCATGTGTATTCAAAAAATGACAAAGTTAAATCTGAATATTGAAAACCTCTACATGCCGACGTCTATTACCAGGAGCAGTAGGAACCACAAACTCAAGATTCCCTGGCACCACCAAATGGAAGCCTAAAAGCTGCCTTTGGCCCAGCCTTCATTTGTATCACACCTCTCCCTCTTGCATACAGATATGGGCAGTATGTATTCACAATGGTTCATTCATCCCCAAATGCCATTTCAGTCATCATAAATTCAGACTGCATTTGCAACTGCTTTTGTTAAAACGTTTTGTTTAGAAAAAATGAGCTTGCATCTGACTCTTGGACTACACGGTCATGGTGTTGTCTCCCTTTTCCTGAGTAGTTGAGAGCACCCATAGACAGCTGAAAGCGAATTCCCTTTTCCCCTCTGCCAAAAGGATCTGAACGCCCCTTTCAGGAGCACGCTCCAGTCACCACATTATGGGCAGGGCTGCCCAGCCAGCACAGAAACTCAGTTCAAACTCCGAGGTGCACAGAGACGCAATGAGGGAAGCTCTCCCCCTCCTTCCCTCCCTCCCCAGAGCTTTGCACTGTGACGAGGCAACTGTGACAAGAGATGCCCGCTCGCTGCAAGAAAGACACAGGCCAGAATGGCTGAGGTTACGCTGGGGAGAGCTGCTCTCAGCCTCCCCTGCCATTTCACTTCAGGTACATACACAACGGGGCACCCTGTCTTCAAGGCTACAGAGCCAGGCTGTCGTGTTTCCAAACAAGTGAAACGAGTCCGATAGGAAGGGTTGAAGGAAGTCCTCCTGCTTTCGAAAGCAGGGGTTGGAACTGAGGTCCCCCACTTCCCTCAGGCAGGTGACAGAAATGGTGCTCCAGCCTGGAGACACAGGCCCTCACCAGGAGGTGGGATCCCCACGTTCTGGCTCCTGCTTTAGCAAACACCCTCGCCGTTGGTTCAAAACAGAAAGTCTCAGCCGTAGACACTACAACACCTAATCCCAGAAACCCACCTGGACAGCAGTTTTACCATTCTCTTCATCTTCTCGAATCAATGAGAAAAATGAACTTCCTGGACCTGAAAGTTAGCCCAGTTTTATCTAATAGCCACCTCCTTCTGCTTTGCAACTCTAACCCTTCATTTCCCCAAACTAAAATGTTTCATTTCATCTTACAGGCAGCTTTTCATTTAAGCTTTCTCTTCTTCTCCTGTTTTTCCACTTCACTGAGGCAATGCAAAACATTTGATTTTCATCTGAGAGGCCGGTTTGAAGAGTTCAGCTGTAGCTTAAGTGAGGCAAAGCACAGACTGTACATCAGCGTGGTTACGTGCTTTTTAGTGATCAATAAAATATTGATTGTTTAAACTATCGTGCTTTGCCATCTCTACCTCTTCCACGTTCTAACGTCACATTGGGCTAAACTTAAATACCTGGGGTGATGTCTCCTTGCTTCCTCTTAAGGGGCACTGTAAAACAGTTTTCTCCTTGATCCACTGTTCTGAGGTGAGGAAAGAGGGAGACGTGACACAGAGCTTGCCCTTGAGCAAGCTGCCTCTCTTCCACTGGTAACACTGGGATGGTAACTCTTAACCTCTAAGCCTCACTGAAACATGGCATATTTTGAGCTTCAGAGTTGTACCAGTATCCAGAAGAAGCCATCACCAAAGCCGTATCTCAGGTTAGGAGTGCAGTGAAGCCTTGTAATCTCAGTTTAACTCCCCCTTCACACTGCGCCACAGGCTCTTTCATTCTCCGTGTGTATTTACAGTTTATATTTACAAAGGATAATTTCCTTATTTTTAAACAAGAGAAAGGCATTTTCAAGGAGGTTGTCATACTATGTTTTATGTCACCCATTTTCTACTCTCATATTTCACACAAACTGATTCTTATCCCAAGTGTAGGAATACAAAACACCATCATCCTGATCAGAAATAAAGGCTGTGAGCAGCATGCTATACTCTCATCTTCCTGAAAATGGGAAGAACTGCAGACACAGAAACGTTGGAGAAGCTGCTGGAAGCCCAGTGGGTTTCACGCTGCCACAGACCATCGGCAGGTGCTGGGACATTCTGCTTTGTCACCATCACATTGCACTGTTGTGCATGGGGAGCGGAAATAAAGGTTTGCCATGTACCTCACACAACTTGGGGGACAGAACCAGGGCCTCAAGCACTTGAGATCCACTTGGGAACAGCTCCCAATGCAAAGCATAACCTAAGAGTGGACACTTCAATGGTGCTGTAAAATTTTTCTGTTATGACAATGATTGTACTTGACTACAGTGTACAAATTAATTTAACTGTTCACAATTAAGCAAACAAAACCAAAAATTGCTCTCTTCCTGCCTCCATGAGAGCTCTCCTCTCCTTTCTGCTCTTTGTTATGCCTTTGTAAGACCTCTAGTCTGCAAGAATTACTAGTCCCAAAACTCACTTAAATATGTTCAGGTGACAAGATGGATGATCTCATACCACAGGCATAAGCTGAGACATGAAAAATATGTATCAGGAAAAGGAAACTATTTCTTTAGCGACTGAAGAGTGCAGCAGGCACTTCAGCAGTTAAGTACACAAAAAAAGACATTATTATCCAAAATAACGTTGGCCATGGAGCTAAACTCAAGCAAAGAAAACAGCAGGTATGGCCCAGTGTACCACTCTGAATCTGAGTAAGCAATAGTTAGATCGACCTGTTATGTGTGCATATCTGACAATGACACAGCTGGACAATTTAACAGAAAGCTCAGAGAAAATAAAAGTGTTTGCACATACAGCAAACAACACTGAAGAACCTCTTCGTGACATTGTTTTCAGCTACGAGGTTATAATCCTCAGAAACACAAAGCAGTCATCATTACACAACCAGCACCAGCGACCAAAAGCTGGATTTTGGCAATAGTTTCAGCATTCCACGTAAAGGAAAAGTGCTCTTCATTTTTCACGTAATGACATCCTAATCAAATGAACTGCTTTTAGGACCATCTCCCTTCCTACATAATAACGCAGTTTCTCACGGGCACTCATCCCCCAGTTAGGATTTGACACCTAACTTCTTCTGTACGCCCACTTCTCTAAGAGAAGTCGTACTGAAATCACAGCTCAAGAGCAGGTGGACACGAGCCATCATCGTGTCTTTCTAATCACAGGCTATCCGGGGGCTGGGAAGGACTAACAGATTTTAGAGAACTCAGAGGCTCGTCAAGAATGCATCTCCTCCCCCACCCCTGCTGTCCTCTCAAATGCCCCTAACTGTCCCAAAATGCATTTTTTATCACCAGTCTGCCCACAGCATAGATTTTTATCAGGCTACAAAATTAAGTCCTTAAAAGGACTTAATCTGGCTCTCTGCTACTGACAGCACAGGGGCCTCGCTGCAGAGGTTTTGGCACCAGGTTCATAAAAAGGAGTTACAGCGCTTTCAGATTTCAAGCAGGTTTTTCAAAAGGCCACAGGAGCAAACATTTTAACCCGAGATGAAACCACAGAACTCCTACAACTCTGGGCATGGGGACTCCACGTTGCCCCTGCTGAAGCAAGCCTAGGACACGTGCACACACCTAGGCTAGTCTGCACAAAGCGGGTTTGCATTCTTCTAATTTACCCATTTCCCAACACTTTGAGCTACTATTACATACTAAGTAAAGCCCAGAGAAACTTATTTTTTAAAGTTCTGACTTCTACCCCTCCCTTCCTGATTTTTATCTAATGCTGGACTTTCTAGCAAACACTTGACTACAAAGGCACAGAAGGCACAAAGAGATCATGCATGCGTTACACCAGCATGCTGGCAAATTTGCTTCATATTCAGATGGAAACCATTTGGCTCAGAGGCATCGCTGCTTAGTAAATCAGCTGTAATTTCCATTGTTCTCATTGTGCTACAGGGGCATCCAGCCCAAAACGCCTGTTTGGCTGAAGTGGATGGGAGCACCAGGCAACTGCCTGGATCCAGCTTTTGTACTTTGGTGACAGAAGGCTCTAGAAAATGCCGTCAAGGAGTGCACAGCAATGCCAGCAGAGATTGTTTAATCCCCCTGAACTCCGAAACCTGCTCGCTTGTAACTTGGATCTGATGCCAGCCCTCAGGACAAGAGTCCCCCAGCAGGATGCCAGTACTGGAGCATCTCTTGATGTGCCTCATGATTTCTTTACGTGGAAAAGCTGTCCTCTAGCTCAGTGGTGGATAAATGAGCTGCCCCACTGTGTGCCTCGCCTGGGCGGCTGTCCCCGTGCTCAGAGGAGAGCCCTCAGGACCACTAGCCCTGCAAGCAGAGGGTGGCACAGTGGCACACAGGGCAGGTGGGGTGTCCTTGCTGCAGGGCAGCATGGGGAGGAGGCAGCACTCTCGAGTGCTCTCACTGCCTCTGAAAAGTGGGTGAGAACAGCAAATACACTGCCTGCCTTTGCTATCTCAAAGCCAGGTCTTGCGTCAGAAGAGGTGAAGAATTAAAATACTTGCAAACTGCCCCCTCCTCTCCCTGCTCCCCAAAGCTCAGCAGCAGAACAAGCAGGGGACAAAAATCCTTTTCCACTGCACAAAGCTGGACCCACGAGGCCCCTCTCTCATGGACAGACACTGGGAAGTGCTGGGTATCACCAGTTTCAACTGAAGTCCATTTATCTCTAACACAGTGCCAGACTCTAAACTTTTTAAAAGAGATTTCGGGGGGGCGGGGCGAATCATATATATTTGACGTCTCAACTCTTAGAAGGCCCTTGGGAAGATTTGTCAGAAATGTACTGTGCAGGCTGAACATGGGCATTGCGAGGAGTGGGAGATGTGTCACTAACACCTGCTGCCTGGACAGGCGTGATGTGCAGGGCAGTGGAAGGTCTGCAGGCAGATGTGTGGTGCTTGGTTGCAGACCATGGCAGAACATGAGCGCAGCTGCTAATAGGCATTCCTGCATAGACAGATGCAGTAACTTCCACAGCAGCTCCAAGGTATAAAGTAGGTTTCACTTGTGATGCTAGACTAATTGAAAACATCCTTTGAAGAAGCAGTGCCCAGGAATCTTTTCAATTGTGCTTCCAAATTCACTTTTTCCCCTCAAACAATCTTTCTTACCCAGTTAGGAAAAGCCCAGTCCAGACTCTATTTTAGACATTTCTCTAACAGGAAAGTTTGCCAGATCCAACATTTTAAACAGATTTTGTCTTTTGTATTTCTTTTACTTAGCATTTGTAATTTCATACATGACTTCTTAGAGAATAAAGCATCTGGTTTATTAATAAAAAGGATTTTTTCTAGAACATTAGCTTGGGTTAAACCAGCTAAAATTCAAACTGCTGCTCTTCAAAATCATCATCCTTAGAATACTATAAGTTGAAAAGCTGTTACTTTAGTAAGTCACGCAATTTTTCAGCATTTATCTTAAATATGGCTATGTATCATCACCTGTTCTGCAAGCCAGCTGCCCATAGCACATGCTGTCTGGAACTGAGTTTGCTGAAAATACGAGTTACAACAGCATGATCTGATTTTTCTTTCTTTGCTTTTTTTTACACTTATATTACCTGCATCCAACCTTCCAACCTTTTTCAGGTGCAGTGGTGATTAAAAGATGATCTTTTTAACTTTGTTATCCCAACTTCTCCCCTGGAAGAGCCTCAGGTTTGCCATTAAAGGGTAAAGAGCTGGCCATGAACGGCTGGCTGCCTGCTGCTGCTGTAGCATGCAGACCCAGAAGGATTTAGCAGAGGCACAAGATGCTGCAATGACTCCGTTAGCTGAGTCAAGTTACTTCACAGGGCATATTGTAACTAATAAGCATACAAGCCTCATCTTTGCCTAACTCAAGAGAACAGGATATCTGAGAGGGAAGGCAGAAGTTTTTCTGTCTTAATAGATGTTTGACGTGTCATGTTGCATTTGACTATCTTCCTGAATCCATCATTCGCTGGATGCGTCCACCACATCAAAGCTTTGAAGAAGCAATTATCAGGCAGACAAGACGACTTAGTTAAATGTGAGAATACTTTTACCCCTTACCTTGGGGGCAGGGAGAAGCTAGGTTCATCTCTGCACCACATCCAGCTACACTGGGTTAGGTGAAGCCTCCAGTCTCTGAAAACACTTGGCCCTTGTGCCTGTATTGGTTATTGAAATTGCATCTTGCCAAATGATCCCCGGCACTGCTGCTAAAGCAGTGAGTCACTCTCAATTGCCTGAGAATTTCCAAGGCGTTTACATGCTTCAATACAACATGCTGTTCTTGTTCACAGAGAGGCTTCTTCACATTCAAAACTTGTTCAAGGACAAAGCTACAACAAGCAATTATTGACAGCAAAGCGAATGACAAGGAAACATGCCATTCTTTGCTGAGGCACTCCAAAATTTGTTGTTGCTGTTGGCTTTGTAGTTGTTTCTGTTTTTTCACACTGTCACCCCGTTACTGCTGTGTCCAGAACTTTAGCTGTGCTTACAACGCCTAACAGGCAGCGGGGTGAGGAAGCAGCCCAGCTACTCCCCTGCCAGCTTCATGCAGCAATTCACAGACCAATCACACAGCACAGATGTGACCTGGCTGCTCTGCAGCCTCTAGCTCAACCCCAACGAAACGGGAGTCCGATGGCAAGGCTGCTCCGTTTCCCCTTTGGGTACCTCAGGAGATGCAAACTAGCCTCCTGATGACTGTGGGGACACCTGCCAAACAGACGAAATCAAAACTCCGAACAGACCACGTTATCCTTTCTATACACGCAGACCATTAATTCTCCTAGCCGCAGTCTGGCATGATGATGCCATATCTGTTTTACAGACAGGGAACAGAAGACAGAAGAAAATAAATTATTCGTTAGATGCCACCAGAGAAATCTTTCTGCAGAGCAGAGAAGTGGACTAGTATCTCCCAAGTCTCAGATTAATACACCACACAAAGGTCCCTCTTCCTCTTGTAGGCTTGGGACTAACTGATCAGAAGCTTTCTATGCAGCTTAGTAATAATACCAGCCACTGCAGAGGTCCTGCAGGACCTAAATGCTGCATAGTGCTGCATAACGTCAATAGGCTGATGTAGGAATATGATGATCCAGCTACTCCTTGCTGGATTTGTAGTAGCCACACACACAGAAGCTAAACTCAGAAGGCTTCTGACTAACCAAAATGGCTCCAAACACAGCAACAATTCACAGACCAAATACCCAAAGGGAATATTGACTGGCCTATGTCCTCACTTTAATTCCAAGAAGAAACCAGACAACAAATTTGCAAATGCATCATACACTGCATTGAGATGTGTTTTGCATATAAGGCAACCAGGACTAGGATAGTTCTGACTCCCTGTGGCTGATGGCAACAGCTCGGCTATTTTTGTTGCTTGCTAATCTGGCCTGACCAAAGGAACTAGGGTCAGGAGTCAGGACTGAGCTGCGCTTGCTGCTGGGAAGGTCAAGCACTCCCGGGCAGTGGAAGATGCAATGGGAAAATTCATTATCTTTGATGAGGCCATCGCTCCAATTCGATCTTTTAAAGTCAGATGCTTATAAAAAGAAACCTAAATGCCCGAACAGGTGAGAGTGACAGCTCTACTTTCTCCTTTACTTTGTCAAAGCTGAGATAGGGTCTGGACTCAAATGTATGTCTTCCCTCTTCCTACACTTCACTGCCAGATTGAAGCCTAAATTTTGTGTCTAACTATAGCTGATGGCACCCTCTTAGCACTGGCAGTTTTAAGCAACAAGCAGATGTCACTATGGCCTCTAACACATTGCTGGACATAGCTTTAAAGCATCATAATTTTGTTGAAAACATTTCCAGTTTGTATTGGTATTACAAGCCCAAACAACTAGAATAGAGACAAAGTTCATAGTGTTTAACAGATAACAAATTCTGCTTCATAACATGCAGGAAGTATGTGTCACAAGCAAAAGGCTCAGAAAATCAAATCCTGGCCTCAGCTGAAGAAGCAGGAATCATCCATACTGTTTCATTTCCTGGCCACTTTCTATCAATTCTGTAAATATCTGGCAATCGAAATGTCTCCTGCACTCTGTCCTATACAGGAAACAGACCCAGAATCAACAGAAAAATAACAATCAGAAGGGAAAAAAAACCCAAACCAACCCACAAATATTTCAATTAAAGTAAGTTTTGGAATTTTACAGGTAGTTTGGTATTAACATGAATCACCATACTTAAACCCCTCCACAGGACAGTTACTGAACATGTCTTTTAACTTTTTAGGCCTTTTCCCCCTATCCTAAGAGATCTTTTTACGTTTAGAATAAAAAGCTCCAGCGATAGTCTTTAGGTCACTAAAGATGTTTTCACATGCTCCAGGAGCTCCAGCAGCCTCACAGGAGGCTCCAGGACAAAAGGATTCAAAAGTTCCCGCTGGTGTAATGACATTGAGGAGGAAGACAGGAGGTGTATGTGAAGTCTTTCATTTCAACCGGAAAACTAATAAGCACTGTCAAAACATCAGTCTTGCTGCACACATAAGAATCGGTAAAAAATCCCAGTAAAAATAAGTACGTTAGGATTTGATCCAAAGTTTATAAACAATAATAGTCAGCTTCACTTTTTTTTTTTTTTTGACTACTTATCTAGGTTGTGCCATAAGCTTTAGTCCCTCAAATAGTATCTGTCCACTTCAATACCACCTTTTACCTGGGAATCTTAAGTAGATTCAGCTTTGTAACAGCTTCTGAGGCAAGGAAAACATAATTGCTTTTGCTGCCTGGATGGAGAGTGAAGAGAGTGAATAATCAGTCTAGTCCTTATACTAGGTGACTGCAGTAGAAAGAAAAGCAATCCTAATTTTCCCAGCAATACAGGATGTTCATTGTAAGACTAAATATTCCAAGGAGTTATATATGCTTGCAGAACAGTTATACACAGTGCATTTAATTGCCAGTGCTGTAAATAAATTGTTTGGACTTGTGTAACGCAACAGGAATAAGTGGTCCCTACTTTTAGTTCCCCATGATATGATGCTTTCAGGCAAAACGGAAGACATAGTGGTAAAGCAGAGATTCTAACTGCTACAACCATAATGGAAATGAGAGGAGTTAGTTTATCCAAGGGCATTAATTTGACCATGCTCTCCTAGACTTATGTACAGATAAAAAAATTCACTTCAGGTAAATGCAAATTGATCTCACTCCCATAGTGGTGTGCAGGTCCCATGAATTTGCATTACTGTAAAGAAGTTCACATTGCCAGGTTAAGTTTCTCAGGTAGAAAATACTGCAAACATAAAGTCTGTAATTTGCATATCTTTCAATCACCAGAGGATGATACTTCAGCTTCTGAATGCTGGGGGATTTTAGCAAATTCAAAATCAAAACCAGTTTGATTTAAAAGCCTAAACAAGCTTAAACAACCAGATTCTTAATGGAGCTGAACGCCCTAGACCTCCCCATAGCTCAGTGGCTACACAGAGTGCTCAGCACCAGCGCTGACCTCAAGCACTGCTTCTCAGCCTCCACGAAACCTCCACAGGTAGCCCTCCCTCACGCACACATGCACGCACGCTCAGAAACCAACTGCACTGGCACAAGGCTCAGGCAGGGCTGGAGTGTTAAGAAACCCCAAGCTCTGGTTGCCTCTGACAACTCTCCTGTTATGCCATGGTCATTATTTATGAAAGCTCTGCCCTCTAACCCAGGGCTCCTGCGCTATGAGCAGTGCTGAGTTCAGCAGGTGCTATTTTTCGCAGCATTTTGCATGACCTGGTCTATCAACCGCTAGCATACGCAGCATCCAAACCCTGCACAGCCAACAGAGTAATTTCCTCATGGGCTTTTCTTGTTGCAGTAGCTTTATCCTTTCCAAAGATTAATGAATTCCTCTTTGCAATGCCCTGTGACTTTACTACCCATTTACCCGCAGAAGAAAGATTGCACGACTGCTCCTAGTACAGGCTCGTGCTTTATAATCAAGCCAGATTGTTTCTTTAATATCAATGCATGTAGTTCATCCTTTAACTTAAATCAATAAGGATCAAAACAGGTTATGACTTCTATGCATACAAAAAGGCTTGAGGCAGTTTGTAAATAGCTATGGATTTTGTGGAGCCTGAAGGATGACTTTGTCAGAAGCATGGAAAGTTGCACGTTTTCAAATAGTCAGAAAAGGAGGAAATGTCATCGGCTAGCATCAGTGCAAGTGTGTCTCTCAGGAATGCCAGAAACTAAGTAGGATTGTGGAAATATTTAAAGCATACTGCAATGCAACACTTACACACACACCTCAACCCATACTCCTTTATATAAGTGCGAATTTAGGGAGAACCCTTCAAACTATACTGTGATCTATCTTCCTGTAAGATAGTAGTTTGTAATTTTTTTCTAGGCAGCTCTTTAAGGAAGAGACAGATACAATGAAGAAACAGCAGTTGAAAGCAAAGGATTTCCTGAAAACGAAAAGTCTGTTTTCAAGTAATTTAAAAAAAAATACAAAAGAAATAAAACTGTACGTGCATTGAATTTTTTTGTAATGAGAATCAGTGCTGTGAAAACAAAATAATAAAAAAAACTCTCCAAAGACCTTTGTATGCTAGGGCAGTAGAAATTTTTCTTAAGTCTAAGGAAAATTGAGAAAGAGAATAGCTATGACTCAAGAAAATGTATCTTCTGAAATGTCTGGTTTATCCATATGATACATTTTCATTGAAAAATGTCAAAAAACCCATGCAATGGAAGAAAAAACCTAAGAGGCATGAGTCAGCAATAGGACAGGATCCATCTTTCATTTGATTTACAAGAGCTTGAAGAACCTCTGAAACATAGAAGCATTCAGAAGCAAGCAACTTGAGGAACATTATACTTTTTTCAATCTATACAATGGGGACTGGTTGGACAGAACTAATGGGTGTTTTGCAAAAGCCCTGCAGTCATAGTGAGATGACTGGTGCTATGTTGTTCTTATACAGCATATGTGTATGGAAATCTTTATATCATATTTATATGCTACAATATATTTGCATTATATGCAAAGATTTCATGCGACCAGAACAAGAAAGTGCTTCCTACACTGAAAAAATGTCATTTGTATTCTACTTTAATACAACTGACACCAAGCAAAGAACGGTCTGCAATGTGCACACTGTGCAAAGCCACCCTCACCCTGAAAAGAAGGAATTGTCAGCTTTCCAACTGATGCCCTCTGTAACTCTGCACAATGGAGATGAGATGCCTCAGCTAATGGGGATTTCATTAAAAACAGGCAGCAAGATACCACTGAGCTCCAGCAAGGAGCTGCTTCTACTGCTGATGACAGTGTAATGGAAACGTATTCTGGACAGAAAAATTTTGAGAAAAATCTCCCAGTTAAAAGTTTGTTTCGTCATGTATCCATGTGGAATAACTGTAGGTAGCTCATTTTAGACAGTACAAAAAGACCAGACTTCTGAGAATGGCCACACAGAATCCAAAACGTTACAGGTTTTCTCAGTCTCCAGATTTGTTTCACCACTAGTTGCATTCATAGAATCATAGAATAGTTTGGGTTGGAAGGGACCTTTAAGGGTCATCTAATCCAACCTCCCTGCAATGAGCAGGGACATCCTCAGTGAGGATCACGTTGCTCAGACCCCCGTCCAACCTGACCTTGAATGTCTCCAGGGATTGGGCATCTACCACCTCTGGGCAACCTGTTCCAGTGTTTCACCACTCTCATTGTAAAAAATTTCTTCCTTATAACTAGTCTGAATCTACCCTCTTTTAGTTTAAAACCCTTACCCCTTGTCCTATTGTTACAGGCCCTACTAAAAAGTCTGTCCCCATCTTTCTTATAAACCCCTATTCATTTTCTCCTATTCTTATTTTTAGGAAAACGTAGTTTGAATGTCTCTGAAGTGCCACAACATGATTGTGATGGTCCTAGAAGAAAACTGTAAGGTGGGTATGGAGCAGAAGCCAAGCTTCTTAACCCAGAGTGAAATTAAATGTCCAACAAATGGCTGAAGCAAGATACCTAATCCTCAGCATATCAAGAAGGCAACTTCATTGTTTGTCTGGTGCACTAGAATTACATTTTCAGAAGTCTATTAAATCCCTCAGAGATTTCATTGCTTTGTTTTGGTTTTCCAGCTACACTGGAATCAGTTATCTCATACCTCTTTAATTATTTTGTCCAAAACATAACTTACTCTCCATTGGCTCAATCACCCTTTACAATGAAAATCTTAGAGGAGATTATTTTGCCTTGGCTTCACTTCTTTTATTCTGCAGGAGAGGATAAGGGTGCTGAAAAGGTGCCTTATAAACCTATTGCCAGCAGAGCAAGGTCTCCGCTGGTGACAGTGCTGTGGACAGAAGCTACAGGCTGTCTTCGTGCACGGCCACTTGCAGACACTTGCGTTAAGAAAACTATTCTGGACACAAACGTCTGTGAAGGACACAATACTGCTACAGGTGGTACAAGCCCTGGGAGGTTGCCATAACACAGATAGGGCAATAGTTCTGCTAAACTTCACTATGGCCATTCCTGCCCTTAAAATAGCCCAATTTAGGAGCACACAAAAATCCTTCCGATCACATCCGTCAGAGGTGCAAGTTCAGCATAGCTTCACTGAAGTTACTGAACTGCCTAAAGAGAAAAGCAGTTACCCAATCACTGAAACCCCTGGTTTCAGTAGTAAGAATAAAGCTATACAAAAATCCAGCAAATGAAAAAAACATCTGAGTAATTTTGGAAGACATTCAACCCTTGTCTCACTTCAGAGCTTGGCATCTTATTTCTCTTACCAATTTCTCTGAGGAAGATTCATAACATTTTTGGTGATCACAAACATAACTGTTACAAAACATCTTTAAAGCTTTAGCTGAAGTAACTTCCACAGCAAGCTGAAATTGGGAGGCCAAGTGCTGCAAGCGGGTGTAGTTAGAGCTCTTAGGACACCTGAGCCACAGCTTGCTTACAGGCCTAAGTTCCCTACAAGTCACCAGCACCTCTCTTGAAGTGCTACATACTTTTATAGCATAAGCTTTTACAGGAAAAAAGGCTTTGTGACAAATTAAAAGATTAAAAATTTCAAGTATATAACAGCATCTTACAGCGATGTTCGAAAGTTGCCTACATGCAGTCAATTATTCTGCCTTTATTCACTGACCCACATCACTTCCTTACTGTGCTACGATGTTAAAGCCAATGAGAGTATAGCCATTTCACATTCACTTTTTGCTCAGTCTGAATCTTTAATGTCCCTATTTTACCATCCTAGATAAGTAAAATGTCCTACTGAATAGCAGTGCACAAATGAGTAATACTACTGCCTCTTAGATTTATCTCTGCTTCCCTCACCTGAGGTATGCTTTAAAGCATCAATCTACTGTCAGATTTGCAGTGCAAACCCACTACAAATTTAATGCACTATGGTTAAATGCAAGTGTGCAGCCCAAGCCTGCATTTTTGAGAGATGTAACTCTAGGAAGTGAGAAATAGTCAAGAACCCAGCTAACACATTACCATTTTGTCCTGCTTTTCAAATCCTATCAAAGGTTGAGAGGAAGGCAAGTACATGCACACACTTACTGTTCAGGGTCTCCAGTCCCTCTTCGCATTCTAGAAAGGAGCTCTTCTGGGTTGGGCTGCTCCAAAGTACAGATACAGATGTTCAAAATTTGGCTTTTAGTGAGCTATCAGCAATCTCTGTGTATTGCTCTGTGTGCCTCTTACAATGAAGAGTAGGCAAATTTCCAGACCATGTGTTTTTCACATTTATGTTGGAAGATGAAATGAAGAAATTGGTTGACCTGAAGTGGGACTAAGCAGCAATTACATGGCACATTCTAAAGCCAACAGATGTAAAAAATAGCAATTACTGACCAGAGGAGAAAGATTTTAATACATTAATGCCAATGATAAATAGTAGAACTTGTACTTGCATGAGCTACCCCATATGAGAGTTTCCTGGGAGTTTTTAGAAGCACATACGTTGAGGTTTTTATTTGGTTTTGGTTTCGGTTTGTTTTGTTGGGTTTTTTTTTACAAACTAGTATCTGTGCAAATTGGATCCAAAACCAAAATACAGCACTCGAGAGGCATGTGGATTTATCATGTGCTTGTGGGTTCAGAATCCAAAAGACCATATTAATACACTTTTTAGAGATACACACTGGATTTCCTATGCCGTAGATAAAATCTTATTCCACTACTGTTGTGGTGACTCATGGGAGTACAATGCCAGTTTTCTTCAATTCAATGCTTTTGCATTAGAGCAGGTAAAAGATATTGCTCAGGCTCAGTAAACTGGGAAATACAGGCCTTATTGCTCATCCTTATCAGATGAGCAGAATGGATACAACTTTTAAACTGGTTTTATAACACTGCATTTGATCAGTCACAGCTGAAACGGAAAGCTCTCCTACAAAATCTAAGAGATGTTTTTTGCATGATTTGCCATCAGTTCACACATAAGACTCAAAAAATGCCATTGCAAAAAAATGGCTAGGAGAGAGCAAAGCTAGGGAACATCACAATTGAAACAACAAGATTGTGCCTTGTGTGCATTACCCTTGTGCTAAAATACTTCATTCCCTTCTGCACGATGCTACCCTATAAAAAGGTCAGCTATACTGTATGACCAATCTATAAATAATTCAGGGTTATAAAGCTTCTTATCTGATGTTGAACATGCAGAAGGCACACAAGAGTGCTCTTTGAATAAAGTCTTCATAAACGTTACGGATCAGAGTATGTTAAACCTTTACCACAACCCTGAAGAAGGATGCATTATTCCCTTAGCCTACATCATATGTCACTGGCAGGTCCCTGAGACTGTCTGCACAAGTTCCCTGGGAAGATACATTGCAAAGAAGTTTAGCTACCTCAGCTCCTGACTCGAAGGCTGAGCGCACAGGCTACTCTGGGCTCAGAAGCTAGAAAGAAACCATTGATTTGCATGTGGGCTCTTTCACACTAGACTTTGTACAAGCACAAAATAATAGCCGATGTTTTCCACAGTGAGCTTTGGTCTAAATGCTCAGGAGGAAAAGATATGCTTTGTATTACCCCAGTGCAAACACAGATACTTATCAGAAGTCAAGATAACACTGACTCCATACTTCCATACTCTAAACCCATACATTGCTGCACCTGCAAACTTAAATGTGCCAAAAATGTGAATACATTCTGGTGACAGCTCTGATGCTGCTATCCATACGTTGCCATGTTCATGTAACGTGCAGCTTGCTTTCTCTATTTCTCTTAGTAGAGAGATTTTAAAGAGTAGTATTGGAATTTTTGTTTTTACAACTATTCCAAGTATTTTAGCATATGGCTTTTCAACTTGTTAAAGCAGACCTGATGTTAAATACCAAAACGCCAGCCATTTTTGAATCTCATCTTCTGACAATTATTAACAAGAATTAAATCATCTTCTTTTTTCTTTTCCTTACTTGTGGCTTAGAAAGTTCATTCTGCTTCTGTATAAAACAAAGAAGGAAAGAGATGGCTTTGAAAATGACTGGACTTTATTAGATAAATCAAAGCTAAATGTTTTTCTTTCTAGATGACGTTTTAAAATATTTGCAATAAAGCAAAAATATACCCTTAATCTGTTTGAACCATTTTTCTTCTTTATATATTTTCCCACTGTTTTTATGGATTAAAAAAAATGCTTCAAGAAGAAACATCTGTTTGACCTTAAAGCATACAATCTGTCCATTGTCTCCTATGGAAAACAGAAATTATATTGATTTTCCAGCTTTTTTTCCTCCACTGCAATGGAAAATTGAAAATGACTTCAGCATGCTTAGATGACCTTACACTAGATCTGTATGGTCCAGCTGGCAATTCTGTAGGCCAAATTGATCCTTTAGGATTTTTTTCTACCTGTGCAACTATCTTTTCCTCAGAAGAGATTGGGAACAGCTGCAGAGAATGACTGCTCAGCACTGACAGATGAATGTCTCTGCCTGTGTCTGTACCTACACCCCAAACTACAGGCACATCACCCACTTTGGTGGCAGGCATGGGGTTATGATGCACCTAAGATGCAGCCCAGCACTTAAGAACACTTATCAGTAGGAATGGGGGAGATGGAGGGGAGCCATGATCCATTTCTGACAGCTAACTGGGATGGATCTGCAATATTATTATCTGAATATGTCACTATCATTGCTGATTGTTTAAATATGAGCCCAAAGCACACTATGTGCTATACAGGCGTGTAAAAAGAAAAATCCTTGGCTTAAAGGGAGGTATGCTGTCCAATATTATATGGCTACCATGCAGAGACAGCCTTGAATAGCTTTCTCACATCTTTGAGCACACGTGTGGAGAAGCAAGGCGCCTGCCTACCTGATCAGGGGCAAAACACAAGGGAGCCAGCCCTCACCTTCTACCCTGATGAACCAGCCACACAGCACAGGGGGAAAAACCCCACTAATCAGGAAAGGTAACAAATGCAGTGCTTCTCCTGAAGGCTGCAAATTACAGTTTTCTTGGAACAAAGTGAAGAAGTGATAATTTTTTTGGATGGCAAATCCTTTCTAAGGTGCTGTGAGGAGCAGCACAGCTATATACTGCAATTTACAGAAAGATTATGAACTGTGACCGAAGCCTATACTCCCCAAGTTAAATCACTCCTTCTACAGGACTGAATTCTACCAGAGACCTACTGCAATCAATCACATTCTCAGAGAATAAGAACTGCAGAACATAGAGCGGCAGAGCAGCATCTCAAATAGGAGAAGAAAAAAAAGAACACAAGGAGAAGTTGTCATGACTTTTGTTTTCTGAGTATTATTCTTCCTTTTCACTTGTTCATCTTGTGCCAAAATTCTTGTTTCTGATACAAAACAGGAAAGCAGGTCCAAAATGCATTATATAAGTGCCTTAATAATATCGTCTTAAAACTTTAAAATGAATGCTTACAATGTTTTTTTCATTTTATTTTGGTGAGAGAAATAATTAATATTAATGCAGGGAGCACATTATCAATTTACATTCATTTTGCTTGCTGTTAAATTGCTGTAAATTCCCCACTCACTCTTATTACTCATCGCTATTTTCCTGCTCCCACGGTAGCTGTAGGAGTGAACTCTCAGCTGCTGTCTGTCCGCAGCACGTAGCTGTCTCTGTCAGCTTTAGAGCATTAACAGTCATGCTCCGATAAATCTGCCATGGTAGGAACAGGATTAGGTCTTATGTTACTTTAGTAGGATCAGAACTAAGCTTTGAATCCTCGCATATGTTACACACGCACACACCAGCAAGCAAAAATACGTTAAGTGATTCAAGAGCCCTGTGGTACCTCAGCTTTGCACCATTTGTTGTAAAGGCTATTAGGTAATTCAATCAACAGGAGTCTTGTGTCATATGAGTGATGGCGTGGGGATGGACACATAGTTCAAATGAGTGATACCAAAGGAGCCCCGCCAAGGTAGCAGGGCAGAGCCAGGGAGAGCACGGCTGCCCAGGGAAGGCACAGCAAGGGATGCTAAGCACAAAGCGTCGTGCCAACAGCCCGCCCTGTCTCCTTGGCTGCTGCCACACACCAGCGATTGGCCAAAGTAAAGGTGATTGCAATGCCCAGCAAGCAGCTAAAAAGCGCTGACCACTGAGAAGAGTTCAGCGGACGGCAGCAGTGACAGCAGCACAGAGTGGTTCGTGGACTGCGTGCAGGTGTGAGGCTTTCCAGGAGGCTTTCTCCTCGCGGTGCCCTGTGCCAAACGCCTACTCTTGCAGCCCTGGCCAAGCCTCCTTCCAGAGGCACAGGAGAGGAGCATAAAGGGACACAACCTGTACATCCATCCTGTATGAAAAGCTTTGTGCACATGTACCCTTAACACATGATTTGGGGAACAGGAAAGCTTCCTGTGTTCATAGTAGCCTGCATGGTAGTTGGGTTTGCCTTAGAGAGCCAAACATCTCGCTTATCCAGCGACCCAGCTGCAAAGACATTGCCCCTTCCATCCACTACAGAAATGGTGCGAGAGCAAACAGTACATTCCCCGAGATCCCACAGCACGGGACAAAATTTGACTCGAGGACTTCCGTTGCAGCTTCTTGTCATCATTCTCCAAAGACAACTGTGGCTTCAGGTCAGCACAGACAAGTGTGACCCCCAGGAGGGGCAGAACTGCAATTGCAACATTAAATAACAACTAACTAGCCATAGCTACAGATATCTCTTACTCTACAAAAACAGAGTTATACAGAGATAAACTATCATAGCAATATGTAAAATAGAAAAGCCTACTTTGTGCAAAACACACGGCAATGGAAGGATGTAACGGTCACATCCACTGCTTCAATTTCAAAGGAGATCTAATTTTCTGACATTTTAAAGTACTTCAGAAGACAAAGGTAAATCCTCTGTCACCTCTAATCAGCTGCAGCTGCAACCAGTGAATGAGAAATCACACCAATGAATGTAAAAACTACAGCAGTTAACTGCTTAGCTGAGTGGACAGTCCATTTGAACACCTGGGATTCACGTTCTTTTTTCAAACCTAGCTGATAACAGGCACACAGTCACAGGGCAAGTCACTGGAGAGAGACTTCACTTGGCCTAAAATGCATGGCTAGGCTACCCAGTTAATATTTCTGTAGTGACTTGTGAAACTGAAGATACCAGATCAGTTGAACTTTGCTGAAACATTACAGTATTGGGAATCCACTGCTTCTTTATTATAAGGAACGGTATTATTAATGTATTTTCTATACAAAAATTGAAGAAAGAGATGGAATGAGTCATTGTAACCACAATTGAACATTTTGCTTAAATCTATCTTGCTGTTAAAACCCTAATTTAAAAGAAAACTAAATGCTCTTACATGGCACACCCCACGCACACAGCTGGCTTGGAGGCACATGCTCTCACAAAGGCGGTGCCTGATCTCTGTTTTCTCTATTAAGACTAAAAGTGCCATGCAGCTAAACCACATGTAAGCAACAAGTGCCTGATGATCCACTGGCACTTACATTTTCCATAGTAAAGGAATTATTAAAGAAAAATAATCAGTCAGAAAGGGGCAGTTTTAGCGAAGGGCAAATGAAACCTTTTTAAGCTCCCTTTGCCTCCCCAACAGTTGTTTCTGGCTTTGCTTTAAAACTGGCTGAAAGATGTCAGACATGCAAATCCCTTCCCCTGGCACCAGCTCCAAGAGGAGCAGAGCTGCAGCAAAAGGAGGAGCAGAGACCAAAGCTGAACATCTGCTGCATTAAGTGGCAGCTCTACGGCCCCCGGAGCTCTCCCTGCTCCTTCCAGCCCCAGCCACCCTGTACCACCCGCCTGTCCTATGAGCCACTTGCTGGAAGAGGTGGTCCTTGTCCTTTATTTCTCCTTCCAGTTCCACAGCTCCAGTCTTGGAGCAGAGTCAACTCCTCCCCTGGAACGTGTACTGCTCTCCTGAATTAGGGAACACCCACCTCCCACACAGTTGTCAGACAAAGCCCTAAATAGCCCAGGTACCCTTCTCAGTAAGAAACCACTGAGCAGTTGGCTACCACTTCTACAATAGAAACTGTTACTGGATTGGGGAACCATTTAGGAAAATCTCAAAGGGACAGCAGGAAAAGAGCAGGCAGAAAAGAGGAACTCAGCTCAATCTGATTTGTAAAGCCCTGGTCCACGTATTGCTGTATTTACTGTGTCCTTCTTTTGGGACCTGTACATGTGCAAGGATAAGTCTATGACATGCATACATGCAATTTTCTCCAGAAGGCACCTTTTCAGGGAAAATGCTCAGTGAACTTCAGGTTAGGAAACGTGGCTTCAGTCACCATCGCTGTCCCAAACAGCATTAAAACGTCTGTGCAGTTTGTCATGTCAGCTACCAACTGAACATCTCCTTCTACCTCTTCAGAAAGCACGAAAGCCTCACTCCATTTCTGATGAAGGCAATATCAATGATCGAATTAGACAGTGGCAAACACCACCCATGTCTGTAGAAAATCAGAGGCAAGTCTCACTCAGAAATGAGCAAGCCACCTGTGTAAGCATGCAGCATCTAACTGTTAGGCAACACACTTCGTTCAGTGTGTCCCCTCAAAAAACTTGAAACATGTCCCTGCTTTCTAGCAAACCATTCTGCAGGCACTGGTAAGACGCTTTCCAGCCTTCCCATAGAACATGCAAGGAGCAGCAACTATTCTCTCATCTCAGTGGCTGGGTTTTAGAGTATGAAAAGGCTTTAGACATTGCTTTTGTACCACAGAAAGGACCATCAGTACCCTTCTCCATGTGCTGGCTTCTCAAATATATGCTACAGAGATCGTCTTAACAACTGAGGATCAATTTATTTCCCTTCAAAAAATGAATGGAAAATTCTGATGAAAACCAGTTTCTGCTTCTCACAGGAGGCATTTTCAGAACCATCGCACTAGGATGGCAAAGCTGCTCACAGTGAGCTTGCATCAGAAGGGCAAAATGTCAGGAAAAAGGGTGTTAGTGGAAAAAAGCCACAGTAGATAACCTTCCACAATAGGCAAGATCCATTTGCGTGAGAAACTGTGGCTATCCCTTTAGCCACCTTTAGTGCAGTCCTCAAGGAAGACAAGAAGTAGACTCGTTGGAGAAATTGGGGTACCCCTGTTTGAAAGGTTGAGAGGAAACACCCACTGACACATACCTCAGCACAGGGTCATTACCTGTCACTGAGATTTCATTCAAATAATTTCATGAATAACTGTGTATACGTAACTTCTATTGCATTTATCAAGCTGACAGCTCTTGCTTATAAAATATAAATAGAACAGATAACAACAGGATTAGTACAGTTTCATCTAACTCAGCACTGTTAATATTTTTCCATAAAATGCACTCAGGAGTCTGCATTGCACTCATCCAGGCATAACTTTGTTATCATGAACTAATTACTATAGACAGTTTGCAATGGCTACACATTTCTGTCTCTAGTAAACAGATTAAATCACTGCAAGACGTCTATAGCAATAATCATGCAAGACAGTTACGGTGAAAACTCCATTTGCTGGGTCTTTTTCCTTAATGCTCTGAATATTACAATCAACCAATTCAGCAGTGAGGATGCCTGTAGGACTACCAGTGAACATTTAGTATGAACACAGTGCCGTAGAGAAAAATGCCGATATCTTTTGTGGAAGAACAGGAAAAATACAGCCTCACTTTCATAATTTTTTCCTCACAGTGAGAAAACAGTATCTCAGTGCTACAAGACACACCAAGTTAAAGAAGTTCATCCCCTCCCCCTACACAGGTGGTCAGAAAGAACAAATACTAGCCACATACAGGGCGAGAGAGAGAGTGGACAGCCTACGGTAATGCAGAACACGGCTGATAAGCAACAGCATTGCCAATCATCTATCTACCAATCTGCAGCATGTAAATGAAACCCCATCTCACTGATGGTTGGTTTTCTACCTGGGCCTCATCACTCTCCTGTAAATTCTTTCCTGGAATTTACTGGAGTTGACACCAGCCACAGAGGCAAAAAGCAGGCATACCACCCATACAGACCTTTTCCAAAGCAATTTTTTGCGTCTGGTGCTTTGGCAGCTCCAACTAACTGACAATAAATCATAGCTGTTGGCTGAGTCAAGAACTGTTTTAAATGCCATTGTCTGTAAAAACTCATACCAATTTACTGGTGCTATGCTCCGATGAATGGAAGACAACAGTGTCAAAATCCAATTTCGAGTGACACCTTTACTGGCAGTATTTTGTAAACACTGTTGAGGCTGATCTGGGTATCAAAAAGGAGCATGTAAATACTTTGTTACAGCATTTATTGCAGAGATTTTATAAATAAATAAATAAATTTATATAAAGGTATATACACAGAAATTGCATTTAAAGATCTTGGTTGATGTTGTTCAGTCCCTTTGTTCTTTGAAGTAAAATTCAGGCTTGTAGGAACCTCACAGTACTGTCACAGCATTTAACTGGAAACAGCTGTTTTCCACCGTTTGCTTGATGAAGTCCCACAGAAATTTTGTTTTGCTCCTGGTGACAAAGTAAACTTGGTGCAAAGTTCCAGAAATTAGTGATACACATCGGCAGAGCCTGAATTACAGATTTTGCCAATACTCAAAAAGAAAAAGGCAGAAGCAGATTATATACATAATGAACTAGCAGCTTTCTACCTTAGTCTTAACCTGAGGGTTGAAACCAGACTGGCTGGCTAATCCAAGATACACAAGAGTTTCCTAGAGCCACTTCTATGAAGAGGATAAAAAAATAAATGCAATCAAGTATAATGGAACTTGTTTTTATCACTCAATTGCCTAGAAATTACCAGGTACATTCATACCACTGTTGGAAACCTATTACCATTAACAACCATATTGATTTCCGTTTACAAAGATGTCTTTGAAAGAGATAATTGCCCCGTTTGACTAGACAATTCCCTTTTAACAACACTTAGAAATCTGCGGCACTACGTCCTTCTACTCAACAGCTTGTTCTCTAGTAAAGAAGCACTTGCTCCTTTTGTATTTTATGATTTATGGTATAATTCATGGGATGGCCATGCTTTTTCCTTTACTGCCCTCCCAGTGTGACTTAAAGTTGACTCGGAAGTATGGTATGTAATATTTCTGTCTGCTCAAGCTGTGTGTAAACAAACTACATCCATTAAAACCATCAAGTGTCTCTATGTGAAGATGACAACCAACTAATAGTTCTGGTTTTGTGATGTACACTTCACTTGAAAAAGGGGCTGTTGGTATTGTTCTGCTAGTCCTTTAAAAGAGGAGGCTGTGATCTGCGAGGTGCGATACTGAAGGGGAAAACTTTGCGTAATCTACAAGTCCTGTTCAGGTTTCATCAAAAGGTTGGAACAAATGGCATGAATCTGCCATGAATTTAGTTGCATGATGGAGCAGATGTCCAAAGCGGAGCAGGGCTGGTCAGGGGTGCCGATCACACATGAAAAAAGGCAAAAGCTGTTGCTGATCTTGTGAGTGATCTTGTTGACGATCTTGTGCCTACTGCCTAGTCCCCAGATCAGTCTGTCCTGAACTACTTGAGGGTGGAAGAAGATTTGACCCTACCTACGCTAAGTCAGCAGACAGTATACTTCCTTCTAGAAGCAAGTTTTAATGAAATTAAGATTCTCCCTGTGACTACTTCTCTTCTAGAAGTAAAACTTCTGATGTATCAATGCGAAAGTATAGACCAGCAACAGCGTCACAGTCATCAACAAGGATAATTTGCCAGCAGCTCCTAGACTCTAATCTGAGAAGGAAATAATATATTTAAATTACATTGCAGGTTCAACAGTTCATAACAGATTTCTCTCAATTACTATGAGAAAAAGCTTTTCTCTTAGTTCTTTTATAATGCTTATTTGCCTTTTAACTAGTTTTCCTGCAGGCATACACTATAAAGGCATAAAGGCGAATTTTTATACTGCAACATCTTAAAAGCTGTGTGCCTGCAGCTACCTTAATGTTATTCTTTATTGAAGTCAGCACCATCAAATTTATCCTTTTATCATTCATAATCTTCAAATAGCTGATACAACTGCACTAAGATCCAAGCACATTTATTTCCAATGCACCCAGGATCGAGCCATTTATTTTGCTTGACTGCTGACAGTCCTACACAGTAATAGAAAACATTTTTGATTAGCTGAACTAAAGCACCCTTCTAGCAAATGAACTCTTGATGAGGGTGACATTTTCTATCGTTCACTGAATTTGTTGGAGTTCTCAATATTTAAAGTTGCTTAGACTGATAGTTCATTTGGGCTGGAATGTTATTCTTTATACCTATCTGTACTACAGTTTATAAATTATTACTTTGATCCTGAATGGAACACCTGGAATGGGGTAATAGAAATATTTCAGTTGTTATAGATTTAAGGATTTACCTTATCTGCTTCTCTGTCCAATACGGAGCCAGAAAGATCTTACTCTTTAGGGTTTCTGGGATTATGTTTTTCACTCTTTTAAGCCAAGATCTTGACTTCTGCTCTTCTTCTATGTACAGTTCCCTACTCATCCTCCTATCCATTAGAGCCATTCAAAACTTATACTTACTTACTGCCCACACCATCACCTGTGCTGATCCTCTCTGGTTATGTGACACAAAGCAAGCATTCTTCCCTGCTTTTTTCCTCCTGTTGGAATTACATCAGACTTATGATGCTGTCAGAGGACAAAGTTGGACCTTTCCTAATGATTACACAGAGAATCAATAAAAACCTAAAAATAGATTTCCCGAATAATTCTATAAAGGTACCTTTTCTGTTCTAAAAGTCCATTTTGGCTAAACACACCCTACAAATATTGGGCCTTACCCTGTCATAACAGCTCAACACTGAGATCTGCATTATCATCAGTCTGTGCTGCAGCCTTTAGACTTATACAGGAAGGTTTGTACAGTATAACAAGGGCAAGCCAGTGGGCTGTGGGGCAGCAGAAGGCAAAAGTAACTCAATGTGATTTTAACATAAAGGCAAACTCAGCCACAAGTGAAGAGTACTGTAGTGTCATTACCCTATGCAAAACGTGCATGTACATTTGAAGTAGATTCCACCTATGGTTAGCTAAGCACAGGTGCTACCTCCACCTTTATATTCTTTATGGAGAGTTCAGAAAGCTTCTCCTCCTCTCCCCCATCCCTTCCCTTCATGTCAGCCATGGGCCCTTCTGCAGTGGCAATTCCCTGAAACCACCACTCGCTTCCAGTGCCCAGTTTGAACAGGAACACACTCTTCCCCTTCCTTCAGAGGAAAAGGAACATTTCAAACACAAAGCAGCACAGATCTTCCAAAATCCCTCTGAGAAGCTCATGGCCTCTCCCCAGTTCTGTTCATCTTTCATGCTCTCCCTGGCAAATGCCGTCGGTGAGCCCAGGGAGCAGGGACTGCACACTTTGGGGCTGCTGGTGCATGGTCCTCGACTGAGGTTCCTTGACAGTGGCCCACCACAGGAAGCAATGGAAGGAGAGATGACATTTGTGATTAAGGAATATTTCAGTTTCCCTCTGACATTTAATTGTCCACAGTTGCCTTTTCTTGGTCGTGAATGCTATTCTAAACATCAGCTCTTTGTTGCATTCAATGCCTGTCCATTCCCAGCACTAGCAAGTTCCTGCAATGTTTTGCTTCCAAGGCAGAGCACAGGTTCTGTAAAATGAATGGAAACGAAGAACAGATTTGGAGGCAGGAATGCAGGAGGGAATAGGGAGAAGTGTTCCCTATAGTGAACAGTTCATATAGATACACTTCTGTGCTTTTCTATCTATAACACACTGGCAATGCTTTGAGGGGCACTAAGAAGACCACTGTTAAAAATGGATTAGGAACAACATCACTTTTCTTTGCTGGGTCATGCTTTAAATATGCTAAATAAAAATAAATTCATTTTGCAATCAACGGAGAGTTAAATCACAAAACATCTTTTTATCATCTCTTTGTCAGGAATACTTCTGCATCGCCAAAACATTACAGCATACATTCAAAATTAGCAAACAAAACCTGCCATGTTTAATGAACGTTGTGCCAAGATTGCTTTTTAGCAGGGCAAAATCACCAAGACAAAGACACTGTTACTGTTGTGGCAGTCACAGTATAAATCAGAGATACCCTTCACATTGATTTTTCCAGTCATGGGTAAGTGACAGAGAATCATTTTGCCTTTTAAATGCCAGCTTTCTTAAAATGTGAGCTGGGGTAGTTGTGTTCTCTGAGACATGTTTGAATCCCACTGCAATAAAGCCATGCTTAAAATTAGCTATCAACACAACTCTGTCATGAAGCTAACTCTTTTCTCTCGAGAGGAGTTAGAAAGACTTCCTGTATTGCAATATTGCAACCTTATTAACAAAGCTAATTCTTACTAAGCTGTTATTTTTACTTTTTGAAATCCATTAATACCACCATTTAAATACAACATACCTTATTTTTGCATTTTAAAATGCTGCTTCAGAGAATTTATTAAGTTATAATCAAATGAGAATCTAGCCCAGGATATAGAATACACCATCTGACAGCAAAATGTCACAGACTAAAAACATATTAATTTATCTTTCTACTCTGTAAGAAAAAGATTTTGCCTTTTAAAATTGTCTTAAATTAAAACAAAACAAAACAAATCCCTTAGCTTAACCTTCTTGTGGTAAGGAATCACATTAGAGGTAGATACAAATCACTGTTACCTTCTCAAT
Source organism: Haliaeetus leucocephalus (assembly GCF_000737465.1). Taxonomy (NCBI): domain Eukaryota; kingdom Metazoa; phylum Chordata; class Aves; order Accipitriformes; family Accipitridae; genus Haliaeetus; species Haliaeetus leucocephalus. Next base: position 2,311,950 of record NW_010972962.1, on the reverse strand, counting down.
CTATTTTCATTGCACAGGCAAGGCAGTCCCTTGGCAAGTGGCAGATTTAGCACGGGGGGTGATTTCAGTGACTCATAGACACCCCACTATTGCATAATCATGCAGGAGAAGATGCAGTGGCTTCAGCTCAAATTGCTTATTTGTGGAAGCAATTATAACTGAGAGCAGAATAGTTGCATTTATTGCAGTTGGTAGATGCATTTATGTAATAATTGAGGGTTGACGGATGCAAAAACACAGGAAGGACATTTGCTGCATAAGTTACTTGACTTGATGTCTCAAGACTGACAAACCCAAGTGATTAGAGGTACACAGAAAGAAGCCATGCTGGGATAAACGCTGAAAGCGGAGGCCTTATAGACACCTCAAGTCAAAGACTCTTTCACAAGTGTGTGTGAACATTTGTACACACAGACCTGTCTGTGTAATAACAGTAAGATTTGAGAGGGCCAAGGAAGGGAGTGTGAAGAAGGGAAATGCCAAACATACTTTTTGGTCCCTTCTGGCTCTGCCAGCACCTGTGGCTCAGAAATACTGTGAAACATGGAACTGACTCAGCAGGTTTCAGACTTTGCACCTCAAGCATAAACACCCTCACATAGGCATGGTCCTAAGGGCCCATGCGATTCCTCCAATTACATGGAATAAACAGATCAATAAAACAATTCTTGCCAGCAGGACAGGGGAACATAGGCTTGGAGGGCAATGACAGTTCCTCCAAGTCCAATCCTGTGCTGTCACAGACAACTGCATCCTCTCCATCATCTTAACAAGTTCTGTCTTGGACCTAATTTGACTGTTTTTAACTCTTTAAAAGCCAGTTTCAACATCTCATCCTTTCAATAATTAGAAAACTTATTTTGAATTCCATCTAAATCTATCCGTGATCAATGTAGGTCTATTTGGCATAAGCCTTACTCTTTCTTTAGTAAGTAATGGTCCTGAAGTCCCATTTTATTTCCTCTTGGAGTTCACCACTATATTTTATATCAAAAGCAATGCTGTGCCATTGTCTGCTTTCAAATTAAAGAAAACACATTGGCAGAAAATTATTTGACCACCAACTCTAAAAGGGTTGGAAGAAAAGACCAGCACAAGAAAAACAAAGATTTCTGATGAATGCCATATTGACCTTGAATAAGCCTGTGAAACATTCATTGTGGCCAGGAAAACGTTTTCAAAAAGCCAATTTTGGCAGCAAGGGCAGGCTCCCAGCTGGCAGTGAGGTTACTCCGTATCTGTTAAGAAGCAGTACCCTGTTTCCTATTACTTGGAAATTGTTAGGAATTCTCCACAGTTTCTCCAGGTAGCTTTTTTTTTTTTTTACTATTCATATTTATTAGTTGTAAAAGAAGGACCATGTTCCTAAAAACATTTCGTCACAATATGTTTGTTTCTTATTCAAATAAATATAGTAGCTGGAATTCAAAAAAAGGTTTAGGGCATTTTATTGAGTATTAATATATCAGTACATCTAGTAGAATTTCTACTTCGCGCTTTCATCAGATGCCTACAAAAGTTAACTGCACATGCATAAATATATATATATATGTTATACTTCTGTGTGAAGTAAAATGCAGTTATGCTATAAGAGTGTATGCCTACATCTTTACAACAGAAGAACAAAATGCATTTCTGTGAAAACCTTCTCATACTCAAAATCTTTAATGAAAGTCCTATGGCTTGTGACTAGATTCTTCTTCCTTTCCCTTATTTCATATTTAAGCAGCTATTTTATAAATAAATAAATGTTATAGCAAACAAATATAAAAGCTTTATTATTATTTCAGTGCTTTTAAAATTACAGCCTAATTTAAATAAAAATAAAATTGTTGATTTAAAATATGTTGGTTATCTATAAAACACAGGATCAATAAAAGACCTTGAAAAGTAATGCTAAGAAGGGTATAAAATAACCTTGCTGCTTTTTTCCTCTTTTCTTCATAATAGGGAGAAAACCATGTTATCAACAATATTATTGCTTATCATCATTAAAAGGCCATGAGAGTAGATTTGGAATTCACAAGATCAAAAACCAAAAATACCCTGCTTTTTAGGTTTTGTATCACACACGTTTCCAAAGGTTTATAATTGTGGGATTCCTAAATGTATGAGTTGGGTTTCTTGCATAGATGCTTGTCTCCAGGAATTGTGCCATCAGGGAAAAAAGCACCAAATGGAGTCTTTTCATGAAATTACAGGTGCTGGCAAGTGCTGTGACTCTTGCTATTTTATTGTGAATCTTAAACTATAAAGTGGTGTGGGTTTTTTTTAATGGCCTAGTTCTCAGAACCAAATGGTGCCTGCAAATGAAAATACTTTCAATATGCAAAAAGAAAGAACTAGCTGTTGGTCTACAACGGTAGGTTGGCTAGCACTCAGAAGGGTTAGTTTAATGTGCGGTTAAAAAATTCTTCAGCTTCATGTGAAATGAGATTTCTGGCCCATCCTGAACCCTTCATCTTACACCATCTGCTCTACCTCTTCTGTCTTGTGAAGGCAGCTCTGCCCCCACCTTCGACCTCTAGAGAGGCAGAAGAGATGCATGCTGCTGAACATTGGGCAAGTGCACTTTTTTCTTCTCTGACTCTTTCGTTACTATCTCTCATCTTCCTAACACTGTAGTAAAGGTAGAAAACCAGTCAAATACAAGCCGTTCATCATCCGGAGTCTGTGTCAGAAACAGTGCTGAAAATTAAGAAGTAAAAAAGAATACATGCTTTTTTAGCAGAGGCAAACAGTAGAAGTCCATCAGAAAATTGAAAAACCATTGAGAATTATCACAGCTTCAGAATCTGAAAAATTCAAAGCAACCAAAGGGAAAAAAGGAAATAGCTTGGGGAGTATGTCTGCAGATCCGTTACACCTCATTCAAGCAACGAAGCCAGCCTCAAGTGGGTTTAGAAAAGAAAAATACACCTTGGATGTAAAGACCATTCAGAGCAAAATGCAGTTCTGCATTAGGATTAGATTTCATGCAGCATTCACATCTCAGCATAACCCGGAGGCTAAATGGCAGCAGACAGCAGAAGCAAATGGGGGAAGGAAGAGCAGAAAAAGAGGAAGAGCTTTATCCCATGTCACTGGTGTGCTGCTGTCAGTGTCTGGCTGCCTGGCTGTTTATTTGGCAGATCTCAGCTAGGATTAGACTTTTCTATAATTCCAAGTATGTTTTACCTTTTCTACAAATTAAAATTTTAAAGCTAATACCCAAAAGCAAACCATTCATATTGCAATATTTTCATTTTACCTTTCTCTACTTTGGAAGATTCTCAGCACTGAGGCTTTTAAAGTAATATCAAAGAGAATTATGACGATATAAGCAAAATCATGGGCTTCACTGTAGAAAAATTAAGTCAATTAAGCACCTGAAGACTGAACTGAATGCTGAAATACTAAACTGCACAATGAGTGGAATGGAGAAAAGCAGGTCGCTACACAATTTTAAATACCATGATGAGGTACATTCGGAAAAGAAACAAATTAAAGCCATTTCTACTAACATCAATGACTTCACTTCTACAGGAATTACTCAGACAAGTTACCCATCCACGTTCCCCAAGACTAATCAGCGTATCTCTAACATATCTAGAGGACACCATGGAGAATGTCATTTCGAAGACAGACGTGCAAGAAGGGAAAAGGGGCTGGGAATGGAGGAGGGGGGAGCCAGTGCTGGAGTCGCTGTCATTCTGACAGAAGGAGGGGGAGCAGGGTCAGGCCACAATGAGTAACGTAGGGTGGTCACCACCCCCAGGATCTGAAGCCTGGAGCATCTGAATAAAGAATGTATTCCAATGATACTGTGGGGGAAACACTAAAGGACTCATCAGCCAAAGTCTTACAGCCAGCTTCCTTATCACTACTGGTTGTACAGCAAGGTGTTAACAAGCCCCTACTCCGCACGGCCCTGTGTGACCTGGGACCTGACCATTTTCCATCACAAAAACTATTTTACTCAGAATATTCTCCAAAAATTCTTGAAGCTGCTCGTTCACTTCAGGTCACTCCCTTCCCTGTGTTCAGCAGCTCACCAAACCTCTAGTTTAACAGCAAAAGATGGTCCACATCACCGTTCATTTTGTACAATTTTTTTCAGTATTGTTGACAAAATAACTCTGATTCTAATGCTACTGATTGCAACCAAATGTAATGAATTCATTACAGATTTCATTTCATAAATAACCACTTTGCTCTTGCATTATTAGATGCTTTTAGAAGTAATAAATCAATTAATAATCACAGCAAGTGGCTTTTCTTTTTCAGTGTTGACAAGGTACAAATTTTGTTAATTTTAGATGTCAAAGTCTATCATTGAACTAGTAGGCATACTCTGCATAATAAATACCCAACCATCACCCTTAATTCCAGTTTAATGTTTGCACTACGACACTGTGTTTACATTTGAGAAAAAAAAAAAAAAGTTGAAAATTATCCCTGGTGTGACCAGTTATTCTGAAAGAAATGAGAAAAAAAAGGCAACTTGTTATCAGATTGGTTTTATTTCATTCTCTATGTTTTAATAATTCTACTTTCTTTTTCTGAACAAATATCTTTGTTCTTTACTAGAGTGTTCTGATGGGAAATCACAGAACATATAAATTGGCCAAAAAATTGTAAGCAAGTTGTTAGAAAAATTGGTAAGAACAGCAATAAATAGGCAATTCAATTACAATGTATGCGTAACTATGAAACAACTGTGTGCCTTATTCTGTCTGGAAATGTTGATTTGCAAACACTGGGGTAAGTAACGTGATTCTAGAAGGACATTTGTATCTCATAGCAAAATGGATATTCACATTTGAGCAACATAAAATATTTTTTCTTTGGGATCAGAGGTAGAAAAACTGTAACCCAAACACTCTAAACTGGAGGGAAAATAAGCAGACTTTGCCTTTTTATAGGTAAGCCCAGATGACTTGAAACAGCCCACGCAGGGAGGAGAGCCCTGCAAAACGGCATCATCAGGTTATACTGAAGTATTTACATTTGAGCCCCTTGTTCTCTGCATCAGTTTCCAGATTCTTTCAGACAAGTATTTTCATATTCTCAAAGAACTGAGGTTGAACTTGGCTGTTAAACTTATTCCTCTATATCGAATATGCTTCTATATGAAAGACTTCTAAAAATCACCTCAAAGAAGTTGACATCTATCTGCAGCATGCTTAGATTCCCAGCACAAAGTAATACCAGCAGAAATCTAACCTGATGCTTTTGTTTCTGAAACTCTCAATGGCATAAGTCAGATACAACCAAGAGAAACACAGGAAATAAATTTGCCCATCATGAACATTTTATGATCATTTGAATTTTGTGTCATGTTACGGGCCATGTACTTTTCAGAATTGGACAAATTAAATACATCAGAGATGTTAAAAAATATTGTTAAAAGATTTAATTAGCCCAGAATTAATTCGGGGAAGGAGGGAAATAATTTTTTGCATTTAGAAGACATAATAATGAGTATGTTTGGAAAAAAACCCCTGTAACTTCAAATAATTTTTTTTGTAGTTTCAGAAGATGTGCCCCGGTAGTAATTTCTTTTAAAATTTCTGCCCTGCTCCTCATAAGATTTACAGAAGGAGTTTGGGTTGCTGGGGTTTTAGGACAAAAGGAAGAATAACTAATATACATAGCACTGTCTTGCACTTCTGAGTGCTAACTTTAGCATCAAGATTTATTTTTAAGGGTTACTTTTCCAAACTGGCTAGCTCCCTAATTTTACTGACTGAAAAACAACTGAAACTGAGTAAAGGACAGTTTTTTTCCTCCTTCCAAATTCTTTTTTTTTCACCATTTCTGTCTGTTTGTTTGTTTTCTATTACAAGATAATTCTCAAAAGGACGTTTTCAGCTAGAAATATTTTTTTTTCCTTTGAAAACTTCCAAGGTGATAAGTAACCTTTTTGGTCATTTGCAGTATTGAATCTAAGAAGAAAATATTAGGTTATAGCTGCAACTACTCTCACAGCTCAGACCAAGTCTGATTTCTGGTATCTGCTGATAAAGCACTAACTTCCCAGAAGAGACCACTGCTTAATATTACACTGTTCATCATCTCACAGATTTCTCAAAGTGCTGATTAAGCTTTCAGTTTAATGAATGGTTACCTTAAAGTAAAATATGTTTCTAATTTTAAAAAGCAATAAATGAAAGGTTTGTGTTGAAGGAGGTAGAACGTCTGTACACTTAAGTTCTTCAGTATATGCTCTTCACTATACGTTGTTCAAAAAAGCATAATGTTGCCCTAAGAAAAATTATGTGGAATCATAAATGAAGGTCACTGCAATGGTGGCTGAGCCACCTTGTCTCTCCGTCAAGGAGGAGTGCAGATCCACTGCAAGGAGGAGAGGTGGTCGACTCAGGTCCTGCCCGTAAGAAGCACACGGGTAGCATGATCTGGGGGAAGCATACCATTTTCCATTGCTACCACCATGGGTGAACTGCCAAAAGTACACATGGCTCCTATAAATGCAGCAAGAAGAGTCAAATGGCTGCTAAGCATGACCACTATTGACCATACTTTTGTATCAAAAGCAAATGAGAGTGCTAAACTTTAAACACAGGTAAAGGTATTCACCATGGATAAGAAAATGCTTAACAGCAGCAAGGAAACAAGAATTTTATCTACATTGATCATCTCACATATTTCATCACCATGCCATGGAAATTGAAGTCCACGCCTTCGGTATAATTTTAACTCTCTGCAAATACAATTCTGAATGGTATAGAGCTGTGATATTCCCACTTTGGTCTTCACATATATCAAATGAGTTACATTGGCTGCCATCATGTTGTTAAAAACAGAAAAGGGAAAGAACTGCCCAACCATCTATTCCATTTCTAAGCCAAGGAAAGGTTTTTGTTTGTGGGGTTTGGGGTTTTTTTTAAAGTGTATACTTCAATGATCTGCCCAGAATAGATGGGCACTGTGATTTACATTTCTTTTGTGGTACTTTTTAATGAACTAATTAATTCTACCAGTAATGACCTAGATAGTGCTTGAAATTCTTCTTGCTACAGGAAATAATTTGCATAGAATAATAAAACAGGAGAATTTTTTTCTTGTTGAACCTGTGGTGAAATATGGCACACAGAAAATCTCATCATCTAACATGTTGCAGAGGAACATCTATCCATCTAGGAAATAATTCATACCCCACAAAGTAACAAGCAAAAGTGCTTGTCCCTTGCCACTATTGCTACTTGTGAAAAAGCAAACTGGGAGAAACCCAACAGTTGAAATCTACTGGCTTTGAACTACCCACTCATTGCTATTCACACAATTACCAGCCAGTATGTGCATTTCTATTTCTCATTTCTCCCTGGAACTCATCTCCGGGCTGAATCACAACCACATGAAAGATGACTTTTCCAAGGCAGAAGCATTTCAAAATTTAGTGTGTGCATCAAATGTTGCTTGCTTAGTTTGATCACATTGCTTTTACTGAACACTCACCAAATTATTGCAAGCAACACTCCACCCTCTCTGCTGTCCCTACAGCCAGTGGATTCTCTGCAAACCACCTCATGATGAAAAAAGTAAAAAGGGTTTGGTTAAAAGGTACTTTCCAGGAAGTTTGTCAGCCTTCCTCAGCTATAGCAAACAGATCTGATTCTATACATTTGTTTCATGGGCAAAACCAGCCATGCAGTCTCAACCATGTTGCGAAAAACATACTGGTTATGAAGGTTTCAAGGCAATAGTGAAAACGGTTTTTAACTGGAAAAGCAATTCCAATATTTTAAAAGAAAAGAAATCCAAATGTTCCAGAAAGGAAGAAGGACTACAAGAAATTCTTCTGAAATATAAAGCAAGGTCCCTGCTTTGACATAGCTACTCACACATCCCACCCAGACACTTCATCCTTCCATTGAGAGTTAGGAAAACAATGACCGAAGATCAGTCAGGCAGCGTAATCCAAAACCAGATTACAATATCCCTCTGTCTTTTCACCCATTTAAAGATCCCGGGCAGTACTGTAAATTATTATTAGCCCTGCAGTTGTAGTAGCTATGTTTTGAGTTTAAAGTCAAGAAGTAAATTGATAAAAACATAAATCTGAAAACAACAGCAGGCTCCAAAATTGTTCTCTGCTATCCCACTGACACACAGATTATTTGTTTTTAATTTCCGCCCAGTGAGCTGAAAGCAGTATGGTCTTCCAGAATTTCTTATATGCATGTCCAGCATTCATGCCGCTCACTCCTCTGAGCAACTTTGCATTACCATCTCCTGTTTTTCAAAATGCCTCTGCTGTGTGAAAAATAAATAGCTTCCCTCCTCTACACTGCTATTCACTTAACATTGTGGTGTTAAATAAATATTAATGTAAGACTAGACTCAGGCTTTTTTATTACTAGTACGTGGTACCTTACTCTGCAAATATTTCCATTCGCTTTAACAGAGCAAGGTATTACTCTGCAGAAGTAAAGGAGGCAGAGCCTGGCTCAGCCCAGCAGCACCACTTACTCCTCTTCCCCCCCTTGCTCAGCTTGGTCCACTTGGGCTCAAACACGGAAACCTGCTGTCTCCAGGGAGGAGAGCAGAAGATGGAGACAGCTCTGCAAGACACCACACTCAGCTCCAGAGCACACTGACATCCAAAGACATCAACCCCTTCCACCACACCGCAACGCCATGCAGCACCCTTCCATCTCTGTTCCTCTCGGAGAATTGCGCGTGAGTGAGGCTGGGGACAGCAGCCTGGGCCAGAGCCTCCAAAATACAGCTGGCATCTAAGCTGAACCCGCTGAACACTCAGGCGCAGGAACAGTGTGTCATGAACATGCACATTTATGTACTTGCACCTTTTTTTCCCTCTTGGGTTACAAGAACTGAAATCTAACTTCCTTGCTTTTTGAGAAGGGGACGACATATAATGCGGCATTATCCAGGCTTGTAGCCACTTACCCACCTAGCCAATTCACCTTGCTGCATATCGTCAGTTTGTAAAATACTCCCCTTCCTTCAAAGACTCATCTAATCTCTCCAGTTTTACTTTGTGGTACTTAGAATAAAACACCAAACATTATGCTGCTCTGTGCCATTTCTCCACAGCAAAAACATATTAAAAGCTGCAGCTTCTTTTGCTCGTTTTCTGCCGATTGAATTTTTTTTTCTTTCTTGACTCCTGTTTACTATTTGCGTTTTAATGTACACTGGATTGAAAGACTGTATTTTTAAACAGAAAATGTTTAAAGTTATTTAATCATATGCCACATTCCATCCAATTCATATACTGAGTTTCTATTGAGCTTCCTCCAGTTTGTCTTCCTACATCTTTCTAATATGAAGATGCCAGCAACTAAAAGCAATACTTAAGTTCAGCCCATATACAAGTTGCATATAAAAAAGCATATTAATTTTCATCTCTGTATCCCCCCATCTAGCACTATTTCCAGATTTTCCTCACCATTTTTATTACACTAACTGCTCTAGAGTTTGCAGAGCACTTTTTTTTTTTTTTTAATGGGGGGCTCTAACTTGCCACTTTAAGCTTTTTGATATGCCACATCATTGAAGAAACTGTAAAAGGATGAAATGTGACTTGTCTTCATTCTAATTCTTCCAGGGTTTGTGCTAATCATCTAGATGCCAGTTGGCTTGAGATATTTTTCCTCTCAATCGGGTTTCACACTTTTCTCCATTACAAAGAAAACTGAGCAGTAACAGCTTAACAAATCACTCATTATCAATCCCCATATAATTTTCTCAAATGTTCAGCCTCCATGTACCTCCACAATGTTCTAAATGGATAAAGTCTGTTAAGAGTCACTAACTAAAAAATTCTCACCACCCTCATTATGTTTGCTATTGCTATCTAAAACATAATTAAGGATCAGAACAGTTACTTTGCTGTGGAACAGATAGCATCATTTTCCTATTTCACCTGTTTGTAAACTGAGTCTGAGAAAGTTCAGTCAACATTTCCTAAGAGATCACTATTTTGACCAAGTCCATTTTAGACCTCTGATGGGAGACAGGCATGGCAGAATAAGGAAAACATGAAGGTGTCTACAGAGAGCTATAAAATCACTAGTGTCACAGTAGAGGACAGGGAACAGTTGCTCACCCTGTCTTCTGATAAAAGAATTAAGGGTTATGAAATTATATTAGCACGTTCAAAACAAGAAAGACAGCTCTTCTCACGCAGCTGGTTACTAACCTTTGGATCTCCTTGTCATGGGCCTTATGAATTTTTTAATTTTAGCTTTGAGGAGATTCAAAAGGTACCAGGACATAACCATAGACGAAAAATACACAAAGGGTTATTAAATACCAACAAACTGCTTCTGATCCTTTCCCCTAATTGGTTGGGTGCCAGGAGATTATTCCAAAAAGTACTCTGATGTTTTCATCCTGCGCTTGTGCTGTCCACTGGACACTGTCCAACACTGGACACCTGGTTAGATGGACCTCTGAGAGAAGCAATCTCTTTATGCTTGCACCTGTGCTCTTAAGGACGTTGAGTAAATAGCTGTTGCAAGATACCAACCCAGCTAGAGCCACATAACCGTGTAGTCCACAGTTACTATCCCAGACCACACTCTTTTTCTTTTTTTCCTGTTTTACATAACTGACAGAAAAGCAGGGGTCTCACTTTTATCTTCACCAAGTAATTTCACTGGCTTTGCAAAACTGCATTCCCCTCAGATGAAGGTGGTTTAGAAACCACAGCATTCAAATAAATTCTCAAAAGATGTGCTGGTAAAATTGCAAGCACAAGCACTCTCATTTATCAGGACAAACTGAATGATTGCATGCACAGTTCTGGAGCACAACTGCACCAAAGCCATGCATGCTAATGCTGGCAGGCAGAAATGAATACAGGGTAACTCTGGAGCTGCCTCTGCCACTAAGTGTGAATTACAACATTGTAAGTCAGGCTTTCATCAGGTCCAAGTTTGTGTATCTTTAAATGTTAAAACAAATAATTATTTGCACTTACTGTGTTCAGGCACAATTTATTTTGCTTAACATCAGAAGTTCAGCAGACTGACAATATACTTTGGACTTAATAAGGAAGAGTACATATTTCCTAAGAACTTGATAAAAGCTTTTAAAAAAGGTAACTAACACAAAACCCACAGACATCAGTTTCAGCAGCAGTGTAAATTAAAAATTCCAAAGAGTCTCAGTGAGGAAAGAAAGAGAAAGGAACCCAAAGTCAGGGATTTAGACTTAACAGACTCTATATTGACATGTAAAATGGCTACTGTCATGTTGTTCTGTGATCTTGAAATTCTAATACGATGATACAAACCCTGGACAAGAGCTGGAAGCAGGCAGCATATGTCCCTGCAAGCTCTTTGGACTTTACTCCAAACCTTCTGCGCAAGAGCAGAAGCCAGAAAGAGATGTGATTTATTTATTTTTAACAGTTTACAGATCTATTAATTATTACTAAGCAAACACATGACCTGAAAAGCTATGTGCAGTCTCCTAGACTTTATCAAAATCCTTCCTTAATTCATTGCTTATAGGCAACGCACTGCCATCATACAAAGATCTGAGAGGAAAGCAGAAAGATGCTGTGACAGGCACAAATTTTATACAAGTGATTGTTATTTGCACTACAAAAAAAAGAGGCTCAACATAACAATAAAAGATTGCAGGAGCATCCCATTGTGATTTTTGATAGAATAAGTAATACTTAGTATTCAATCAGATATCTTTACAGTAATGCGAAAGAAGAACGCAACACAAAGCCACAGAATCTCTTACTATTCAGGCTGACGCACAAGGTTAGAAAGAAAATCACATTTCTATTTCTGGCCTCTGTGACGTTGAGTACATGGGATGCATGTAAACCTAACAGCTACCATTTACTGATTGCAAACATTTAGCAGGCATGCTCAGAAAGTCTTCATTGTAGCTCTGCAGAGACAATGCCATGAAGGAGACTTAGCGTGAGAAGGAAAAGCTGCCTACCTCCTCAAACCGTGAGCAGGTGCCATGCCCGCTGAGCAGCCCCATCGCACCAGCCACTTGGGTCTCACAGCTCATTCTCAGGGCAGAGAGGGCTACACGCGACATGGGGTCCTGTCAGCGTCCCAGGAAGGTGGGAAGCTGCGATGGGCTGCAGCCAGCAAGGGATTCTGTGCAGTCTGTTCCAATTGCTCCCTTCTTGGACACGACTTGGGAACTTGCTGTGGGCTCCTGGCTGTCATTGTCACTAAGGTTTAATGAAAAGGTCCTGAGCAACTTGCTCTACATGACACTGCTGAAGCATGGGGAGGTTGTAAAGATGACCCCCAGAAGTCCCTTCCACCCCCAACCAGTCTGTGATTCAATGAACAACTGAACTGAGAGAAGACTCACCAAGGTACGAGGGATGCCAGCACATTCCTGTATGCTGTATCTGAGCCTGTTGTCATATATGAGGCTGCAGGTATTTTCACATCCCAGAGAAAGGTGGTGAGTGGAAGCTCACTGTGGGAAAACCCAGCCAGCCCTTGCCCTGCTCCTGAGGGGCCCTCGGGAAACAGGGTACCACAGCTGGGTACGGCACCAACCAAACTGTCCTTGGAGGTTCACAGATTGGACACCTGTCCTCTAGGTAATTAATTTTCAATCTCACAGCAAGAATTCAAAAGAAATAGAAAGTATTTTAATACAGTGGCTGCACTGGAGACAGCAGAACTGTGTGGCTTGGAGCTCCTTTAGGGTGACAGAGCTCTGCCTCACTGTCTGGGCTGTACCCAAACCTGGCAGGAGACTCTAGTTCCAGCCAGCCCATGGAGAAACCTCTAAAGGACACAGTGCCCCACTACATCTCGAGGCCAAAGTCAAACTGCCATAACAGCACAAGGCAACAGTGAAATTAAATTGCAGTCCCTCGCTCTCTGAAACTTTGCCATTGGATAAATGACATCACCACAAATTAGGCACTGTGGACGTATATAATTAAGTCAAGGTGAGTTGTCTCTGCATAGGGTTCTCTAGCTAAGCATAGGATTATGTTTAAAGTAAGACTCAGAGATTTCTGTAATTCAAGATTTCAAATGACAGTTTTTAGCAATGCGTCACTAAAAGATACACCAACACTGTGTAAAAATGGCTACAAAATGCAGACTTACTCTGTAGGTTTCTAGTCTAAAAGGTGTTATGGCTTGCTGGAAGTGCCACTTGACTGACGGGCTCTTTTTCAGGATCTAGCTTACAGAAAAGCCACCCCGGAAAGTTCCTAAGGACCTGGACTAGAAGTCTGGCCATCTGGGTTTAAATCCTAACCCTGTCACAGATTTCCTGTGTGAACTTGGGCAAGTCATTTAATGTCAAGGGATCAAAAATAAGAAAGATGTGGAGTAAAATTATTATAAGGTTAAGTGACTATTATGGGCGACTGGACCCTGACAGGCTTAGGAAATCCCAGAAGGTACTGAACTCTTTTGTAACTTCCAACCCTTCAGACAAAAAGAGATTAATTCCCTGTCACTACAACAGGAATCATGCATCCTCTGCCTTAACCTGTTTTGCTTCAGACCAGTATCTTTGACATGCTGACTGCTCCCTGCAGGCAGCAGTAGCCAAGTCTGAGGGTCTCGATTTGCTAAGGACATTTTACTGTTACTGAATTGAAATAATGAAATATCACCATCGCAGCCACTGCCCTCAACCCTCAGTGAGGGCACAGGTAACCAGGAACTTTTCAGCACCTTGCAGTAACACTTACTGCTGTCCAAACCCAACTTTTTAAAATGAAGTCTGAGGTCGGAATATTGTCAGACAAGTAAATAGTCATCACTGGCCTATTTTGTGTTCTGAGCCAGATCTCTTCAAATTGAAGAACAAAATAAGCTTATTCTGGTTGGCATAGCAAAGTCAATTCCTATGCTTAGGAGTAGCCTGTACCGTGAGCAACACTTTGACCATCTCAGCTGTCTGATAGAGATTCTATCCCTTCCTCTCCGATGCTGAGCTTATTTACTCATCTCGATTCATTCTTAATTAGACTACAGACTGATACACAATGCACAATTTCTAATTACTGTAGATGACCAATGTGAACCCTCAGTACCATCATCTTTTGTGATAATAGTATATACAACCTCAACTTTTCACTGAATTGCCAAGGAATGTAAAATCTTGCTCAGTTTCCCATTTTCTCCTCAGCTCCATAACTTTCAGGGGTATGTTAAAACCATTTAAGTTCTAGGGGAAAATCCTTGTAAAATCTTCCGTCCATCAGGATGGAATCACTTCGTACTGTAAAGGCAAAGCCTACTTGTGCAGTACACAAAGGTCTCTTAAGGGTCAGAAATACCAATAGAAAAAGTACCCTCACAAACCTTTCAACTTTCAGTCTAAAGTTGATAGATCTTTTCCTGGCCTTTCCTAACAAAAATAATGCCACATGTGCAAAAAAAATTAATGTAAATACACAGTGAAAAGTGAGCATACACAACTCTCCCCCAAGGGAGGAGAGAGAGAGAAGACATGTTGGTCAAGTTGCCAGATGCCCTAGACAGGGGGGCAGACCATACACTAAAATTGTAATGCAAGAACCTGCCCAGAATCAGAGAGAATGAAAGGGACGGAGGAAGGGCAGCATGACCTACAGCTCACTGCAAGAGTCCATAGAGCTGGCAGACCAGGGAGGGGAAAAAGGCAGCAAGAGATAACAAACCTTTTTTTCATAGGGGAAATTCCATGCAACAGTTGAAGCTATCAGCTTGTTGCTGCCAAAATGGGGAAGACCTCACTAACCTGCTTTCAACTCCAGCTCCTTTCTCACTCCTGCTTCACAGCCACCTGTGGTGCCTTGCTGCTACCCAATGGTGCTCATCAGACTGGAATTCCCATGACCCATCTTCTCTCTTTTTGCCAGGCCAGTGAACTGAATGGGCCTGCAGACGGGGTCTGAACAGTGTCAGAGTTGCCGGGCACAAAATAAGTGACAGAAGTATGCAGCCAGAAACGGGGAAGAGGAAACAGCAGGAATTTCTCCCTATCAGCCACTGAGGACTACTAGATCAGGTCAAGTCACCTCATGCAACTTTAAGTTACTTGAAGCTACTCAAACTTCTAGAATATAAACTGTCTTTCAAAGCGAGTCTCTCAAAGGAAGAACAACCTGAGAAGCCCTCTGTGTAACTTTTTGGATTAATGGTATGTTCCAGAATCACACACAGGGGAATGCATTTTTAGAAGATTGCCGCACTACTTGAGTGCAGAAAAACTATCCCCCTGACAAAGCATACAGAAAATTTTCCTACAGTTATGAGATGTTACCCATTCTTCATTGTTCAATGGAGATGCAAAGCTGTTACTTTATTGTGAATTACTAATATCTTTATTTCTATGTATACAGAAAAGCTCCATTTTTCTCAATAATCACAAAACCTCCTTAGGTATGAGATCTTATGGAAGGAGTCGCATGAATGGCTCCTTATCTTTCCCAGAAAAGTGGAATGCCTAACAGGGCAATAAGAATGATAATAGGTCTCCAGCACTAAAGAAATGATCACAGATAATGAAGAAGAACTGTTCTAGGTGAGGAAGGCAATCCAGAGAAGACTTCAAAGTGATTTCCTTGCAGTTCCCAATACTATTAAGAGATGATAAAAAAGAAACTTGGATAAAGATAAGACAGATGAAACAAAGAGGGTGAAGATTAAAGAGCTACTAGGAATGGAAAGGACAGAAGTTAAAAGCAAAAAGAAAGTGATTATCTAAATTTCTTCATGCACAAAGTACTGGGAGATGTATTGAAAGAAGATGTGTCAATCTTTCCAAGAGACACCATCCTTGCTGTGTTTGCGCCAAGAGCCAAACTCATTAACTGGAATTATTATTAGGAAGAGGAAAGAGCAAGTACCCACAGGCTTTCCCTTGTTCAGCTCAGCTCGACCAGTAGGTGTCACAGCAGTCAACGTTATCGTTGTACAGCAGTTTTGAATCCACATAGGGATCTAGTTTGAAGAAAGCTAAATTACATTAGTTAAAATAAATCGGGTTTAATTTAAAAAAAAAAAAAAGAAGTAGTCATTATTCATTTCTATGATTTTCTATCAGACGTTTCAAGTATCCTTAAAGAGCTTGGAAAAAACGCAAACCAAACAGATTGCCAAACATGTCAGCAAATACCACCACTCTTACGCCTGCACTTAGGGCTTTAGTGAGGCATTAAATACTCCATGCTGGCACAGGTAAAAAGAACAGAGATGCTTACTGCCCCCTCCCCAGTTGTATTATCCAACCGAACTGGCACGTAGGGCTGAGGTTTCTTCCCAGACATGCCTGGTCTGCAAACTACAGCCAGCAAATGTCAGGCTGTCACAATACAAACGTAAAGCCAGTTGCAGAAGGAAGAGAATTTCAAAGAAATTTTTAAAATTCCGTACTTCAAAAGAAATGGGAAACAAACACATCTGAGAGAGCTCCTTGGGTTTAGCTTCCTTTTTGCTGGTGTGTATGCTCCAGCAGCAAAACTTTGGGCTGAATGTTTTCCTACCCTGCCCCAGCACTAAGGGAAACAGATGGGCTCTAATCATGCTCTGATACAGCGAAGAAGATGAAAAGCATATGATGGCATCCCCCATCATGAGTCTACCTTTCTGCTTGCCAGTCAGCTGTGCACATATAAAGCGATCATGACTTTGGCATTTCCTCTGGAACATATGGTGATTTACTATGCAGTTTCCAGCATGTATTGACACTGTTTTGAATTGCACTTACATCCTTCTCTACTACACACACAAACATAAATACATGTGGTTTATGTTTAGGGGCATGTCTACCTGATAGCAGAAGAGTCCTGCCAATAGCCATATAGCAGCTGCTGAAAGCCCTCCTGTCCCCAGTGCCCAGAGATTTAAGTGGGAAGAAATGGCTTTGTATTTTGGGGAAGACCATGGCAACTTGCTACAAAGCAAGACAGCTTTAAACAGACCACCTGTGCCCAGAGGACCCCCACAGCTTGGCTGAACACACCAAACGGTTTATGTTTATCAGCACCCAGTCCTGCTCTATCCCTTTCTGCCTAGTCCCACTGAGTAGTGGGTTGCATAATGATCCAGAAATAGATCACTAAAGTATGAAAATTATTAGACATACTTAATAATAATCCCTGCAGCTACAACATTTTTCATAGCAGGCAATTGGCTGGCAGGTTACACAATTTAACATCCAAGATGTGAGTCAGAGCAAAAAAGAGGGAAGTTAAAAGCACATGAGTTAGTTAAAAAGCCCCACAGATTGAGGCAGTGCTCAGTTCATTACCAAGATACAGTAACTGTGACAACTGGATCTTAAAAAACTGTGCAACTTTGGAACAAGTTAACAGTTTTCTTTTCTCACCAGTAACTGAAGAGACCATCCAACAATTAATTTTCTCATGTCAGAAAATACACCTTTTTTTTTTTTTTTTTTTAAGCAACATTAATATGAAGAACATAAATTAGATTTAGCAGAGTCTGGGATTTCACTCAAATTTTGTAAAATCAAGAGAAATACCAAATAACATGTCCTGTGAAATACCAAGATTGGAATATTCTTTTATTGTATGTTTTTCTTAAAACAAGACAAGAAAACCCATTGGATTGCCGCTGTGTTGACTGCTGATCTTTATATAGTCCTATTTGTAGCACTCTTGAAACACGTAAAAGAGGAAACATAGCTTGTCTTTTAAAAGACAGAAGTAATTCCAGTGAACAACTTTTTAGCCCTTCACTCCTAGGGAAAAAAACTGTACTGCCTGCAAGATGCATCTCATCAAGAAAATGTAATTATGTATAATATTAGATGGGGCTCTACTTCACCTTGCTTTTAAGAAGCTATTACCATTTGCTGTTCTCAGTGCATAGACTCCACCTTCTTCAACACAGACAAACTAAGAAACCCTACCAAAATAAACCAGTATACTGAACATACATTTACTTCTCCAAGGAAAAGAGATGAGAAAGAATAAACTACATGTGTGGGAACTTCAGATGTTAGTGCTTTTGCTTTGTGGCTCACCAGAAGACACTGGGATAACATGGTGATAAAGGCAGAATGAGAGCCTGCGTAAACCTGAACAGAACTAAAGTTAAAGAAAAAAAGAAAAGTAAATACACTCTTGCTATTTTAGTGGTACAAGTACTAGAACTAATTAGGTGAAAACAGGTTATTTAATAGCACTTCTAGAGCCTGAGAAAGTGTCATGCAAGCAAGAAGTCTGCCTTCAAATGTCTTATCTTAGAGTGCCTTAAGCAAGCCAGATAAGAAGCACTCACGATTACTGAAGGTACTTAGGTTAGTAGTTCACTCACCTGGAGCTCCCATGCTTCTGCAAAAAGCTGCTGACTACTGGCTTCGAGATCTGAGAAAACTTACTAAGGACCAAGAATAACATGAACAAGAGTGCTTCAAGTATCACATTCAGTCATCAAAACACTGATTTCAACAATAGCCTTATCGAAACAGTTAGATTTATAAGTTCAAATTAGACTATTATTGTCTTCCAAAGCCCCTGCTCCAATCTCACCTAATGCTTCATGCACGCAGATCCCCACTTAAAGGAGGTAAGAAAAAGCTTCAGCGTTCTGCATTAAATAGCTTTCTGGAGACAAGTCATAGCCTTGTAACTCAGGCTCTCACAATGTAACTCACTCCAGGTTGTAGGGGGCAGATGTTCTCTGGAAAGCACAGGTTCCAAGGGAAATCAAACCGGGAGCTCCTGCCTGGGCAGCAGCACTAGAATCATAATCAAGGAAATAAAAGGAGCTTGATGGAACCCTAACAAGCATGAGTCAACGTATTGCAGGCTTGTCTGCCATCAGGAAAGGCAGACACACTTTACCAGTGCCCAATAAAACGAGCAGTTTAATTTCCAAGGTCTAGCAAGCAGCTTGTTCCAAATCTGTTGTTTGCTTCATTGGAGTATAAAACAAAATCAAAATTAAATCATTTGTCTGTTTCTCTAAATCACTTAGGATGTCTAAAGGCAACTGAAGCTTTTTAATAGTAAACAAAGAATATTTGTATTGCAAAACAATCTTTACCAATTAATATGCTATTAGAGAAAGTCTTTCTGAAATCTTTTCTTGTTCACTCTCTGCATTAAGTGCAAGTTACAATACCTATACCCTAAAGAAAAAATAAAATGGGAAGCCTTCTAATGCAATGATGATTAGAATGTCCTAACATAAGCATGCAGGAACAAAAGAGCCACCGATCCAGCAACAGCCAAATAGCGACTAACATTAGCTACATTTACACTGCACCCATTACAAAGGTAATTTGTTTAGCTTATTATTATTGTATTATAGACTTCTTCCCACTCTACTCCTATCTGCTCACTCTTGCCTTACTGACCATGCAAAGAGTTGATTCAGCATGTACAAAAATAAAGGGACTAGAAACCTCTGGTTAAAGAAGGATCATGAAGTTCTTTGATAGAAGCGGTCTCTGCTGATGTCAGATCCATTTGAGGAGGCTCCCAGCCATAAGAACTATTCCTATTTGTTTGTTGTACAACTCCACGAACCATGAAATACCCTGCACTGAACCGTGCTGGATTTGTAAGCAACAGTTTATGCTTTGAACAGTTTGCGCTAGAAACCTCTGAATAGCTCAGAAGAAGAGTAATCCTTTTTAAAAAGTTTGTTTTCTTCCAGATCAATTAACGCTGACACTCCTACAGTAAAATTAACAATAATCTGTGTCACACTTCCCTTTCAGAACATTCCTGAGTACTGTGCATGCAAGATGACCTCAGGCTGGACCATGAATATTATCTTCTTTGCTGCTGCCCAGCCTGGTGTCTCCAGCAGGCTCTAGCCATTCTTCAGTGCATCTCTGAGAGGGCACCTACTGCCATAGATACCACCATCCCTTGTAGCTAAGCCAGTTTAGTCTTTAATACATACATTGTTTGTCCACACCATACACACTCCCATAATACAACCCAGTCCTATGGAAGGGGTCCTGCCTAGCTCTGCTACCTGCCAGCATCTCTTCAGGCAATGTGAGGGGAATGGAGAAAGAAATCAGAACCAGGAAAGATCCAGATCTCTGAGAAATCAGCCTTTCTCATCCACCTCCCTAGGCCCATCAGGGGCCATACCTGAAAAGCCAACCACCACTGAGCTCTAGGTGCTTGTCCCAACAGACCTGTTTGCTCACATGGGGCAGAACACCCATTCTCCCCCTTCCTCAGGCTCTTGGCTCCAGCACTGTCTGCTGAGAAGGTGCTCTCACAACTCAGCAATAAGACAGCTTACAGAGCATGAGGTGTACCTGTTTGAATGGACGCAGCTGGCCCAGGTCACCTTCAAAAGCTTCTCAGAAGGCGTGAGGCTCACCTGCTGGTGGGCAGAACAGAGCAAAACACCCATGCAGAGTAAATCTCAAGGGAAAACGTGACCTGGTGGCATGCTCAAGCAGGGGTAGACAGCGTGGTGTGCTGAGACTGGCTCGGCACATCCCAAGCACACAGGCAGTTGCTAAGTGAGTCTGGGTAGTCTGACAAACCCACATTTGGCTCTCATCCAGCAACTGTGGAGCAGCAGCCTCCAGCTTGATCACATGTTGTTTCTCTAAGGTGGGAGGGCTGCAGGATGCAAATTTTATATCTCTTTTGGTCCCTAAAGCAGCTTTGTCACTCATGTTCACATGAGAGGAGCAGGAGAAGCAGGATCAATCATGCACCATTGGGGTTACCACGTGGAAATACCAATTAAGATTGCTTTTGACGATCACCATGGCATAGGCCCAGCAGCATGACCTGCCCAGTGGGAGAGGTGGGCTCCATATCCATGCCACACAGCTTTTGAAGAAGCGTGTTAGGCACCCCTGGTTCTAGGACACTTCGTGGTAGTGGTAAGATGTGATGCAGCCTGCACCACCACGGTCTCATGTCAGACTTTCTAGAAGACACTGTTTTGTATTGGTAGGGTTAGACTTGGGTACTAGAGCAACCTCGGATACTAGGTCATCCAGATAGCTGAGAAAGCACCTCAAGTGCAGTAATGTCACTAGAAGGTGCTCCTGACTTCTCCATCTCCTTCTGTTGGCTGCTTTAATAATATTCCCAAGAGATCATGAGAGCACAGATGTTGCTGTATTGCAGCTTCCGTTGGCTGGAAGGGGTGGCAGATAGGCTGTCAAATGGTGTAATCAGAAGGGTTTCCTGGGTGGCCAGCTAGGGAGAAGTTGGTGAATAAGACAATTTGAAGTTGCCCTTTATTGCTTTTATTGTGTCTACTTGGTCTAGGAAAACACTGAAAGAGAATGAGCTGCCTCTGTCCCCAGTCACCTACTGCTGTCCTATAGCCTTGTGGGTTACATACTACCAGCTGCTCCCTTCATCCAGCTTTTTCCACCCATCTCCATGGAGAGATACCACACGATCCACTCCTTTTCTCTCCTGCCCCTTTCTCTGTTTACCTTGCTTATCTACTGAGAGGCTCTCTTTGTACATGCAGTATTTAATAGGGGAAGCGGGACAAGCTTGTGTTCCAAGTACCATTCTTCTAGTCTCTCTTGGCAACCTTGTCCTTGTTTTTGCTCACTCAGTTGCTTCCTTTAGAACACTTTGTATGTACTATTAAATACTTATTATTCATAGGGTGGCTTGTCTCTCAGACAGAGAGCAGACACAAAGGCCTTTTACAAGACTGCAGCACAAAATCAGAGTCTGCTCTTCCACTACACACGGCATAATTCAACACGCTATACTACATGTTGCAGCCCTTCAAAGTTCTTCTACACTGTGTAGAGCATATGGCTAGAAAATCCTGGTTCTGTTCCACATCATCACTGACAGATGCTGTACAATCCAGCAAGTCACTGAATCCTCTACATTTGAGTTTCCCTTCATATAAGGACAAGAAATTATTCAATATCTTATAAAAAAATAAAGAAATAAAACCCCACATCAGATCTTTGGATGAAGTGCTCCATTTGCATACCTTAAATTGTTCAGTAAGGAAATTCCAACATGTAAGGAAATGACAATATTATTAAAGGTAATCTGGTAGGGGCCTTATAATTCCACAAAGTAAGCCTTTCTGAACAGCTCTGTGGTGACAATGGTGTCACCAATTTTGGAAAATCTTACTGACTGGAAAATGTGGTGAACCAAGCAATATGCAATATTTTATGACAGATTTTCAGAGAGCACAAGAAGAAACACCCCCTCAGTATTTTTGAAGTTATGCCGTCATAACACTAAAAAATATGCTAGATATCATAAAAATAACAGAGCAATAACAAATTTAGACAAACTATGCTAAATCTCTGAAATATATTACAAACCAGAAGCCACAAGTTTTTCAAACTCCCTTCATGGCTGCATCTGTGTTACAGGATGGTTTGGGTATGAATGATGAAGGTCATTTATGAACTGTCTTGACTGTCAAAAGCAAATTATATTTCTGAATGCTACTGACAGAGAACATCATAATGCTTTTATGTTAAAGGATAGAACTGTTCCCAAATGACATCCCAAATAAAAGCTTTTCATTATTACTTCTTCCACTTACTCCAATGAATTTGTCATTGGACTAAACGTGAATCTCCTCTTTCGGAAAGGGTACAGGATAATCACTGAAAGCATGTAAGCCACTGAACTACCCAATACAACTTTTACTCCTACACAACTTGCTCCTTGAGCAATTTGAAAAATGCAGGCAAGGGAAATCAAAAGCTAATAATATGTTTCTAGACTACACCAAAGTTCTAATAGCAAAGCCAATATCCATTTGTTAGAGCTAACACTATTTTCTTCCTCTGCTATTGCTTTGTATCTTAACGTTAGCAAAGATTACAGCATCCTCATATTTCATTTCCAACCTAAACCATCTGATCAAGTATGTGATGAAAGTCAACAGCAATTTTGTTTTCATTCATCAGGATAATAACTGGCCATAAATAGTATCTTTCCTGTTACTGTGAAATAACAGTGAAACGTTGGAAAACAATTAACAAATTGCCCATCCCCTTACTTAGAGGAAAACTGTAAGATGCCTCACTTCCGCAACAGTGCAAAGAATGCTGGAGTTTACATGATTTATTCAAATTTCATACAAAAACAAGGCATCAACCCTGAAGACTGGAGGCACAGATTTACGTATTCTTGTCAACCTGGGTATACTATTAGCTCTTATTAGAGAGATTTGGCGGGGGGGGTGTGGGGGGGTGGGGTGGTGTAAGAATAAAGGAAAAAAATATTTCCAGAAGGGGAACATAATTCTGCATTTTCACACAAAGACAATGCTTATGGTAGTTTACAAAGTAAATCATCCAATGTGTTACAAAATTATTTTGGCAGAAATTTTCTTGGATTCTCTGATGTCAGCTGTGTAAATTAATCACAAAATAATTTTGTTGTGTGGTATATTTATTACAGAGCATATGGGAGAAATTATCAAGCATAAAGTTTATTGGATGGTAGAAGCACATGCTCTGAAATTCTAAGATGAAGGCATAATACCTTTAGATGAATTGCAAGGAAAGGCCAGGTTGGGCTGGCTGCATGGTTCCTGGGGACACATGCTGGGGACCTGGTGTAGATGTGGTTTGCCAAAGTCACAGAGACTTGGAACAAGGCATGTGTTGAGCATTTTCCTTCCTGTATTTGGAAACGACCCCAGAAGATGGTGATGAAAAGAAGAAACACGTACGTATATGGTAACAAAAGCACATAGTATTCAAGTCTCAAATATTACTTTAATTGGGTGTCAGGTTTTCACACTCATAATGCTGTACTAATTAAAAATGGATTTAGCAGACTCAGCTCCTGATAAAAATCTGGTGAAAGCATTATGCAGTCTCACAGCTGCATAGAGAGACAATGGATTTGGACCTGTGGTTAATTAAGATTACTTCATGTCCAGCTGCGCAGTTGTTCATGGATAGTGCTATTCCCACTCCAAGTCCTATATGGGCAGTATTTTGGGACACAGAGTATACTCAGAGTAGCCTACCACTGTATGCTCCTGCTTCAGTTGAGGGAGATATTACTGAACTCGGTATATATCAGTGCCCTTACACAAGATACTGAAGTTCACACCGCATTTTGGGATGTAATAGGTAGAAAGAGAAAATGAATGGGAACAAGAAAAAAGTGATAGCAAGAGGGAGAATACTGACAGTGTTTTCAAGTGGAGCTGAGTGTAAGGCCCTTCTGCAGTTTGCTAATTTAGAAAAATTACTCTAAAAACACTTAGTACATTCATTTGCATAGGGCTTTAATATTTTACATCAGTGTCAGGTACCACATTTCTGTTTGAAAATCTGAATCCAAACAGATTGTTTGACAGAATAACGCACTACTTTTTGAGGAAGGAATCATACACAGTTTGAGGAAAAACCCAGTTACCTGCTGCAAAAATAATACCAAATAGAAAGGGGTTGATTCATGATTCTACTCTCAAAATATTTCAGTAAGTTCTTATACTGAGCCACAGCCCAACACAACACCCTCCTTACTACTTGACTTTAGCTGTGGCAATAGTCAGTAGCTACGGTCATAGCAGGTGATTGGCAAGGTACCCTATCAAGTTTTGTTTGCAATTGGTTCATTCCCATGATGGTAAATCTTACTGAATTTCAAATTCAAAAACTTTCACAAGGCCACACCTAGCAGTTACTCCACTTCATGTTCAGCAGTCAAACACTTCAGTGTCACACTGGAATGAGCAGCAGCCTGTAAAGCAGGCTGACATCAGACACCACGCTACCTGTGTGACTATTTTGAGCAGGCTTGAGACTGAGGAATGTGGTACGCTCCTGGCTGTATCCCCCCAGCAAGATACTTGTCCAAAGGTAACTAGAAGGCTGATTCTCAAGCATAGATACAGGAAAAACATAAGTTGTCTAAACATAGTTTGACACAAATACTATGGGCACCTCCCAGTGTTCATAAATCAAGCTGGAAAACTGCTTTGTTTCACGCAAAATCTTAACGGCATTTGTCACGTTTAAGGTGAGCTACTTGTTTTATGCCCATCATGGCGCATATCAAATGGAGTCCTTGGAAAAGCTGTGGACACCTGGCTCAGGTACACCAAGAGGAAAAAGACCTCCTTTGTCTCGCTGTCCAAGAGCTCGCAGTTACAATAAAAGTCTCAACATTTAAGCAAGAAAACAGAGGACCTGTAGGTAGGGTTTGGTCTGGAGCAGGGATCACAAAGTCTACACATTAGCAATAGCCTCCAGAATTTTATTCCTTTTTTAATAGGGGGTAATCATTTCAGCTTTCATTGGAGAGCTGAAGAAAGGACCAGTCTGATCACTTAGATTATAAAGTTTGATTGCTCAAGGATGTAGGTTTGCCATTGCAACTCAGCTTTCATATTGCACAGCTATCTACACTCTCTCTCCTTCATGGAATGCCTTGAACAGGTTGAGTGTTTGGATTTGCAGTCCTAGGAGTTCGGCTTTTAGTGACCTTAGAGAAGACCAAAAGATTAAAGCTGTTATGGCAGGAAATCACACCCTTTTAGTAAGAGTTTGTCCTAGAGTCACCTGCTTCCTAGACCACAGACACCAGAGATAATTTCTAGGGTTGAAAAAAAAATAATACAGGAGGGTATTAGGTCACTGTTCTGTCTTTTGCTTGGTCACTAATGCTCCACAGTATATGAAGCACCAGGGTATATCAGAAAATACAATCACTAGGGCACCAGAGGCATGACTTAATTAGTGCAGTTATAATACATGATAGAACATGGCACATACAGGCAAAAAAGCCTGGGCAACAGCATTCGTGTATTACAGAAAGTGCATAATATTTTAATTACTTGAGAGATTCAGCAACAGGCCAGTCATTACACATATATATACACAGGTACACACACAGGGATGACAGGCACCAATAAAAAAAATATATTTTACTTTTTAAATTAGAAATACAGAGAGATTTTTAAACTCTGGCCGTTCAGTCATGGTAAGCAGTGGAAGATAGACTTCAAGCTTTGGAGAAAGGTTAGGAACTCTTTGAATTCCCATGGAACGTCCCCTTCCTCTTTGCCAGCATGGTCCAAAACTAACGCACTTCAGTACACTTAACTATAAGCAGGTGGTAGTGTGCCATGCATGTACTGAAAATGAGAATAACACGCTACACAGACAGGTTGCTGTTCAGCCTCCCTTGTGTATCTGTATTAAACTTCTATTTATCTAAGTCAACACAATAGTAAGAAAAATATGAGTTTAAACTAAGGACTGATCCTTCCTACTGTAAAAATACTAGTGAGCATTTCACTGTTTTCACAACGAAGACCAGATTCCCAGACTGCGTAACAGCAGTTACAGTCTTCTGGATTATTGTCTTCTGTCCCTGGTGGTGGGCCAACACTTACTTAGACTTTCCCCAGTTCCTAGGAAATTCATTTTCTATTTTAAAAAGGCTTGGGGGAGCTATTCTGGGGAATCCTCATTCACACTGAGTAACCTTTATCTATATTAAAATTATTTCTACGCTTTAATCTATGTGGGTGGAGAAGGGTAAAAATCAAAGTAATGCATTTTCTTCTGTTGGGATAAACAAGCTGGTGTGGGTGGTTGTGCATGTTAAAAATGCGAGAAGACCCCTTTTTAATGTTAACTTTCTATTACTCATCTGAAAACAGCTTCACAAAAGCCAAATGTTGTGCCTTTTTTTTTTTTTAAGGATTAAAATAGTCTGAAAACAAATTTTATTTTAATTCACCATCAACCTTGTTAACTGTATTTTTCATCTACTCGTAATAGCTTTACCATATATGGAAAGACTTTATGAACACTCTACAGATTTTGGAAAGGTCAGAATATTCTTCTTTTATATTTAAGGCTGAGTATTTTATGGGTCATTGAGGAAAAAAAACCCTTTCCAAAAAAATTCAAGTGGGTCTACTCAAAATGTGATAAAACAAACAAAAAAATCAATCCTGTTTCTGGATTAATGAATGAAGTGCTTAACCTCAATTTCAGGACGACCAGAATTTGTTCCATTTACCACATCTTTTTTCCAGGTACTGACATATAATTGGAATGCCTTTCATTGACATGTCATTGACATAGTTTTCCATACTTAGAAAACACATTGGGAAATAGCTAAAATTCTGATTCTATAAATTCAGTCTGTACAAATTTAATTTCTAATTCAGTGATCAGAATGCAAATGATCATTAAGTATTTAGTGACCAATGTGGGAATATCTATAAATCTACGATAGCACAGAACAGGCAATAACTCTCTTACTGAAGTTACTTCAAGGCAGTTATAGTTTTAGTATCAGCGTCATAAAAGAATCATAGTCTTCCATTTTAAGATGAATTGTAATTCAAAATTCACCCTTACCAGTTCTTCCATCAATTTATTTTATTGATGGTTATTAATATCTATTGCTCACTAGGTTACTTTTAAAGTGATTTATTAGTGAATGACCTATCAGAATTTCAACAACTTAATATCCATTTGGGGAAATACACATTATTTTGTATGGTATACTAAGTTACTTCTTTATAACAATTGTACAGACATTATACTACACCATCTAAATGTATGAAAAATTGCTCATTATTCATAGTAGAAGGCGGCATCTCAAACAAGTGATGAATTCATCACATCAGTTTAGAATGGATTAGTCATTTAAGAGCATCTTAAAGAAGCATTTCACTACTTACCACATAGATTAATCTAAGTTACAGCTAAAATTTACATGAAAATGTATCATGTACTGAATACAAGCAACAGAATAGCTTTGTTGTCTGTGTTGGGTTTATGTGGCAAGGATTTGGCAGCAGGGGGGCTGCAGGGGTGGCTTCTGTGAAGGCAGGCACCAGAAGCTGTAGTCATGTTGGACAGAGCCAGTTCTAACAGGCTCCAAGACAGACCCACCCCTGGCCAAAACTGAGCCCATCAGCGATGTTAGTAGCACCTCTGTGATAATGTATTTAAGAAAGGGTAAAAAACACTGCACAACAGCAGCAGAGAGAAGTGAGAATATGTGAGAGAAACAACTCTTCAGACACCATGGTCAGTGAAGGAGTGGAAGTGCTTCAAGCACTGGAGCAGAGATTTCCCTGCAGGCCGTGGTGAAGACCATGGCGATGCAGGTTGTCTCCCTACAGCTCATGGAGGCCCACAGTGGAGCAGATACGCACCCTGCAGCCCGCTGAAGGGAGCCCATGCCAGAGCAGGTCTTCTGGCAGGATCTGTGGTCCCATAGGGGACACATGCTGGAGCAGTCTGTTCCTGAAGGACTGCAGCCCACGGAAAGGACCCATGCTGGAGCAGTTCTTGAAGAATTTCTGCCCATGGGAAGAATCCGCATTGGAGAAGTTTGTGAAGGACTGTCTGCTGTGAGAAGGACCCCATGCTGGAGCAGGGGAAGAGTGTGAGGAGGAAGGAATGGCAGAGAGCAAGCATTATGAACTGACTGCAATCCCCATTCCCCAACTCCCTGCACTGCTCAGGGGGAGGAGGTAGAAGAGTTGGGAGTGAATTTGAGTCTGTGAAGAAGGAAGGGGGGTGGGGAAGGTGTTTTTTAGATTTGTTCTTATGTGTCAATATCATACTGTGATTAATTGGTAATAAATGAAATTAATTTCCCTACATCAAGTTTGTTTTGCCTGTGACAGTAATTGGTAAGTCATCTCCTTGTCCTTATCTCGACCCATGAGCTTTTCATCTTATTTTTCTCCCCCTGTCCTGTCAAGAAGGGGGAGAAATAAAGCAGCTTGGTGGGCACATGGCAAACAGCCAGGGTCAACCTGCCACATTGTCTTAGAACTTCTTAGTTAATTATGTCTTCTATTGCAAATCTACATCCCCACTATGTAAACTATTTGTCTGCAGCCAGATCTTCCTCTGTATAAGCATAGGACCCTAAGGCTCAAGGCCATATAGATTTAAATGGAACAGAAATAACTTTTAACCTCCAAAGTTTTGGAATTAGTTGAGACATCGTCACATCAAGATGATGTCTCTGAAAGGTAATGGAGTTACTCTGGGCTGAACACTTAACAATCACTGTAGAAATATGAATGTTAAAAGCTTGCAGTTGGTCAAATCCTCTCCAAGTCTGGGTTTTAAGGCTTTACCTGAAGGGGTGCAACAAGCTGCACGAGAGGAGAAGGAAGAAATCCAAGGGCACATGCTCCTCAGAGCATGGGGTGTCAACCAGTCCCATCACTTAAATTATCCATAGCAGACATGCAAACCTAACAACATGCAACATGCCTCAGAGCACTTTCAGTCCAGGGTGCAAAGACAATTTGCATAAAAATCTGTGAGCTAGATAAACAGTCATCTGTTAGAGACAGGTAAAAGTTAAGTTGTCTAAGGCCAGAGAGAAGATGCAAAAATGCAATATGGAACCTACCAATGAGGAAACAGAATAAAATACATCTTGCTTAGATTGACACAGAGAAACAGGGAATATAGGAACATTCAACTACCTGAACAGCTTTTAAAAGGCAGCATGGGAAAGAACAGAGTTGATTACTTAAGTGCTTATTTACATTTGGAAGGTTTTTTGGAAAATGACAGCTTTGCCTCCTTGCCAGCTAATATGGCATAACTTCCAAGCCACAGACCCGTCCAGACATCTCAGTCATGCCCAGTGTCCTGGGTTTTCAGTGCTGTAAGATGCATGCCAGTCAAGCATTAAAACCCTCTTCCCACATGACTTGTGGCATTGTTTTGGTGAGTACAAGCACAGGAGAAAGAAACAGGCTGTCAGTTTGACCATTCTGAAATCTATCATCAAATGGGCCAATATTCTAAAGTTAAAACCTTTCACTCTTCTTATTTTAAGAAAGTTTTGTTAAAATCTTCCAGCAATTCAGCCTTCCATATCAGAAAGAATTCTGGAATACCATTTTGAACCTGTATCATGAAAAAGAATTGGAAAACTTGTCATGTGGAAAGGCCGAATACAAGGCTATGGATTGCCTCTCTGAAAGCAACCTGCTGCCAAGCCCTCCGAGATTTAAAATCAAGGCTGGAAGCACTCCTAACTGAAATGTTTGATCTGAGAGAGGTTCTCTCTCTAGTTAGAGCTTACAGTATAAAAAGAAAAAAGGTGAAGCTAATGCTGAAGAGGAAAGCACAATTATATTTTTAAATTGCTTTTACAAAGAGGTGGTGGAAGCCATGTCCACTGGCACAGTTGGAATGGCATAGAATAAGCATACCACTACACGTCCAAAAGCAAGCAATCCTACACAGGCAGGGAGACAGACTACTTCGTTGCAATCGCTGCTCTCTCAAGAAATAGGTTCTGACTAGGAGCTTTGGCTTTAAATCACTAAATCATGCTTGCTTTGTAAAAATGCAGGGTGTTCTTTGCCATTTTTTTCAGTCTTACAAAATCCCAAATAACATTTCTACATCCTACTGCATTACTTCTTTTATTCCAGGGCACAAATTTCAGCTTCTGGAAAAGCTACTTGCACTTTCTATCATGATACTCCAAAGTATTCAGAATTAGTCATTTAATCTCTATCCAGGCTAAAATGGCTTACTAGAGAAATCTCAGCTTAATAAATTACGTATGAGAATTCTCTCTTTTATGTAGCGTGTGCGACCATTTGAGCTACATCATTTATGGCTGCAGCAGAATGAACTGAGCAAATACACTGTGGTACAACAGTGTAAGTTAGTGTTGGTCACAAAGCTCACACACATGGAAAGAAGCAACTGGTAAAACCAGAACACTTGCAAGCGCTGCCCAAGGCCTTTCACGTTCATAAAGAAGGTGCCAGCAAACTTGCACCTCATCACAAGCAAAAGACAACTAAAGATCTATCACGCAAGCTTCTCTCTTATTACCCTTCTACCATCCTGGAGCTATGAAGTCCAGGCTGGAAACCCAGAAATGTTTAAATATCTGTTGGGAAAAAAATAGACCTCCATCCAGCCTGTGAATCTTGCTGCCCTCCAAACCTGCAATATTCTCTTTCATCTAGCACACCTTCCATAGGGGTGAGTTTGTCACTTGACCATCCCACACACCCCCAGTGTCTACACTTTGGTTCCTCTCTGAGATTCCAAAAATGGAGAGAAACATCAAGTCAACCTGCTTTAATTTCACAACATTGTTACAGAAGGAAGTGCTCTGAGAAACCCTCTGTCAGCTTCCTTTCAGCTGCAAAGCCCTCGAGTCTGACATACAGCCACCTGCAGCCACAGACTGCAGTTCTGGTTTCTTAAGATGTTAGAGAGAGAGATGCGGCAGCTGATTCTCCCCCTGCTTCCAGTTAGATGAAGATTTCAATGACTAGCAGCAGAAAGAGTTAATTAAAAGATCTCCGTTCTCTTCACCTTTAGGAAAAATAAAAAGTTTTCCAAGTCTGAGCTCCAGCCAGAGGCAACTAGACAGCTAATAACTTCAGGAGGGATTTTAGTAGCTGGAGGAACTGCTCGGGGAGTCACCTAACAGTGAGCTGACAATTTTAGAAAAGAGGATATTTCACCAGTTTGTGGAGAAAGTGAGTGAAAGGAAACTGTTTTCACAGCACAGCCAGCCAGCCATGGCATGCCAGGAACAGAGGACTGGAAGTAGCTCCCTTGGCCACGACTTCCTCAGATGTCACAGGCAGTAACATTTCATAACTGTGGCCCTGTTCTAGAGAGGGCATAAGGGGGACACACAGACAGAAGCGTCCTTCCCTCCCAGCTCAGCTTAAAGCACATTCAAGACTGGTAGGAAGAGCAGCACAAGGAACGGAGGGAAGATGCTTTTTACTTTGCCTAAATCCAGCTCTAGAGTTACCTAAGGTCAAGACCAATTGGGTTTGGTACCTTACAAGGCATCTGCATGTCTGCTTATCTCTGTCACAGTCATTAGCAAGTGGATCCAGGCTCCAGCAAGCGTGGGGGACATCTCTGCGATGAGCACTGCTCTCTGGCACCGAAGGGTCTGGGACAGGGAGTCCCATATCCACGAGGGAAGGGATCACTGGAGGAGACCCAGCAGCCAAGGAATACGTGAACATGGTGAAAGAGAGGACCAACGCTAAAGGTCGCTTAAGCGGAGGGAAACCTGGCTAGAAAGCGCCTTGCACTATGCAGTGAGACTCAGTACCATGGCCAAGTGAAGGCACATGCACCCTGGAGTTGGGGACACCTCAGAGGAATAACCAAGTCTAAAAATATACCCATGAGATCCTTCAGGCAAAAAAATCCCCAAAGCTGCTTTTTCATGTATTTGGAATCTGTATGGATATATTTGGGATGAATATACAGTATCTACACTTCAACTAGTTGAACAAGTTTGGAGCCAGAGATGAAACTGTTTATTGAAGTGAGAAGTGCAATTCTGGTATTTATATTCCAAAGGATATGCAATACATTACAAACGTAACTCACAGAAGGTACCGGTTCATCTGAATTCTACAAAATTCCATTTGCAGAAATAGACTAGAAGTGTTAGAAGTGACAGGCCGAGGAGCTATTTCTATAAAAGATTCACAGATATTTAAACCAGATTAAATTCCAAACTCCAAAGAGTTGCCTTTTAATGTGCATTATCTCCAATCTCTAAAGTACCATACCTTCTATGCATTTCTGAAAGTATATAGTATTTACATTATTTAGCATTTGCATTCAGATTGTAATCAGCCTTCTTTCAACAAAATAAATAAAATTACAGTCCGTTAACCTAGAACCATCAAACCGTTACTTCCATTATCAATCAACGCCAATTTTCTGCTGACTGCAACTCAATTAAAATCCAATTATTTGAATATCTGTATGAAAATTGCTATCATAAAACGCACCTTTTTATTAGGAACATTTTGTGTAGAAAATTGACAGCACAGGAATTACAATACTGTGGTTAAAAAGTGTTTTGTAACCTGGGCTGGGAAAAACTACACTGATGAACATGGAGGGAAAGAGTGTCACTTCTGGAGCAGCCATTTGATTCTAAAATCTGGACTTTTGGCTCAGAGCAGATCCAAAATGATGCGACTCTGCTAGCGTTACTGTGAGCTTTAAGAGAGTTGGTCCTTCTATGCCTCAAAGTTTGTCATTTCTACTGATGTTAAAAAAACAAAAGTAGTTAGACCATCTTACCACATTACCCACAGTCTTACTTTAACAAATGTCAGTCAGTTATACCGATGCTTTAGGTGATCTCAATACCAAATTCTTTAATTTATTTTATTTCTTACATTAATTAACACCAGGTAAGTAGCTGGTTTTTAAACTTAGTTTTTAACAGGACATTTCTCCTAATCTTCTTGCAGCTGTATATCTTTTCCTTGTCCTTCAGGAACATAATGTCATTTGAAAAAAATGTCCTATGAGAAAATCCTCAAGTACAAATTTGCTTCCTAGTTTTTAATTACCTTTATTTTCTACTAGAGCTTTGATTTATTTGACCAAAGTGTGGATAGCACATTCTTCTTTGCCCAATACTGAAAAGCTGAATTCTTTGATATTGATAACATATGCAGATAGAAAACATCATCACACTATTTTAATTTCAGTGTGCCAATTCTAGGTACAAAAATTAATAATAATAAAAAATATCAATACTCTAGGCTTAAAGCCTAATTTTACAAAACAGACTTCAAAGATGAAAAGGTTTCTATTTTTTCAGGTGTAATTATCTAGGACTTACTTGGCACCTAGAAGTTACCATGGAGAACTG
Source organism: Haliaeetus leucocephalus (assembly GCF_000737465.1). Lineage (NCBI taxonomy): Eukaryota > Metazoa > Chordata > Aves > Accipitriformes > Accipitridae > Haliaeetus > Haliaeetus leucocephalus. The sequence goes on along the minus strand of NW_010972962.1, from coordinate 2,278,373 downwards.
TTTTTAGGAACAACAACAACAACAAAATCATTTAATAAATCTATAGAAGGGTTTCTTTTGCTGATCTCAAGTATCTTTATATCATAATATTTTCAAGCAAATATTGGTGCTCCCATGTATTTACTTTCAATGTAATATTATTGTCTTCTACATTGCATCTTAAAATCATATCAACTGAATTATACCTACTACAGTTTTAATAAATATCTGCAGAGGTGGTTCACTGAAGATTACACAGAGAATTTAAAATGGGATATTAGGTTATGATGATTCGCATTTGACAAAATAACTTGAACTGGCACGCAGGAAGAAATTAAAAGAGCCAAAAAAATCAAGGATAAGAAAATGGAAACATTATAGATAAGCAAAGTAATTCCAAAATGTGATTGATACTAAAAGAAACAACTCTTGATAGAATCAGTCATGTTCATATTACTTTTCCATTGTGACTACTGTTGTAGACTTTTGTTCCATATATTAGATTTCATACCTTTCCCTCCACTTTCCTTGTAACTTCGGGCAACGCCCCTAACATCTTTTTAGCTGCTTTACAAACTAAAGTTGCAGAAAGTAGTGAACGCTGTTTATCACAAGTGCATGACAGTTCGCAAATATGCTGGAATCTGTCCACTTCATAGAAATGTAAAATACTTTCACATATACTCAATCCAGCTCTCTATAAAACTAGCACTGAAAGAAATACTTATAGCTTTTTAAACCTACATGCTAGCAGTGTCTTTTAGGCAAGCTCTGAAAAACCTTCTTATAAGAGAGGCTATGAAGAATGCCAAAATTCAAGCAATTCTGTTTTTTCATACAGACGGTCCTTAAAAGTGATCATTTGTATGGTGCATGTTAAAATCAAAGCTACTTACCCTTTTTCTCAAGTTGTAGGTCAAAATGAGATTTCTGGAGAAGGAGTGTGAAAAGGCCGTATAGAACTCCAGCACTTTCTGCAAGGCATCTCTCTTAATCACATGAAGATCACAGTAAGTCAGAGCCCTTACATTAGCACAGGACTGGGCGAGGGTAGACTCCTTCCAGAACACATCACCAAAAACGTCTCCTTTGCCTAGAGAAAAGCAGCAGCATTGCTTTCAATAATGGTACTATTTCCACCAAAAATATAAAAGAACATATATCTCATTTACGCAGTCAAGGTTCTTCTATTTTATGTAGTCAGAAAAAAATTCTGTCTGGAAAAAAAATAATCTTTGAAATATGTCATTGATAACCTTTTCCACTATCTCTTTCTTAATTACAACAGCCCAGTAAAATTTCGTAAGAATAAACCACAATCAAAAGTGTTTCATGTGACAAGTCCCCTTTAAATATCAGTAAAGGTTTTCCTCTAAAAAAATCAAGACAAACAGTTCATTCTTGGTTCATGTTCTGTTCTGATCCCTTTCAAAGAGATTAATTAAGAGGAAATGCTTTTTCCCTTTCTTCTTTTAACTGGCATGCAAAGGATTTGTTTCTCACATCTATGTTGTTGAGTTTTCTTAATCTGGGTAACAATTACCCACCATTGTGTCAATAAAACCATCTTGTATAATATATCAGTGCAGTTACAGAGTGTAATGAAACACTACCATACATCAATATTAAAGTAAGTTTGCCCTAGTTTGCTAGATCATTGCCAGAAAAGTCTGTCTTTACAACAGTACGAAAGAGCAGATCTCTCAACTCTGGTGGCTCTAATGCTTTTCAGCTGGTAAGATTCTCAAGAAAATCTTTAGTAGTTGTGCGTGTGTGTCCCAATATAATACAGCAGAGGTTTAAGGTAACAACATAGTCCAAAACAAGAAGAGTACATGCTAGTTATCACCAAGATAATACTGACAAGGCAAGAATATTTAGCTGTTACACCCTGGAAGAAAGAAAACATGGCCATTTCTTTACAACCTTCCCATGTGCCTGCGTCTATGAGCTTGGGGCAGCCAGTGAAGTCCCTACTGAGGAATATTGAAATGAAGGCATTTACACCAGTCTAGGCACTACAACACAGAACAAGTATACCAAAATCTGCCTGAGGAGCAGCCCCCAGTCAGGATTTCACTGGTTATATTCCAGCTTAGGCTGGGCACCAAAGGGAGTGTTTAGGAGAAAGTTACAAGCTCCTTTAAGGAGTAATGGTCTTTTTTTTTTTTTTTTCTGTTTTCTGACATATAATGATAACAAGATAAGAATATTTAGTTGTTACCTTAGATAATGAAAAACTGCACTGTTTTTGTTTTGAATGGTATTTTCCTCTTAAACCTCTGCTGTGTTATATCACCACTGCACATCACTTTTAACACAAACAACGAAGAAATACGTTCACAGTGTCTATCAAGTTGTGGTAGGGATGGACAAGATGGTCCCTTGTCTTACAAGTAATACTTTGCCCGTAGCAATTCTTAAAGCCAAAGCATCAAAATATATATTAGTTTATTGACTTCACCCAGGCCCTTTTAGATTTCATTCCCTAAATAAATAAATAAATAGTCATGTATGAGAGTCTATATGAAAGTCAAGACAACCATCATGAGTAAAGAGATCAAGAAAACTTCTAAATTAAACCCAGAACTCCCATTTCAGCCCTTGAGCTGCACTTCCACCATTATGTAATCTCTTCCATTAGATGATAAGCATTTTCTCTTTGAGGAGAAGCTATCAGCCTGATGGTAATCTATGCCATAGTGCAGTAAGTTGTGGTTCAGACTGATGTGCCCCCAGTCTTCCACAAAAGCCCTATTGCAGTCCACCTGCTAGGGACCAGTTTAGTCCCTGAACACTTTGGAGGAGCATAGACTATATTTCCATTTTAAATGCATATATACACTGAAACCACCTGCTCGATATGCACATTTTTTCCCCACAAAGTTAGGCAAAGGCACCATAATGATACCCTTCCTTCCACCTCTAGTCTCTTTATATAGGACAGTACCAACATCCAGAAATACTGCAAAGGCTGCGTATCAGTAAGCATGGTGGTAGTCCAATAGCCCCATGCAGTAAGCAACTTTTCATTTTAATGGTAATGACTTTTCACACTTTCATTTATTTAAACATACACTTTTTTAGTAGACACATTAAAAATGGCCTAAGAAAAAAGGCTTCCATGCACTTAAAATAGATCATCATCTACAAGGCCTTTAGACAGACAAACGCACAATATATTCAAAATTGAAGTAAAACAATTTTTATGCACCATAAAAACTGATATGCTTCACTGGGTAAAAATGGATTGTTTGCCTTTGGAATAAATATGCTTTTACTTGCAATCTTCCAGGCAATTAGCTAAACAACTGTTTTAATTAACGTTCTGGAATCTATCAAGCATTGAAATGTGCCATCACTGATGAGCAACAGTTAGAGCTGCTAGTCCAAGCGTAAGGGAGAGGAATTCTAGCTCGTTTCTAAGCGTGTTTCTTAACATCTCCAGACAAGTTTCCCTACCTTAAAATGACAACAATTATTTTACTGCCCCACAGTAACATGAAGAATAATCAGTAGAATGCAAGTACAAACAGCATGGTGCTGCTTTGCCTGCATATGAAAAGGCATACAGCAGAAGTTAGTTACATCTCACTCTTTTTAACATATAATTCTGCTTTCAACGTAACACAGAAAGACACAACTGTGTTCTTCACCTGTGGCAGCAACCCCGTTTTTCCCTTGTTATTTGTAACTCCTGAAAAACTCCCCCTCCTGCAGTTTCCTGCCACCCCAGGGAGCCGCTTCCCTCTGGTGACAAGAGCAGCCCATGAAGGAGCTACGTCTGCGGGTGCCCACTGAGACAAACCAAAACAGAGAAAAGCAACACATGAACCACAGACTGAGTCAGACCACAGAAGCCTCAATTTTTTTAAAAAAGACAAACCAGGCTAAAACAAGAAGTTGTACTGTTTTCTATCATTAAGAATTTCTTGAAGTTCATTGAGTTAACAGCCAGTATCTAGTAAAAAGTCAATCCTACATTACAGTTCGATTTCCAAAGCAAGGCACACGTGCAAGCATCACACTGGTTGCTTTCTGTCAAGTGCATTTTCTAAATGATGCACACCAAAACTATCAATCTAGATTGTCAGATTTTAAAAAATTTGTGTTTGGCATTCACAGAAAAATGGGGGGAAAAAAGGAGCAGTAGCAAGTCTTTATAGCAAGCAGGAATTAAAATTCCACCCAGGAGTACCTGCACTGGATTAGAACAATAATCTTAAACATAACAAGGAACTGCATACCATCTCCCTTCGTTTATATGTTCTCCATAAAGTAAGATCAATCACTCAGGAAAAAGGAAGGAAAAAAAAAAAGGCAGATTAAGTGGGTGTTTTATCAAAAACATCTGTAACTGGGAAGCAAGAAGAGTAAGATGAGACTTACAGGTGTGTCAGAAGGTGGTTGGCAAAGTGTAATGGCTGCATTAGAGAAACTGAGTCAAAAGCCTCTTTTTACATATAACTCCAGGCTTTATATATTTCACCTTACCTCTGAAGAAAGATTAAAAAACTAGAGAAATGCAGATGGCCATTTGTCAGTACTTTGCATTTCTCATTCCCAGCTTGCTGAGTTCCAGACATTTGCCAGGAACACCGCCAATCACACTTAAAGTGGATGATCTAAGCTTTCACCATCAATCATTTGTATTCCCTGCTGGATTTGTGGGCTGAGGACCTTTTCCACCATCAGCTCAGTATGCACTGGAAAGCCAAATAGTTTTCTGCCTTTTATGTTTGCTTGTTTGTTTTAATTATAATAACAAGTCCCCAAACCCTGATATATTTAAACACTAAAGAATTATTTTATAAAACCAGCACCTTCTGTTTCTGTATTTTTTCTTTCCCAACCTTTTCTCCATAACAAATTTGCTATTCATCTTATAAGTGAAAAGATTTCTCTGTTACCACTGCAAATTCAGCCTGAGTCAGCCAAAAGGTCAAGCCACATCCATTCTGTCTCCTGAAAGCAACACCAGTAATGAAGATCTGATTATTGCAACTTAGCCAAGTGTTTTGCTGATTCTGCTTGAGAAAAAAAACATGCTTGCACATTACAGCTGTATTGCCTTGATGTGCCTACCAGAACAACGCTTAGTTTTTTTCACTTTTACAAACAGGAAGTATTGAAGAGCTCTCAGACAGAAGATATTCCACCCTACTCTGAAAAAATATGACTCTATGTGCAATATTTTGACTGATAAGCTACTCAGTTCACTTTTGGGTTCTGGGTATCTGGGGGTCATGGTGCAGTTTTGGTGTGATAGCAGCTGGGTGAGAAGATGAGGCCATGGATTCATGTGCTAAAGGTCTTCCAAGTCAGTATGGACTTTGATGGGATTCACATGAATCCATGGATTTTCAGTACATCAGACAAAATATTCATGTTAGAATCATTCTTAAATCAATAGTAATAGTTGTTACAGCAGCCAACACCAGAATCTAGCTGAGGCCCCTTCCAGATCTGCCTTCATCTGCACGTTTGAACTATAGAAGTACTGTGATCCGACATAGTCTCAGCAAACCCAAAGATAAGCTAGAATGACCAAACACTGCTTGATGATACCTCAGTAGCAAGGCAGCACTAAGCACATCTTGGAAATCAGGTGTTAGCAAATACAGTTATCTGTGATGCTGATCCACAGCTGCTGCCACACCTGCACAACGACTTTCCCATCACAGCTCCCTGAGGCACCCACACTGGCCTGTGCCCTCAGGATTTGTTCTCCACCTCCAAGCAGACAGAGACACCAACTGCTGTAAAGGCAAACACAGATTCTTTGTGCGTTGGTTTCTATTTTGCTCAGTTAAAATGCTGCTGAAATTTAAAAACAAACAAAAAAAATTGGCCTGATCTTTCTCTTTTATTTTTAACCTCCTAAACAGATTTGAACAGAACCAGAGGATCTGAAGTTAGTCCATGTCACCTACCAATTGTATTCAAGCATAATTCCACTTAGGACAGTATATTTACCCCTCGTGTTCAAAGCCAGCGATGAGAGACTCGGGTCTGTTGTGGTTTAAGCCCAGCCGGCAACAAAGCACCATGAAGCTGTTCCCTCACTCCTCCCCTGCCAGTGGGATGGGGAGGAGAAAATATAAAGAAAAGCTCGTGGGTCGAGACAAGGACAGGGAGGGATCACTCACCACTTATGGTCATGGCCAAAAAACAGACTCAACTTGGGGAAAAAACAAAATCAATGTAATTTACTACCAATCAAATCAAAACAAAGATAGCGAGAAGTAAAACCAAACCTTAGAACATCTTCCCCCAGCCCTCCCTTCTTCCCAGGCTCAACTCCACTCCCGGTTTTCTCCACCTCCTCACGGGAATGGGACTTGCAGTCAGTCCATCTCACGCTGTCTTTGCTGCTCCTTCCTCCTCAGGGGAGAACTCCTCCCACTCTTCCCCTGCTCCAGCGTGGGGTCCCTCCCACCAGAGACAGTCCTCCGTGAACTTCTCCAATGTGAGTCCTTCCCACAGGCTGCAGTTCTTCACGAACTGCTCCCGTATGGGTCCCTTCCATGGGCTGCAGTCCTTCAGGCACAGACTGCTCCAGCACAGGCTTTCCCATGGAGTCACAGCCATCTCTGGGGGCATCCACCTGCTCTGGTGTGGGGTCCTCCACGGGCTGCAGGTGGGCATCTGCTCCCCCGCTCCCCTCCATGGCTGCAGGGGGACAGCCTGCCGTCTCACCAGGGGCTGCAGGGGCATCCCCTCCTCTGGCGCACCTCCTCCCCTCCTTCCTCACTGACCTTGGTGTCTGCGGAGGGGTCTCTCTCACATTCCAGTGTCCTCCCCCACTGCAGGTTCCCCTTCTTCAGTCTGTTCTCCCAGAGGCACTAGCATCATCGCTGATGGGCTCTGCCTTGGCCAGAGGCCGGTCTGACTTGGAGCCGGGGAATCTTCTAGCAGCTTCTCACAGGAGCCATCCCTGTAGCCCCCTCCCCTGCTACCAAAACCCCACCACACAAACTCAAAACAGGGTCCAACCCCCTCTGTGATCACCACGTCTGCTTGGCTTGAACTGAAAATCTTCCCTCATCTCCTCCTTATCTGAGAAAGGCATGCAATTTAAATTCTCCCATTTTACAGAGAGAAGGAAGATTCAAGGAAAGCAGAGGCACCGGAGCAAAAATAATTTTTCCTCTTGGTGCATTGTTTTAAGGCAATGAATATCTGCCAGCCAGAAAAAAACAGAGCTACCATTTGGTATCAAGGTAGAGCACCCTGTACCCGTCCCACAGATAAATTGCACAGCTTGACAGCCACTGAATAGCCTGTAGTTTGGTCCTCCAACACAGTACAGCTGGCAGATGATGATGCATGGAGGTGATTTGTTGCTTTGGATTTTCTTAAGATTTCTCAAATGCAAACTGAGACACGTAATGAGAAGCGAATGACCAACTGCACTGCAGAGAATATACTATTTTTCATTAACCAGAGGCTTTAATCACTCTTTTCCTCTAGTAAGACCTTAAGGAAAAAAAGCCAGAGTATCAGTGCCACAGTAACCCAAATAAGCGTTACAGCGATAATAAACTGAAGTTACACTTTCAGTGATTCGCCTGGTGCACAAATAGAAACACAGTTTATCTGTTCATGTTTTAAAACACAGCTTGGCAACATTTTGCAGACAGTTTACTATACAAATGCATTAATGTTCTCTGTTGAAGCACATTACTGTACAGACAAAATAAAAACATTTATTTTAGAGCACCAGATGAGTAGCAACAACATGAATTAGTTACAGCTAAGATTTCTATTATTATTATAATTAATGTGTTTATTTGTCTCACTGAATAGAGTGTGGATTATATGTCACTGCTTGACTTACTGTGATGAGAAGAGTTTTAAAATGTCAACTGGGCCCTACCAGGCTTATTCACAAAAAGCTAGGAGGCTTCACCAGAATCTGAATTGTTTATCCTTATTTGATTTTTAAGGGTTACTGTAGAAAAATGTAAATATGTGGCTAGTTTGTACAAACTCTGAAGACATGGAAGTTGCCAGCTCAAATAGCTAGTCACAAATGTATTTGAATTTAGTTGCATTGGTTAAGTAATAGGAAAAACACTGCTCCATCTGTGTTGTCATTGCATGGACAGTGCTAGTTCTCTGATTGAAAAACCTATACCAGAGGCTCAAATTGCAATATCCTCAGAGTTATTCTCCAATGACTTAGAAACAGGCTTTATGTTATAGCTATTGCTTGCAGCTTACATTAAAGCCCCCAAATTTGATTTTTTTTATTTCAGACAAAAGGATTCACAGGAGTTTAAAATAGTAGATTTTACTTTATGAAATATATAAAGTAAATATTTTGAAAACCTCGCCAAGTTCAGCGCTATAGTATACTTCATTTTATTTAATATTTCTAGCAACATCTTGAGGATAAATTTAACAATGTTTCAGAAACGTACCTCTGAAAAAAGTTTTAAACTTGAAACCTGGAGAAAACAAAGAAAAATAAGTGTTCCGTGAAGATTTATTTTTTGGATTTTTTTTTAACCTGGCTTTTCAGTGAAAAAAATTATTCTTCTTCCTCCAAAATTCTGAGACATAAACAAAACCCTACCCAAAACAAAAATGAAAATTAATTCAGTGGTTCACCTTCCAGAAATCAGGGCCTTCACAGAAATCCAACTTCTTTGTTAAATTATAGTTTCTACCTCTTCATATCTCTGGCTGGAGTATGCACACAAATGTGATGGGCAAGCCTTCTTAACACAGCCTGAGATATCAAGGAACATACTGGGAGAGAGAGCCTCATCTCCACCACATCTCAGCTTCAGCTGCCAGTACGTCACAGATCGCTGTTGCCAGTAGCCTGCCACCAGACATTACCATCTTCCAAAGGGGACTTCTTCCACATCTGGTGGTGTCAGATGACTTAAGAGCACATTATGCAAAGTTGCATAAATTCGCAACAATAAAATGTGAAACTCTAGAAGAAAAATCAACTGATTTGAAGTGCCAAGAAGTTCACGACTGAGGCCTCTATTCACAGGGAATCCCCCTCTTCCCCAGTTATTCCAGCAAGTCTTTAATCAAGTGTTTTAAAAATCTGTTTCTCTAATTCCCACACAGTCTTATACCATCTATAGATAGCAGTGGACAAGCGCTTGGTGATTCCTACTTTTAATGCTCTACCAGAAGTTAGACACAGAACAAGTAATGTCTGGCTGAAGTCTCAAAATCGGCAACTCCTGATGTCAACCCACATTACATTTTCTAGATGTCTGGCACACATAGGAATAAAGAATACTCTCTGTCCAAAGCCACCACTTGGAATAAACCTATACTTCTCAATAAAAGTTTTAGTGCTGCTCCTACATCCACTGTGAAATAAAAATTTTTTATTAATGTAGACCTCTTTATGTTACTGTCTTTTAAAAGTTTAGCTGGATCTCCATTTCTAATACTCTTCCTAACAATGTGCTTGGACACGTATTGAGGAAATCAGACTTTTAAAATTGTTCCTGATGTTTGCTGAATCACTTCATAGAAACACGCAACTTGTCTGACCTGCCTATATATGTAAAACTGGGGAAAAAAAAATAAGGTTTAAACTATAAATAGAAAAAGCACAACAGAGCTACTGAAGATAAAGCTGGATTTTAATTTCAATCATTCCTTTTTCATAGCACCGCTGGTCACGTTACAGTCTTATTCAATAGCATAAACAATGCTGTGATGTTAGATACTGTCTCTGAAAATAGTAACAAAACTCTAATGCCATCCATAATCCTGCAACCACTTCTTAAGCCTAAGAGCACAGCAGCTTGGCATTTTTAACACAGGGAGATCTAACTAAATTTAAAACTCAGGTGAAAAATGAAGTAGAGAAGTAAGGGACTTTTTCAAAGACTTGGCATTAAATAACAACAGGCCCCAAAACACACAATGAAATTCTCAGAACGGAGTTGTACACAAAGCTTTTTAGTTTAGGGAAACCTGAGTTAGCTCAGGTACTGGGGATAGTCTAAAGATAGCCTGTCTGAGCCTGGGGTCAGCACAGTTAACTTACCTGACATCTTCAAGTCTGCCGAGAAGCAACCTGTACACGATTGTGTGGAAGATGCAATGCTTTCCCACTGAGTACATCTAAGACAGACAATACTTCTGCATTGCTATTTTCTCTCCTCTAAAATAAACCAAGCCTGTGGTGCAGTTGCCCTTGCAGTCTGCACTGTCCTATCTGGATGCAAATCTGTCCCACCAAAATCTGAATCAAACCCCTTGCGTCTACATCTGAATGAAATGCTTATGGCTAAATGAGTAAGCTAAAGCAATTGTAAAGAAAACAAACAATTATTCTTATAACGTTCCTTTAAGATTGCAATTAGATCAAATTAAATCAGCAGGAATTTCTCTACACAAAGCAAATGGAGCATTTAATATCCTGCTGAAACAAAACATGGTACACCAAGCTCTCCTACAACATCATGTTAAAACCACAGTCTCCAATCTTGTCAATGTTATAGCTTTGTAAATAACAATAAAAGATCTGTATTTCAGGGACATCCAATTTTCACTTCCTCAACTCACATATGATCCTTTGCACAATTCCTCCCTACCCCCACCAGAAAAAAAGAATGAACTGATATATCCCACTTTCCCCCTGATGGTGAAGAAGGCAGCCAGGTCTAGACTATAAATTCCCGTTCTTGACATTCTGTTACTGCATACTTTCACACTTATGTAATATCTACATTCTGTTATTTCCCTTCAGCTTTGATAGCAGCAAAAGAAGTAGCAACAGCAAACTGTCCTTGTGGAGGGCAATGATTTTCCTTGCTCACAATAAATTACTGCCTTGATTTCCCTTCCCATCTCTTTCAATTTACCTGCCCTTTGTGGAGTCAGGAGTTGGACTCCACAGTTCTCCTGGGTCCCTTCCAGCTAAGAATATTCTATGATTGTATGATTAATACTCTTTGCTAAACCAACAATCAATAAAAAAGTTTATTCTTTTCAAAGTTCGGAGCTCAAATAAGGATAGCAAAAACATAATAAATGCAGAACAGCTGGGATGCAACACTTGGGATAAACTCCTTTACTCTTGGGATAAACTGTTTTGTGTGGGGGTTTTGTTTTCTCAACTAAACCTTCTAGTAAATGTTATTTTTCTCATCCATTGCTCAGCTCTGAAGATCACAGTGCTTTTCAAGGACTTGTTTTTTAATTGCTAAATAAAGGCTTAAAGGCTCCCAGTTTCTAAGCAAGTCCGCAAGACTAACCTCCAGTCTTATCATCCATACACACAGGGCCCCCTTGCAGGGATCATCAAGACCACTTCAGCAACTCTGAACGATTCACATAAGTGAAGATCTGCTGCTCAGTCAGGCCCTCTAAGAGTCATTAATTGACAAATTTTGCAGCAGTCTGAAAATTCATGGAAAGACACCACTTTCCCCACTACTATCTAGAAAAAAAAGCCTGTCACCCTGATTTCAAGGTCCTTCCTCTCTCTGGCCTTTTACTGGAACTTCCTAAATTTCAAAGATTACCCCAATTTTAAGCAGAACGGGTTGGAACCAACCTGGGTCCAAGAATCACTTGCTTCCTTCAGATTTCCTAGAGAGGAGGGATTTTCTGTTCAATCTTGGAGTACAATTATGTCAGTCATATCTAACTTAGAATCAATTATTTTCTAGTAAGATCAAAAATGGTTCTCTCAGTCATTTGTACGTAAAAATTAACACAACATAAATCCTTTTCTAATAAGGCCTCCTATCCAGTCCTTCCATGTACTTCCAAAAAATACTTACAAAAAGTTAATTTTGCTACTATGCCATTATTTTCTATAATTCTCATTAAATTATCTACGTACACATTCAATTGGAGGTGTAACACAAGAACTAGCACTTCCTCTAGCAGTGGTGACGAGAAATTAAAAAGGTCCCGACTAAAAGACTGGAGGACCAGGGAAGTACCCTGTTAGCCCCAGCAATGGTGTATCATCTGCTCAGCTAGACTTCTAATAGCTTCTTGATTAATGCAGTTCCAAACAATCTACATTCTCATACTGCACTAAGGAAATTTGTACCTTCATAGTGTAAAAAATATAAAATGTGCATTGAAAGACACTTTAGGTCTTCAAGCTACCCTAAATTAAGAAACAATAACCAGCTATGCAGGCTTATTTCATGCTTCCATTACAATCCCTTTTCCCCTGTGTATTTCAAAGAAAGCTGCAGCCAGACCTTATGGTCCCTACCTGGAACACATTTAATTCAGGAGGAATCTTTTAAGAAGACATTAATTAGATTAAAATGTAGCAAATCTCCCCTGAGCATGAGTAAATTTTAACTTTTCAAAGACCTGCAATAAGGTCGAGTTTTCAGATGGCCAGTGGCTCAGCCTGAGAGGTCTGCTCCAAAGCAGAGAAACTAGAGCTGCCAAATGAAGTGCATGTAAATGGTTGATTGTTTTTAACAGTGACAAAACAACGCATTTTCTCTAATTACATTTGGACAAATGGGTAAGTTTCTAAGCAAGAGTAGTTCAAAGAGATATGTCAGTCTCAGATGAATAAAGCACCATCGGCCCAAATGGGAAGGCTTAGAAAAGTTAAAAGCAAAGCCAAGTTGAAAACAGTCTCTTAATGGAAGTCCTGCACGACCTGTGCTTCGCTCAGTTCTCTTCACGGCAGGGACTATGGGATTTGTCTCTATCTTCCATAAAGTGCTGAGTGTACATCAGCACTTCACCCTACGCAACAGCAATGGTGTAAATGGAAGAACAGTGAACTACAGGAAACGGAATTGTATTTCATCCAAGCACCTTTCCACTAGTTAATCTTCACTTCTACATAGTCCCACTCATATACTTACACATTAACTTAGAAAACCATAGTAATACAGTGGCCTTTCTTGCTATGTCCTCCTTTTCTGACCCATTTGTATTAGAATGAATCACAAATAAATAAATCACCTGGCTTAAAGGTAATTTTATACTTTTTTATTTTTGTTTCTTTGACACATCAAATCCAAAGATTGTGTTGCATGAACATCACTAATTTCTTTATTTCAGCAGAAATTTTGGACAGAGTTCAAAAATGTGTCTTTCACCCCAACAAATCAAACTTCATACAAAATGCATCAATTACTTTAAATTTTGCAAAGAATTTCCATAAACATTGCAAAGAATTTTCTTCTTTTATTTGTTTACTCATTTTTGTGTTTGTCTCTAAGTCAAATTAATGGGGAAGGCAATCTTAGGTGACACACAGAAAAAAAAAAGTACATTTCTTTCACTGCTGGCCTGTGTGCAATTTCTTCCAACTCAGTACTCGTATCAATCCAAGTCAGTGCTTTGTTATAAGAACATAAGCCTGAACTGAGAATATACCCGTCTCTTGCGTATTACACAGAACTGATCTAGAAGGATATTATGCAAGTGTACACAACACACTCCAAACTCCAGGGCTACGCAATAAAATTTTATATGCTAGTCTGCAAGACTAAATGATTTCAGAACTTGAAAATGTTTCATATGAATTGGATCCTTTAAGGATTAAGGGTAGTTTGCCTTTGGTTTATGTAATGCTGTACAGCAGTCACACAGACTAATTTAGAGATGCAATTTATTTCTCTGTTGTAAGGAAGATACAGGCTACATCATAAATTGCAAAGGCTGCTTTATTAAGTGACAGCTAAAGCTGAGCAAACATTCACCTTGAATAATTTATGCATTTACTTTTTATTTTTATTTCAAGAATACCTGAGAGAAGATTACGGTCTCTCCAACATACCTGTTAACTGACATTACCCTACAGAATTTCTCACATGGTTTGCTGTTACATGCCTGATGCTAATAGCTATGCTTAGCTGTGATTGGTAAACAAAACTTACAGCATAGGCTGTTCTGGCTGAATGATCAGCAACAATCACATTTCTTGTACAATATAGATGTTATTTTTTTTTTGCTTGTAGTGCCCTGTTCTATCTGCCGTACTTTTATCAAGAACTTGACAAGTTTAGCTGAACATGAAATTAAAAAAACCCAACAATTGCTATTCTACAGTTAAGAAAACTGAGAGCACAAAGAAGTTAGGGAGGAAATCCTGACCCATCTCCTGCAGCATTCTTCAGTAATGTGGTGCTTACATAATGCAATGCTGAAGGAGAAGAAAGTCCAACTGGTTTAGAATAGGGATTAAAATGGTGAAAAATTTAGTTAACGACACCATTTCTTATCAGGATAGAGAAACCTTCAACAGAATGCTTCACAGCCTGGGGGAGGAAGGTACACACACATGTGGAAGGAAAGGGATTCCTTAGTCCAGAAACTGAAACACAAAAATCAATACACATTTATCCAAAATGAAATCTTGCAGAATGACAAACAGATCCCACTTCATTTTACTTTCCTCTCTGATTACACTATTCACAAAGAAAATGACAGAGCTCATCAACTTTAGTGCAAGCCAGAGAACTGACTCCAAATTCCAAAAAAATAAAGGTGTGGAGGGAAGACGATCAATAGTTACTGTCCCAGGAGAAGAGCAATAACAAAATATTTCTATTCATTCAGATACCAAGGAATCAGCCTCATTTATCTGTAGTTATCACTCCGCAGCAGCAGAGATTAGGGGTTCATGTTTCCTTAGCACTGATTTCTCAAGGAATCTAGGCCAAGTATTTTCTAAAGTGAGTATTATGATAAAACATGGAAGATACCAGTAAAGGTGAGGAGAAAATTGGTATCTTTAAAGGACATGTTAAAAAAATTTATTTCAGTGCTTTTTACCTATACTGATTAGAGCAGCAAGATGTTTTGAGGTTTTATTCTTGTGATGGACACAGGAGGAGGCATTATGGGATAAAAGGTGACACAAACTGAGAGGCTTTAGTTTGTTCCACATTTGCCATGTTAATTCATGAGAGTTCAGCATGGCAAAAAGTAGTAAGTTCTTCATGTGCAACTTATAAAAGCAGAAGTTGCTAGTATCATATAGTACTGAACAGCACAGGTGATTCCAGAACAAAAGAGAATCGGTTATCCCCCTACTTCTCACCACTTTAGTTTCTTGTGTGGCACAAAATATTATGAACTGGATTCCGCAGGACACTAAATTCACCCTATGCTGTATATGCAATCCTGCTCAGAAGTAGAGAAAAACCGAACTCAGTATATTTATTAGCCCCCTCATTTTCCAGTAGACATTCCTCTTAGGACAGCTGGATGTATGTGTTCAGAAACAGTAAGATTACCAAGCTGTTTTCTTCTCTTTTTCCGGGCTGTTATGAGTGACAGGTACTGGATTAAGCCACCGTGAGAATTTACCTTATCACAAAAGGGTCTGACAGAATCAAATGATAAGTATCACCTCCTCAGTGCTCCAGCCACCCCATGATTCATATACATCTATTGGATTATCACACTCTTTTCTCCTAGCTTTGCCTCAGTGTTGTTCACACCACTATCAGCTTCTTTTTAATGCCTCCAGCTGTCATTCCAAGTTAACACAAATCAGCTCTAAATTTTTATATTACTTTGACTTGAAAAGAGAGAAATATTATTTCAACATGAGATCTTAAATAAATCTAATAGGAAAATTTCCAGCAAAAGTGGATTATTATCAGGGGCATGGGAGGGAGGCAGGGAAGCCAGGCACTTTAAAAATAAGTTTTCTGAAGTCCTCAATGGAATTTCTAACGAAAAGAGATGTGGTGAGACAGGGAGAACACCAATTATGACCAGGATCCCAATGCTCAAGTAGAGTTTCCATTGACCAGAAGAAATAGGGTTGAAGCAATCTGGAGATGAGGTGCTTGCCCTTCCTGTTTACCTCTGTGGAACAGGAAGGACAATAAAATATACCTCACCAGGCCATGCTAAAGCTAACTTGACTGAAGCTTTTTAAAGAATGAGTTAAGTGCTTGAGTAGAAGAGGCTATAAAAATGCTCTATGCATCTATATTTGTGCACAATGCATATTATCAGCTGTGAAACTCACCCAATATAGCAACGACTTCATCATCCTGGATTACTTCCAAAGACCCCGAAACCACAAAGCAAAGGCTGTCGACACTCTCGCCAGCGTGGTAGATCAGGTCTCCGGGGGCACAGTGCACTGTCTGAAATTCCATGGCAAGTGCTCGAAGGCACCCATCGCTCGCCAGCCTGAAGGCTGGGTGCTCCTTGAAAACTTTGCGGTTCAGATGCACACAGATATCTGCTCTCATGTCCTTAGGGCATATCTGCAAAACCTGAGAAGGAAATTAGGCAATCAGTTCCTGTGCATGGCTTATATGTGCCTATTATCCCTAGTTCACTATACAGGGTTTAAGAACTAATTTCCTCCTTCTTTTAAGATTTCTAATCTCAGTCTGTATATTTATTTTTATATTATTTATACACATAAGCCACAATACTAACTTAGACTACTTTACAATACCTGAAGGAAAATAATGTTTTCATCTCAGCAACATGCTCTGATGGATGTTGAGTTACCAGGATAAGGCCTCAGGTTTTTAAGACAATAAAACTGAGAGCACAGCAGTACAGAAAGTGGTGGAGAAAAGCTTCCTGAAGGATTGTTTCTAGATTGTCACTCTTTTGATAGGCAGATTCCATGAAAAGCCTGTACAAATTATACACTGCAAGTAAGAGAATATTGTATAGAGGAGAAGTGCAATCTCATATCCCTTTAGTAAAAAAAAAAGTTATTAAAAGTTTCATTAACTCATAATACTGAGATTTGCAGGTATTCAAATTCACCCCTCAGTGGCAGTAACAAGTTTGTTGTTCACACAAGAAAGGGACTTTGAGGTATGATACTGTGTTGGGCAACTTTTTATCTTCCAAATGCAATGTTCCTCACAGCAGTTCATGATGCGTGCTCCTAAGGGTACACAAACTGATGCTTAGCACAGCGGGTACCCGTCAGGGCCATTTCTGAAGGTTTTTAATACAATACAAACAGCCGAGTGGAAAGAATACAGAATTACTACTACATGTACAGATTAAAAGTTCCTGGCAAAAACACTGGAAATGCATAACAGGAGCAGGGTTTTGGGATGACAAAATCCTTGGAGGATAGTCTGTGATGAAGTACATCTCAGGACATATTATATGAGAAAAACATTGAGTAGTGGAAGTTTGCCTCTTTTTTTTTTTTTTTGTTAGTAATATCTATTCCATCCAATTAATGGGCACTCTGGGGGAGCTTCAGAGTTACTCCTACACATTTTCCTGGATGGAAAGAGATGGTTGCTTCAATGCAAACACTCCTGGAAAGCAGGCAGCACTATGGCTATGCCTACACCTTGCAATGGGGCTCTCTGCAAGATCTGAGCAGAGAACCAAGCTCATAACTCTGTGCATGGCACTGGTTCCAGATATTACGCTTGCTACTCCAAAGGCAAATGACTATCACCAATATCATCATCTTTGGCCCACCTCCAAGCAGACCTGCTATTACAGATACTACTTCTGAAAGAGATATATTTCCATAGTGCTTAAGTGTAGGGCACTCATGGATGATCTCTCCTGGCTGCCCCACAGGGAGCAGCAGCCGAACCTGCCAGTTCTCAGTTTTCCAGGCTCAAAGAAGTGGGTCGGGGCACCAGGACCTGCATTTAACGTGGAACACAGGCAGAGGCTATAGCTGTCTTTGCAATTATCTTATTTACTCTGGCAACAAAACCATTCTGTATTTGCAGATGCTTGCCAAACTTTGCTACTGGAATTACACACACACACTTCACAGTTACTTGATTATCACGCACAAAAAGGGTTGTTGTAATAGAAATAGTAGTAAAGAAACCAGAATATACAAGAGTATATTTAAAATGAGGCTCTTAGCCAAAAACCCCTTGGTTTCCCAGTCTAAGAGGAAGTTAACTCATTTTCCATTCTCCATTTAGAGAAGTTGTCTGCAGACTTCACAGAAATTAAAGGGATTAAAGACATTTGAGAGTTACAGACAAATGGCAGAAGACTTTCATTTGTATGGGAGGTAAGAAACATATCTTCATGGTTTAATTTTAGAATGTTTCAGCAGCTCTTGGTTAAATTTTGTTATACTGGCATTTTCTAGACTTACAGACTTTGCTTTTAGCTGATTATTCACTCCTTGGCATGCCTGCAGTTAACACCAAATTTGTCGCCTACAAAATAGTGAGAAGACTGATTCTGTGCTAAGTTCATCTTTAAGTATCTGCCTCATCTGTAGAAAACAGCACTGCATTACACAGCAGCACAACTACCACTGTTCTGTCACAGGAGCAATACATGTTTTATTTATTGCATGTCATCCTAGCAGTTATACACAGGCATCGAACCAATGGAACTCAGACCTGAGAGTTTATGGATTGGCACGGCCATTAGTCGGTCTTATATCTGCTAGCTTTTGCTATGCAGATGAAAGTTGATTTCTTGGTTTTACAGTCATCACTACTGGCAGTTCAGCTATGAACACACCAGTTACTGAAAACAACACCATATTAAGCTCTTTGATGTCCTGATAATTGGAGACTTTTTTCCTGTTTATTAAGATAATTCTCAAAGGCTACAGTGAGTTGTGCTTGGTTTGGTTATCCTGCTGTCTCCAAAGGCATTTTAAAGCATTTCTCTCCTTATCAGAGGAAGCCAAGAATGAACTTTGAAGATAAGCTAAACCAAACATGTTTTACATAGCAATTTTTTCTTGTTGCTTTGTTAAAATGATGAGAGGGGCTTGCACTGGGGGAGTGAATGAAAGCACCAGCATTCTTTACACTATGTGTCCTCAGATGTTATCTCTCCACCTTCCCCAAATACCTCAAACCCATAACCCCGCACAAAGATATTTTATGAGAAAACAGGCAGAGCAGTTTCTAATCAGCACTATCCAGTACTAAAACACCATTTCTTTCTGACAGCTAGTATGACGGACAGTGCTTACCAGAATCATGGTCTGGGATCTAAATGGCAGGTACGCTGAAGCCCATTTAGGAAAGCAAACAGTACCCTGTGTACCTACTGGTCTCCAGACAGCCCAGCGCAAGGCCACATCTGTTCTACTCTTTCATAATGACACTTTAACAGCTAGACAGAAGTGAGATTGTTTGCTCTTTAACTGCATCATCTACAGTTTAGAATACTAAATTAAGATGCCAACCAGAAGGCTGGTGACCAGAGCATTGGTATGATTTCCTGAATGAACGACCCCACAAATCATATCTCTTTACAGTCGGAAGAAAAACAGTATCTATCTCCATAAAAGCTAGCAACTAATATGAAAGCGGCAAGTAGTTAATTAGTATCTTTAACCTGCACACAGAATATTACATTCAAATTCTATGAAGAACAAACAAATTTTACTTTGTATTCAGGCCCACAGAGCTGCAAACAACCTTACACAACAGAAATATTGCAAAAAAACCCCAACACAAAAACCCCAACATTTGAAGAAATTCTGAGGTTGTGTTAGAACTTGGAACTTTTTTAGTTATCTTCTTTATTTACTGAAAACCAAGCTCTTTCCTTCATCATTTGTATACTATTTCATGCCGTATCACGAGAAAAACATATGTACTTTTATCACTAACATATGTCAGTATGACAGAGTAGCTGAAATACTGTATTTGAAAGTTTAAAATTAAGGGAAGGTACTACATGGAACTATTTAAAGAATATTTGTCTTCTTTACTAAGAAAGTACCTCCTGTTTATTTTCATGAAATACTTTCAGGATGTGACTTCTTTCCTTGCAGTTTCACTTAACTTACCTTTTCAGTATCTATTCCTCTGGACATTGACCAGGTGGAAACAATGTAATCCATCACACGTTCACTCAGTCCTTTAGGGACCTGGTAGAGCTTTAGAAAGTCCCGGACACTGTTCAGCATTTCATGATATCTGTTTGTATTAGCATACATTTGCTGAAATATGGTTGTCACATTACCAAAAATGGTTGCATACAGAAGGGCTGTAAAAAAAGAAAAACAATAGGTATAATACATAATAAGTTGTGATCATCAGTCTGTGTCCCAGGAAATTGCCAGGCCCATAGAAATTCATGCAATGTCAGTGCTTTGTTAGGAAGGCCCAACGAGCACAAGCATTTTATAGGTCACCTTCAGCACTACAAATTGAGGACCACCACCTACTTTTGTGATGGCGAGTCCTGCAACACAGAGTTCCTGCAACACAACTATTTGTCATTGTCCATCAAACAATTCAGTAGTATCCAAACCCTTACAGAACCACAATAGAAGACACAAGAATTTTAAGACAAATAGCTGGACAGCAAATACTTTAAAATTTCATCTCTGGTTTATAGTGCCTGTGTTGAAATGCCATCAGTGACAGATTTCCAAGCTTTAAGTGCATTACCACAGTAGTAAGCCGAGTCATCATTACCCACCTCAGTGTGACAACAACAATGCATCAAAGCAGAAGATGGAATATGTAATAAACAGCTACCATAGTCAGTGATTTATAGATGTAAGTTTAATAATACATAAAAACTCGCATTATGTTTTATATTCTTCAGGCAGAACAGCAAGGCCTGAGGCAAGAGCTCGAGCCCTCAAAGGCAGACGGCTGCACAGCCCTTCTGACTTCACTCAACACAGTTATGAAGCCAGCTGGTTCATCAGGATGGGTTTAAGAATAAACACGAGAGAGAAAAAACAGACAGTATTTCCAGGTGTGGAGAGAAGCAGATGAAAACACACAGGACTTGAGAAGATCCGCCTGCTGAAGCCCAAGACAGAACAGCAGGCTGGTGGCAGCCTCAGTGGTCATCTTTTGACAGCTTGCAGAGGCTGGGGCGGAAGCTCTTCCAGCCAATCCAGCCCTGAATGAAAGGGAAGGACTGGAAGCCTCAAGTGGAGTTTTCCTATGTTGTGAATCAGGTCAGTGATATGTGAGGGGCCAGCTGTAGAGGGAGACGAACAGTCAGATGGCAGATGCACCGATAACCACCAGTAAGTGCTCTGGAAGTGAAATTTTAAAAAATAAGAAAATATTTTGCCTTATCTAAATACACCTTTATGCTGTTTATTTCCTCCCTCACCCCCTCTTAAAAAAAAAAAAAAAAAAAAATATTCCCTCATCCCATTAATTCCTTTGAGAATGCAGCTATTTATTCATGTCAGTGTTACAGGCAGATAACCTTAAGCCAACTAAAATGCTTTAAGGTTTTATGACCAAAAAAACCCTTTGATAATGTGCAAAAGAAAATTACAGAACTATCTTTTCCCTTATCACCAAGAGATGTAATTTAAACTTAGACTTACTCAAGGCCTTTACACTCCTGATGCTCTATAGAATTCCCTCCTGATGCTGTATAACTTCTTTTCTTTTTATGAGTTCCTGTAGAGACCAGCTCTCCCCCTTTCTAACTACCGCTCTGTACAGATGGGTATAAAAATATATATAAAAATGTGCAAACTCAGTTTAAAAAGAAGTGGAGAGTATGAATAGGGATACAGTGACCAGAAATGTATAGATTATTTCTCTGTTTAACCTTAACTCGTGCCTGAGCTAAACCATACCGGGAGGTCTGATGCAATGAGTACTGACGAATGAAGAAATGCTTTAAAAAAAAGATTTACTATAAATGCTCCTTAATCCATGAGTATTTTGTATTTGAACAGCATTACCTTTCCCTAACTATGTCCTGTTTTGCTCTCTGTTATGCAGATGCAAACACAACCCTACGATATTGCTACCTTAGGCCCTACTTACATGGACTTTTACCCTAACAGAACATGAACCCAGGGCCTCCAAAACTGCAAAGTCCCACTGGCAGGACACTGCAGCAGCACAAAGGCATCCACAAACGTTGTTCTTCTGCCAGCCAGTATAGCGCTGAAAATAGGTGACAGTTTAGGAAGAGGGTCCCAAGCAAATTCTTGTCTGCAGATTTCTGGGCGACCATACTTGTGTGCATACAACTATCTCTTGCTCTCTGGTGAACAGTGAGACCTGAGGGTACAGTATCTTGGGATGTATAGCTCTATGCCAGAAAAGGTAAAATGGAGTCCCTACTCTGTCCCATTACTGTCCAGCTACATGAAGCCTAAAGAAAAACCAGAAATTTGATTCTTCACTTTGATTATTATGAGGCGAGCAGTCCTAGAGCAATTTCCACTGCAAATTGCAGCTACTATGCTCCACTATGACAATTATTTTGGCAAGAAAAATTATTCCTGCCTACATGAATTTTTTATTTTTAAAAAAATCCCCGAATTTACAATCCTTAATTTATCATTAGCTAACCCCTTTATTACTATTAAAGACACATTAAACCCAACAATTTTTGCAGCCTAATATTGGGTAGATACTTTAGCATATTAAACATTGACCTCTTCTGCACAGAAACAGCTTGCTGTGTGCCTTTCCTTCTTTTCAAAGGAATAATGAAATGAACCCACTGCAGTACACTGCAGGCCAAGAAAGATTTCAGAAACACACACTCTACTACAGGAAGACAGTTGGGCAATTTATGACAGAGCACAATCTCCAACATCTCCTCTCCATGAATGTCAAGATCCCTCAGAAAAGATAGAGCCCCTCACCCTTACATTAATATTCTTTTCTGACAACAGATAAAGAAAAACACATTGTCCCCAACAATGTGGCCACCCATTTACAATGCAGTCTGTGTCACCCCATTTAAACCAGTGTTTAAATAACGTCAAAGATAAAAGCATAGTAATTTCAATAGCCAATTACCCGCACAAGTGAATCATGAAGGTCAGACACAGGTTGGAAAGGTCACCAAATCATCTGCTACTTTTAATGATGTAACAAATAAGAATAGAGACATAAATACAAGTCAGTGCAGGTCTCAGCTACCACAGTAAAAGATCTGGGATCTCATTTTAGAATTATAAGAGGAAAAATTTCTATCTGTAAGAATGAGAGGTTTGCAATTACCCCAATTACAGATGTAAGTGCTGCATGCGGTTCCTGAGATGAATCATCAGATTGATGATGATTTGTTCAAACTGCACTCGTTCAAAGGCCTTGCATACAAAATGTGTGCATAAAACCTATACAGCAACAAGTAAGACCAACATCAACTAGTGAACAACTTCTTACATCTTGCCCCCAAGACTTGCAGTGCTTTCTAAAACAGAACTGCCTCCATTTTCACTTTCTGGAAAGCTGATCCAGAAAGTCTGTCTGCCTGCATGTAAATTCCACTTAACAATTAAAAAACCAAGACAAACGCCTTTTACATACTTAAGGAGGAGCCTGTGCTAATCTAAATACCATTCAAAGAGCAAGCACCTGGATTTACAGACAGTAGATGATTTAAATGTATAACTGCACTTTTGTTTCACTAACAAGTTCCTAGTTCACAACAAATTATTGAGTTTGTAGATGGCTGAGAGAAAGCACAGCCTTGAAAACCTGTTGCACTATATCACTTCTCACTGAAGACGAAACATAACCATAAATTAACCACAAAAATTGCATGCCTCAAAGGCATTTTTCAGATAACACATTGTGAGGTCACACAAAATTAACATTGATCAGATAAAAAGAAAAGCAGAAATTAATAATTGTATGGATTATAACACAATTATATGAGAAAAACACATTGTTTTTAAATGTGCAAATAGAACAATGTAAGGGCTTATAATTGCTTGAGATTAGGGGTCTTGATTAGTGATAATTATGCCTACTTACGGGTAGACAGCATGCAGTTAAAAGAAAAACACTGAACTGTTAATTACAGTCTGCAACCAAATACCAAACTGAACAGGTATCTATCAATGAATTGTCTACAGCACTAGTTTAGATAGAATTGTTATTTGTAGTCTTGCAACTTGAAACTAAAGCATCTAAAGCAAGATTTACTTATCAAGTATCTATATAACCTTCTAGAATAGTACAGAATTAAATAGGTTGCCCCATTTTCTATCAAGACAGATGCAGAGATGCTTAATTTGCTACTTCTTAGGAAGCATTGTATATTATAAAGTTTCCTATTTCTAATCTTTTCTCTACCTTTTATTTTTATTAATACAATGTATAGAGATATCATTTCATTTAGCTAGTAAAGAATAAATGGAAACAACTTAGCCATAACCTGATAGGTCAATTAATATTATGCACTTTATGAAGTTTCACAATATATTTACATAACATTTTCACATGGTATAAAACAAATTACAATTGCTACTATCTTCTTAGCATGTACATCAATTCCTGAATTTCACAACTTGGGGAAAAAGACATTTTTTGAAGTGAAAGTAAATTCCCAGAGGAGCTGTCCCCCCTGCTGTTCCAGTGACTGCTAGATTCTGCTCTTCCCACAGCTCTCTGTTCTCCCAGACTGAACCAATACACTGCTCCACCTCCCTCCTCTTTCACTCCACCAGCTTGTAATTTGCACCTCAGCTTAGGTACCCCACACGCAAAAGCAAGGCAGTAGCAATGGCAAAGATCAAAGAACTGGCACACTACTATCAGCTGAGCAAGTCTAAAAATCAATTCAATGGCAAACAGCAAAGTAGAAAGCCTGACTAGGCCTTAAGGGACATGAGCATCAAGTCATGTGGCAGAACCACTTGACTTCTAGGATGAAAGATGAGAAACCACTGGCAAATTTTGCTAAACTCTTGGTCAAATCCTACCGCAAATCTTCTCACACTCATCATCACATTTGCTGAAATCGTCCTGTGACAAGAGATGGGACATAGAAGGACCACACTAGGCTCCAGCTACAATGAAAATGTCTCCCCTGCAGAAGGATAGGCCACCAGTGAGGACACAGTTGATAAGGGCTAAACAACAGCACATCAGAGACGTGATTTTTTTTTTCCTCTTCCCATCACCAGAAAACCCAGGAACTGCAATGAAATGAAAGCCAGAGACATAAACAAAGGAACAGCTGGTCTAAGAAGCCACTTAAGCAACTACCAAGGACTAGAGTAGTAGAAACATCTGTGCACCTTAAAATAGGCTGTCTGCAGTATGTAAGGGCAGAAAGGGAAGAGTTAAGAACAGCTATGGAACAAACAGCACAAACAGCTCCCACTGCTTCTCTCCTCACACCCTTTCCTAGCTCTACAAAATAAAAGCAGACTGCTACTACAGCAGCACAGACCCACAAGCAAATAACCTCCTGTTATTTCAGGGACTTGAAACCATTTACATTTTGCCACTTTAAAGCTTAATGTGGAAGAAGAGAGATAAGTGTTGGTAAAACACCAAACCTTCCAAAGATGCTGAACTCCAGCATCCATCAGGATGCTTCAAAACTGAAGTTTTTTTATTTTGATTTGATCTGGTAGCACCCACACAGCTGGTAGCAGCAATCGCAGGTGTTTGGCTCCCAAGAATTTCACAAGCCTGGGCATTGTGGGCAGCACAAATCTCTAACCGTTTTTGCTTATGCCTTCAGCATGTTTGGGCTGAGATAAACAGCATGGGAAAACACACAGACCAAAACTGATCAGAGGAGCAATCAGAGCCGAAGTGAATAAAAGCCAATAAAACAAGCTTCAGCATCAGCCCTGCAAGAAAGCTCCTGGTTGCAAAATTAAGGAAGAGTCTGGTTGTACATTACATTTGTGCTGTAAAGGGAAGCCAACAGAAAATGACACATGCATGACACTGAAAGGAATTAAGAACATCCTGGATACAGAGAGACTTCAGGCTGGTAGAGTTTGAAATCCCTAACCACGAGCTTCTCTCACCTTCAGGAAAACAGGGCTGCACGTTCATATTCTATAAACAAACAGCACTTGCAGACCAATGAGTTCACATGACTCTTCTCACTTAAATTATCTGAAGGCATCAATATTTCTGTACCTCCACTGACTGGTTAGACACAAAGAGGCAACATCATTTTACATCCAAAGGTACATCATAAACCAGATATGAAGATACGTGTTTTGCGTCAACTTACAGGTAAATTCTTAAACCTGCCAGATAGCCATGACTAACTGCAAACACAGTAATGCTTAGTAATTCATTGACATTAAGGCCTTAACCCTTGATATCAAAGACTTTCAAAGAACCATTACAGTTTAATCAGTGAGTCCACGGAAAGCTCCTTGCGGAATCAAATTTTGTTTCAGTCAAAATACAACAATATGGGAAAGCAAGAGCAACAGGCAAGAAGATTTGCAAGGGGAAACATCAGCATGATTACTCAAAGGTAAGACTGGAGAAAAAGGAAGGTAATTCCACAGAAATGGCACTTTCTGTTTACCTCTCCATGTTTTATCCTCCACAAGATAGGTTCATCTCTAGTAAGGTAAGACAGAATGGCCAGGAAACGTACTGATTTTCACAACTAGTTAAAACAACTAAAATTCCTGTAAAGGAACAAGATATTTATCAGAACATTTCAGGAGGGTCATAAAGGGTTTTAAATGTGGAGCAGGATCTTGATGATGCTCTATGTTTTAAGCATGTGTACTTCAGTGAATGCTAAGCCTTTCTCTAGCGTAAGCCAATTTGATTATCAAGAGGAAACTAACTGTACAAACAGATTACAGCTGCAAAAGCCATTTGTATTCCAAACATACAAGGCCAGACTCACCAGTAGGACACTTATCAACAGGGGATGACTTCAGGTCAATGTATTCACCAGTGGGTTTTACCATGACAAGAATTATTAAAATGGCAAAATCTGATTAAATCCTCTGCAATGTGCAAGAAAGCACACTATTTTACTGTTTTGTAGAATTTTATGGACAATAAAATTTAAATTGTCTAGAAAATTGAAATGGATTTCCATTTCATTTCCCAGCACTAATGAACAGATCACCATTTAAATGACGACTGAGCCATTTAAGGGCATCATTTTTCTTCTACAATTTATACAGAGTAATGCATGGCCATTTTCAATTACTTGGTTAAAATTAAATCTCCAGATACTGCTTCTAGGTTTTTACTGACTTGCACCAATATGAAGGCTTTTACTTTGAAAGCTGTTTTTTTAATCTCAACTTATCTGAAATGGTTACTCCCAATTAGAAGCAAACTCTCATTTTTTAAAAATCTATTACTGAAATAGAGCTACACATAAAAAAAGTTAGGAAAAGATTCAAGAAAGGAGTGAATAAAAATGAAAAGTTGTTATCTTTTCATGTGAAACTGCTTACATACAAACTTTTTATGTTTCCTCTGTCTACCCTATTTCCTCTATGATTTGTATAATGTTTTCCACAAAGCCTTGCAGGAAGGAAATCTAGAGAGGCTCGAGGACATCATCTTTTACTCAAATTTTCTGGCCCTTTCCCTATAATACTGCCACACATTCTCCTGGGCTTTGTACTGCTGGCTCAGGCCCATTCCTGTTGGCAATTCCCAAGCCTGATTTTGCAATAACCTACCTGTAGCCTTTGAGAGTTCAGAACTGGATCTGAATTTTCTACACCAAAGCCATTATCCAGCACTTACGCATACTAAATTCTAGACCGCACTTCCCCCCATCGTGATGCAACACAAAAGTTTGATGGCTGAAGTCACTTGCTGACTACTGCCCAAGCAGCATTCTCCAGTGTGATGACTTTTGGTCATTGCTCCAGACCTCATTTAATTAAGGTATCTTACATTCGAGTGAGATATTTAGAGTAATCCTTTGTTCCCAATGATAAATGGATTCAGGTAGATTCCTCTACTCCTACCAGAACGCCTGTCTGGAAAGTTGGTAGTTGGCTGCATTTCTTGCCGAGTATGTTCAGATCTGAATCCACCAGTGAGACTACAAGGAGGAAGGACCTAAGGCGTCCCCTGAGGCTGCAGTGATCTCACTTCTCATTAGGCTTAAAACCTCAGCTCAGCTATGCACTTAAACATAGGCTTTAAACACTACTCCATAGGTGTGAGCATGTCTGCCTGTGATTAAAGTTAAGGACACAGTTAGGAGAAATACTGAGACAAAGCAGCTCTCTTCACCACTAACTGTCATTCACTGACTTACAAAAGCTTTTGCTGTCCATGTAGCAAGTACATCACAGTCTTTTTTTAGGCTTTGCCTTCTCTGAGAACAAAATAAAAGGTAAAAATTTAATGCCTAAAAATTATCCCAGTATAAAAGCAGGGTGGGATGAAGTGAACCAGGGGTGGGGTGGTAGAGTGCTGGTTTCACCCAGCCAGCTGATGTAAAAATTGCACATCCCTTATCCCACAGATTCCAGAGAGAAGTAACTTCTCTGGATTAACTGCATCATCCCCAAACCAAAAACTAGTTAAGCAAAACCCTTAAAACAACAGAAAGTGTGTAATTGAGTCAGAGCCTGCGTCTCCTGTAGCTTACCTGGCTTACACTCACTAGCACCCTTCAAGCTGACTTTTCTCCAAGCAGTCACACTGCAAAGCAACCAGTGATGGAGACATTGGCTGCACAGAGAGGTTGTGTTAATCACCGAGGAGCTGTCAAGCCTGTTCAGTTGACAGGCCAGGCAGCTAGGGTTAAGAGCATGGCCGCACCTGACAGGATGAATGGATACCATAGTTAAGGACAACAATTAATTCTCAGTTCAGATTGACTTTGCTGGGAAATGAAGCCCCTAAAGCTATTGCACTTAACTGGACTGTGCTGTACTTGGCTGCTTTGCTTCTCCACAGCTCAGTCTGAAGCTTCTGATGCAATAACCTTGGTAAGCCAGGCTCCCAGCATGTTGTTACTTCAATAACCACAGAATGACTGCAAGATGCTCTTCAGCCAACACTGAGTGACCTGCCAACCCTGTCTTGCATATCTTTTACTTCTGGGTGCAACAAGTAC
Source organism: Haliaeetus leucocephalus (assembly GCF_000737465.1). Taxonomy (NCBI): domain Eukaryota; kingdom Metazoa; phylum Chordata; class Aves; order Accipitriformes; family Accipitridae; genus Haliaeetus; species Haliaeetus leucocephalus. Next base: position 2,249,690 of record NW_010972962.1, on the reverse strand, counting down.
AAACAAGTTATGTGACTATATGCCATACAGGGTTTTCAAATGCTTCCCAAACAAACCTAAAGACAAACGGGTTCAAAAGCTTCCCTTTTCTGCTGTCATTAAACAGTTACAAATATTTAATGGTGTTTAACACAAATCAGAATACTGAAGTTTTTTATTAAGTTGAGTAAACCAATGAGGTCTGAGATAAAGATGACATTCACAGATGAAGACTAATTTGAGGCAGTTAAAGAGTAACTGTCACTGGAATGACAAGGTCTGAGTCATGCTCCTCCCACACACCAATCACAGATATGCTTGCAGACCAAAATCTATAGGTGCATACAGTATGTAAAGGAATGTGAAATGGGAAAAGCTCATAAAACAGTGGCTTCTCTAGAGGGCCTGCTTTACTGATGAGTGAAAAGACAGGTTAGTGAAGATGCATATGGCTTATCAAAAAAATAACCAAAACAACTGTTTGGGTTTTTAATGAGAAACCATGGATGACTGCATGTGAGAAGAATACTCTTCTCTGTAGTGGTGAAGAGAGTTATATACTAACTTTCAGAAACGGGTAATCGTTACTGTTCCTTTGGCTCCAAACTTGAAGATGCTTGTCTTCCAGGCTGACTGTGCTGTTTTATTAGAACTCAGCAGGACTAAAAGCAGCAGTAAAGGTAAGCATGCATACAGCTGGGAGTTCCACACCTAACTTCTAAAAAAGATACATCATTATATTAAGGGGTAGATGTCATTACATAAGAGACACTGCCTGATTTCTTTTTAAAGTAAACATTACAAAGAAATCATTTGACATTTAAAAAATGTCAGGTAGCTGCGTTTTGTGCTTTGGTGAGTTTGTTAGCAAGCCAGCACAAAATGCAAATAAATTTGCACATATACAAACTTGTACAGTCAGAAGTAATGATGTAGTAATAACCCACTGGGACCTTTTTAGAGAACTATACCGCTTGTGCAGCGCCTGAACCCGTGAGGCACACAAGAATGGCATTTGCAGATGGTAATAAGCTGAAGCTGGCCAACAGAAGGTACAGAGGACTCTCAAAGGTAATGAAATAACTCTGTCAATAATTTGCAGCTACAAACCTCATCCAGTAGTTAGGGGCACAAAGCTTTTCCTTGCTTAGGGAAGAACGATTTAGGGAAGACTGCAACCATACTCCCTTGCAATCAGTGTACATCTGGGATACAGCAGGACTGCGTTTCAAATCTCAGCGCAAGAGTAGAGACCTAAACTCAGGTCTCCCATTTTCCTTCACCTGAAGGTTACTGGGTATTTTGAGAGAAAGAGAAAGGAGAAGAAAAGAGGTTTTACTGTTAGACCTGTTCCAGTCTCCATAAATACAGCAGGGATATGTACCCAACATTTCCACATCCTTGGAGCCTTTTAACCATGAAGTAATTGATTAGAATGGGAGAGGCAGATATCTCTGGCCATAAACACAGATCTCTCTGCTCTCATCTCCCCACAAACTAATGCATTTTCTGGCAGGCATGCTTTGGGAAGCTTTCCTTGACCAGCCCCAGCAGGTGGAGAACACCTACTACTATCCTAGCAATCCTCAAAGCTCATAGGAAAAACATAATTTCTAAGATTGTTTTAAGTGATTTCCCATGCGTGCAACAAAAGTCTTAGGAACCACAGGAATATAAGGTGACTGTAGCAATTGGTAAAAGTAGCCAGAATCTCAGTTTCAGTTAGCCCTAGTAGTCATCCTCTGTTCATCACTGTGATACAGGGTACATAATATGAGAAGAATGGCTCCTCCTGAACTTAAATCCTGATCTTTGGATTCCAAAATCAAAAGTCCTGACAGTGCAGATCCCCACTCTCTGCTGACACAACACTGGATCTAGCCTAATCCTGCAGCAGTCCCAAAGCAGTCATTAAGGAAGCATTCCCTGATAATTCTTTCAGATGAGGGATCACTTTCACAACATCAGAGGATTTCTAGAAGAGTTTTTGCAGTTATCACAAGTCTTTCCCTTGTGTAAGCACTGAAGAACTTGCCTTCTGTAATTCTCTGCCACATATATTATCACCTAAGTAGCATCTACCAGATCTTCTTAAATTCTACCTTCCCACTGATGGAGGCAACAAGAAGATCTTAGAGCTCATACAGTAACTGGAGACTAACAGTAGGAGTTGGGCAAACAATTGTCATAAATACATTCCATGTCATTCACAGGCATAGAAGTTATCAAATTATGAAGAAGTAAAAACGCAGGAACTCATTTTAGCACTTAACGAATTGTGGTAATAACCTGCATGCTCCCCTTTTAAAAGCTATGTGAAGTGAAGAACTGTTTATAAGCTGTGTGTGCTACCATGAATTTTCATTTACCGGTCTTAGGAACAAGTTGTCCCGGTTTCAGCTGGGATAGAGTTAACTGTCTTCCCAGTAGCTGGTACAGTGCTATGTTTTGAGTTCAGTATGTGAAGAATGTTGGTAACACTGATGTTTTCAGTTGTTGCTCAGTAGTGTTTAGACTACAGTCAAGGATTTTTCAGCTTCTCATGCCCAGCCAGGGCACCTGACCCAAACTGGCCAACAGTGTATTCCATACCATGTGACATCCCATCTAGTTTAGGAACGGGGAAGGGGGGGGGCGGGGAATCGCCGCTCGGGGACTGGCTGGGGGTCGGTCGGCGGGGGGTGAGCAATTGCCCTGCGCATCATTTGTACATTTCAATCCTTTTATTGCTACTGTTGTCATTTTATTAGTGTTATCATTATCATTATTAGTTTCTTCTTTTCTGTTCTATTAAACCGTTCTTATCTCAACCCAGGAGTTTTACTTCTTTTCCTGATTTTCTCCCCCATCCCACTGGATGGGGGGGCAGTGAGTGAGCAGCTGCGTGGTGCTTGGTTGCTGGCTGGGGTTAAACCACGACACAAGGCAAGGATAGAATGCTTCTCAACAGCTCAAATTTTTTATATTATATAGCTACCACTGGCTGAAAGATATTAATGATTCTTGACAGAATACTTATCTTTGATCTGTTGCTGTAATCAATCAGCACATGAGCACCAGGCTATTAAAATATTTTTCTGTCAAGCTCACTTGACATGCTTTGACTGGTACACAGCCACAGTGCTGGTTTGGGGGGTTTTTTATGTTTTTGGTTTGTTGTTTTGTTCATTTGGTTTGGGGGTGTGTGTGTGGTTTGTTTTGTTTTGTTTTTTTTAATAACAGAGTCTACCTGCAAACCACACAGCTAGATTTTCTGGGTAAGCACCTCTTGAAGCTGTCCCTAAATATCACTCCCGATGTTGAGCATTCAGGATCTGGTAACCATGGTTTCAGCTCCCTCTGACAAATGTCCTTCTGATGGATAACCACCTATTCTGCCTTCCTCCATCTACACATGTGCACACACGCACTCTTCTTTAAACCATTTCCCCTTGTCAAATTCTTGTCATCTACCTGGCCCAAAATTACTCTTCATGCTTCCTTCCAGAAGTTCTGCCCTCCTGTTTTCTCTCACCTCTTCCAATTTTCTATTCAATACTCTGTCTTCCTCCAGCCTTTCAGAAACCTGTCATGGGAGCAGTGATTTAGCAGTCTCTCTGCATCACACAGCCTGCAAAATTTAAATCAACCGCTTAGCAGACCCATCAAAGAGGCTGCCAGACCTTCTTGGCCTCAATAGAGAAGCCTAATGACTAGGAGGGAATCAAGGTTAAATTAGATGGTCAAGAGAACAGGGAGTCTTCACAGCTTGGAGGAGGGGAGGAAGGGGACGGACAGGGATGTAAGCCTAAATAAGTAAGAGGGGGGATGGAGGAGCAGAAGGGGAAGGTAGGTGAGGTTAGGAACGTAGAACACAAAGCACCAGATGATAGCTGAACTGGTGAAAAATATAGAGAGAGTTTAAATGTCCAGTTTTCTGTACAGGCTTGCCTTTACTGAAACCAGTACCTCTGAATTAAAAAAGACACACTTCAGTAGCACTGCAGAGGGAGGGAATAGCTACACAGTGGTACGGTATGTGCAGAGCACTGAGTAAAAGGCATTCTGCAAGATGTGAAGAGTTAGAGAGGCAAGGCAGGCAAAGCAGAGACACGGAGCAGTTTGCATAAGGTCACACAGGGGAGTGTGTGACAGAGCTGGGAACTCGACCCAAACCTGCCAACTCAGGTCCTCTCTCTGCCCTGTGCACTAGCCCCCAGTGGCTCCCGCACTGTGCTTGTGGCATTTTTCAGCACTGATGAGATAAGCAGCAAGGTTTTTTTCACCTTTTGCTTTGCCTTTTGCCTATCAGCTTATTTCTTTTGCAGGCCATAACATCCATTTTCTGTGTCCAGAACCTTCTGCAGTTTCTAGAGGCTAACAAGCACCAATTCTCTCTGAACGTTTGGTAACCAGCTCCCAGGAGAAAACAGAAACACTGTCTCTGGGTGAATCTCCATTTCTCCAGGAAAAAGAAATTGTACCAGAAGCCTGCTTAATGAAGAAACTGTTTGAGTTAAGACAACATTCACTAAGATCAACAAGTGAAATGCAGCAGTAGTAGGCTGAGCTGTGGCTAACAAGCACTCCTAAAAGCTTTGTTTGAAGAGTGTATCGGCATTGTGGCTGCAATGCAAGACACTTTAGACTGTGCAAGTCAGACCATAGAAACACAGTGCTTGTAATAACAAATAGTACGGTGAGAATGTTGTCTTTGCTAGAGGCTAATGAAAATAAATTGCTCATTTTTTACATCTTAAAGCAAATACTCTGTTATTTTTATTTACTTTTCTCCATTTTTTCAATGCTGAAAGCTTAGGCAATAAGCCAGAAAGATGAAAGAATAAACACTTTAGAACAAGCCAAGGGGACTAGACAACAAATCCAGAGAAATTATCACCGAGGGCACTAAAGAGAACAAAAATGCTGGGTCCTAACAGTATCCTTCACACAAAGCCTAAGTAAACAGGTTGTCACCACCAGGGTGTGAAAGGGAGGGATAAAGTCCAGTGTGCTGCTCTGCAGACTGGCAGAAAAGAGCTTCAAGAGCTTCTGCACAGCCACAAAACTCTTCAGAGCATTTTCACTTGCCCAAATTCTTCTAACCACTGTGCCATCAGGGACAGCATCCATCCGTCTAGAGATCACTGCTCCGCAGTTGGAAGGAGAGGAGCTACTGGTTCTTCTGAGCACGCTGCCAACATCTTGAACCATTTTTCCTCCCCAGCTGTGTGGCTCTATTTTGCTAGGAGCCTTTCATATTTGACATTATTTTTCCACCACTGACAAGGTAGAGATGTGAAATCCTGAACAGTTCTAAATGTTACCCCATTCCATGCTTCATATTAGTGTGGTCTGAGAAGGGTACAGGAAGGAAGGAAATTGCTTGGTAAACCATTTTTGACTGGAATCACCATCAGGATTCCCAAACCAGAATACTCAGGACTGTGTTTTTGTGTTTCTAATCAAAGTGCAGGAGGGAGAAAACACATATGTGTATCACTCAGAAAGCAGCAGATTCTTAAAGGAAGTCTTTTCATACTTCACCCCACACATTAAGAATGTTTCCCCTTCCAGATGATGACCACTGTGATCTGAAAATCTCCAGCAGTTAATGCCCAGTCCTGACTCCCTCTGCTGGTACTTGCATACAGTGTCCTCTACCTCAGCCTTAGAAAAGGAGCAATGTCCTTTAGTGTTTCCAACAGGAGTGTGATAGTGGGAATGTGTTGTCACAGCAGTTTAATGAAAAACTATAAATATTTTGTTAAGCATTTAGAAAAATGCCTTGGAATCTTCCGAGTGTTCATTATCCAGTTTTTTTTCCTTCCTGTATTATACTACCCTTGTACTGTCTGATATACTTCCAGCTAAACTAAAGTTAGAACAGAATTAAGTTGTAATGAATATAAACCCTTTACTTGCCTTAATCCATGGTTTCATACTCCACACAAAAGGGACAACTGCTAATAAAAGTCTTTAAAAAACCAAAACACTTCCTCAGCATTACAATAAGAGTGAAAGCACAGAGAAAGCTTTAAATACTAGAAGTTGCAAGTTGGAAGTGTGAGAGCTCATTAAAAAAAGCACTGCACAAGAATGCTCAAGGCAAATGCCATTCAAACTTTTTCTACTCTGAAGTTATTTAATCGTCACAGCAATCACAAGGGATAAGGCAACGTATAAAGGAATTGGCTTCTGTAGGCTTGCTGCTGTTCAGTCTTCTGGAAAGGTATTCACTGTAAAAGTGCCATCAATTTAAAATGCTTCTCAGTTCTGAAAAGCAATCTTTCTAACCTGAGGCTTGATACTTCAAGCTGCCGAGCATCCTCAGCTGAAACAAGCCAAATGACATGGGGCTTCTGAGTGCCCCAAAAGACCAGAACACCAAAACAGGAGCAAACTTAAGTATTCAGCAAGTAGAAATACTTGCTCTATACACACACCTCCCCCCCTCCCCCCAATTCCTTCTTTTTTGTGTGTCAACAATTCCAATAATCTACCATTAAGACAACATAGTTCCTGCATTAGTTCTTTCTGCTTATTCCCTGAGCGTTAAAAGCTAAGCTAGTGGGCAGCGTCAGGAAAGTCTGTTTCCATATAATATACATTTGCATGGAACTGCCCAGTTTCCCTTTTCACAGCATTTACAGTCACATAAACCGTTCTGCACAGACTGGAGATGAAAACATGCTACAAAATCAGCATGGAAATTTTTATAGGCATATAAACTATTACATTTAAATTTTTATTTTATATATATATTATATATAAATTGCTACAAGGCTGTGGACAAACCAGTCCTAGGCCTGTGCTTAAGTACTCAAATTTAAAAGATCTGAGTTATTCTGAAAAAAGTGTAGCAGCATCAATGTTGCCATAGGACTCACTCCACCAGAGTTACAGTCCTTTCTTGCTGAAGTATCTGTTTCTTCATTGCTTTCTGTCAGCTAACAATCCATACGGAAGACCTACATTCCTCCTTGCTTTCAGGAAAGCCACAACGTACCCCAACCTTCGCAGCTGTATGTTCAACAAATTGCTGTGAGGGGACGCAAGTGTGGTTGGACTACAGGTGCTCAGCTGAGCTGAACCTAGCTGCCATCTCTGATGTTCAGCTTCTAGGCACAAACCCTTTGCATTGGCTTTATGTGCAATGCATCTCATTTCTAAAACTAGTACCACGTCCCCATGTCCACACCTCCTGCTCCCTCTAAGTTACTGCCAGAGTACCCCTGATGAGAGCTACTCAGTTTAAGAACTAACACAAACCACCAAGTCATTAAATGATACAGTCTGTCACCAGGCTCCCATTCAACAGCCCCATATTTGCAGTGAGTTTGAATTGCTGTTGCCTGGTCTATAAAGTCAGTCCAAGGGCTAGAGCTTTTGCACAGAGAAACAACTAGACAACACGATGAGTGGGAAAGGAAAGGAGTTTCTTCACCGACCAAGTTCTTCTCTCCCTCATAGGTACTTCAAGAAGAGCATCAGGCAGGTACCCCTTAGCTGACAAACACTGAACCACTACACTGACACTTCTGCAATGAGAATTAATAGCCACTGCAATATCTCCGTGCAGGAGATAAAGGAGAAGCAACCAGAACTGAAGAGTGCAAGATTTAATCAGTGAGCCTCTGCCATTACCTACTTCCAAGAAGTCAAAATGCTACATTTCTTTTCTACCCTGAAGTAAATTTTAAAAGTGCTTTCCACTGAAAATCCACAGGCTTACCGACTGCACCAGATCTCTGCCAACTTTCTAAAGAGCAGAAACACCAAAATTCATCACTCATTTCAATATGGCTACCAAAGATGGGAATATCTCATAAAGCTCAGAAACAGTACCTTCACTTTCCTATCATGCTATGCCACCGCTGGCTCTGCCAAAGCTGATTCTGGAGTTCATTGTAGCTCACCTCCCAAATCCTGCCCCTTTACAAGTCAACAGCTCTCCAAAACAAGCTGTGATGCAAACCAGCTAACTGTACTGGGGAGAGGAAATAATATATATATATATATATATATATAAATGCTACAGCAGCAAAGCCAGGCTTAAGTTTTTCTCTCAGGGTCTGTGCATCCAGCACAGCATCCATAAGCATAACACAAAGTGCACATGTGCACCAAAAGGCAAATTAGCGTAAACTGGTGCAAAAGATTCTCCCACCACCTTGGAGAAGAGTCACACTTTCAAGAGCTTCCAAAGAACAGCAGTATAGAAGTTGATCAATGACATTTAAAGTTTTACAATAGGGTTTTAATAAGAGAAAGTTTAAGATTAAGGGGAAAAAAGTCAGCACAGTGTTGGTGCCGACACGCTTATGTCGGTATCACACACTCATGACTCAACTCTGCCAACCCAAACCAGCAGGTTTCAGAATGACCCCAACTGAGGGGGAGCCTGAAGGCAAATGATTAAACAGCTGCTGTCCAGGACAAGAGTTTAATTAATGTAATCAAACCCATAATTAGGTTAATTGCAGCACACAGTCTTCACCAATCAACTCACAAATTGCCAGTCCCACATATCTAAAAATCAGTGCCTGAAATGAAGAGCACACAGCACTCTCCAGTATCACAGCAGGCTAGAGAGGAACACAGCAGAAGGGAATTTACTCCCCAAAAGAAGACACAAAGGAGGATGCTTTTAAGGATCTCAGCAAACAAAATAATGCAAAAACCTCCAACTTTAGACAGTACAAAACACACCAACAAGTCACACTTGGCTGGCAGACAGACATGCTAACAAACACCTGCGCATAGCAACACAGCTTGGGCAAGGTCTAGCATAGAACTGACTGTGCAGAAAACCGTGTCTGTACTCTTTGAGGCAAGCTTACAAAGATGGAGGTACCAAAGATCAGCTTAGCTAACCCAGTAGGTACATACTGTCCAGTATTTAAAAGGTCAATCTGTCCCTCACCTACCACCTTTTCCCAGATGCTCCTAAGTTTCACACGTGCCCTGGGCTCCAGGCAGCACCACTCCTCCACCAGATGCTACTGCTGCCGCAGCTGGGTGGCCAGCCCATGCTGCTTCTCCCAGTGGGTGCTTCCCCGTAGCACCCAGATGTGGTCAGCCTGCCAGGCTGGGACACAGGCACTGGGAGCTAAAGGGTGCCTATATGTCTTAGCTTGTCCTCAGAGCAGTGGCTTTCAGGAGCTAAACATGCCCATCTTTTCCTGAGTCACACTAAAGTCAGGTATCTCCCTGTCGCTTCCATGATTCATTCTCCTGTGATTCATCCAGAGAAGGCAATACATATAATTTTTATGTCTATTCAGCACTTCCACTGACATTAAACTATGTATATGGCTAGCTCAGTAATTGCATAATCTTGTGTGTCTTTCAAGGTCAGCATTGTCCAATGGGTCACTATTAAAGATCCTTATATTGTTGGTATCTTTCTTGAAAGAAGGCTCAGATTTTTTCTAAGAATTCTCCTCTGTGAGTATTCTCTTGCTGCCAAATTTCAATTTCCAGCCCTGCTGTTCTTATGTATCTGCTCTGAAGATCAAAATCTTGCTTTGTTAAATGGACAAACACCACCCTTGCTCTCAGAAATGGCTGACCTTGATTATCTCAACTTGGAATGTTAGGAATTTAGAAAGTTAGGAACATGAGTCAAATGGAAAATAGAAGGAAAATGTGTAGACAACCCTAATTATAGATGTTGCTACATTTTGTTTCTAACACTACCATGATGGCAGCAGACAGATAATAGCAGTAAAATCAGAAATCGTAGGAAGGACTCAGAACGCAAGCAATAACATAAAATACATCATCAGCCTGTGGAAGGCACAAAGCCATCAGTAAAAAAGCTCTTTGTTTTGGGGTTGAGATTTCTTCCCTTTCTAATGGGAAGACACTGGTCCAATCAAGCTGTTTTGAATTGATGATCATAGTTGTTATGCTCTGTTTACTTGTCTGATTGTAATTTTTGAAGTCCACAATCTGAATTACAGCATACCCAGTGTACTCACTACACAATGATACAACACAGAAAAGCAGAGAGATCACGCAAGGAATACAGAAGCACAGCATGGTTTTGTTGTGCACCGGTATCAGCACTAAGCTTATCAGCTGATACTGGGAAGGTGCAGTCATCTCTCTCACTAGAAAGACTGCATATCTGCAAGTTGCAGCTCCTTGCTGACAGGACCAGAAAAATCAGTATCAGCATTGAAAGTGCAGTTGTTTCCACAAATAACTAGGGGGTTTAAGGTGGCAGAATTAGCCTATGCTACTAGGCTTCTCTATTAAAGTTTTTCATTCACATTTTAACTTTTACAGTCCCATCTAGATTTTCTCTATTGAACATCCTGCTCAGGTGCCATTGACATCTAGGTATCTACATCGTTAACTTGAAAAATCATATACTCTTACGCCTGTCTTGCCTCCTGTTGTCCAAGGTCAGAGCTTTCCACTGGGTCACCAGTATAGATAGTTATAATTCTTAAGGCCAGGTTCATTGGTTTTTATAGGTGCTAAGTACTCATAGCTCTATTTTGCATCAGAGGCTTAGCAACATAAAGTCTGGTTTGCCATGTACCAAGTGGGGAAAATCAGAAGTTAAAGCACAAATTATCAAGTACCCATGAAAATATTGGTCAAAATAACGTGCCAAGGGTTAACAGAAAAATGTTATGACAGCACATGAAATAGTCTTTAATTCTGTCAACAGGCAATTTTTTGTTTGAACATTCAAAACTGACATATTTGAAAATCTGCCCCAATAACATTTCATGAGGAAGAGTAAATCCATTTACATGCAGAGATTCTGAGTCAAACTGAGAAGAAATCCAACCCTTCAATGAAAGATGTTTTGCCTTCCTATTTACTGCAAAAGCTCTCAAAACACTGGCAGCTCCTGCAGGGTCCGAGCCTTTGAAACACCTCCTGGAACACTTCAGTAACAGCACCGCTGGAGTCAGCAGAGGAGAAATCTGTGCGAAAGTAAAATCTGATCCTTGGGGTAAACAATTTTTGTGGATTGTGTGTTGATTATTTCCATCAGCTGGCGCATTTATATGCTGCCCTCTCTCTCCTAGAGGACCTGATCATTCAGAACTGGGGCACAGAAGAGCAGCTTGCTTTCCCTACCCACCCTGGACACAGGCTCAGCCCAGGCTCTGGAGGAAACTTGCTGTTTCTCAGCTATAATTACAGCAAGTGCTCTTCTTTCACTTTTGATGAATCTACAGCCTGTTGAACTGTGAGAAGCAAGCAATCCTGCAGCATTTAAAATGACCTGCAATTAATGGGCATTTCAAACAGCAGGTCATTTTGGAATGCTTTACAAGAATGCACTTGGTCCACCAGGCAACCGGCAACTGATGGCAAGATCCTCCAAAGCTGTTAAAACAGAAGTACTACTGTGTAGCTGTTGAAAGACAAAGCTTTTCTGTTAGCAACTGGTGGGGAATTTGGCTGTGCGGCCTCAGGCAAACATTACTGAGTATCAACCATTTTGTGCATCACTGCATAGAAAGTGGTACAGAACCAGATACTTTCCTCTTAAAAGTATAAAGCAGTACTCTCTGGCAGTATAGGGTTAGAGACAGCAATGGAGGAGGAAAGCAATGCTAGCAGCATACATACATGCACAAATATAGCAGTCTCAGATTTAAGTTCTTTTTCCTCTACCCATATCGCTGCCTTCTAGGAAGCAGCTTCTTTCACTGCCCATTTACCCCAAATTAATGAAACTCTTCAGCCACCTCCAGTGCTACTTTAAAGCCTGGGCCTACAGACCCTGGCTCCAACACCTCCCAAGCCCTACAGGGCCAGTACACTATGTTTGCATATTGTATGGGATATCTGCCAATACCCAACATCAAAAGCTTACAGAAAACAGCATTTCCCATTCATGTGCAGCTGCCAAATGCTTTCCCAGATTCCCTCCCCACTGCTCTCCACTTCTGACACTATCTCATATTAAATCTCTGCTGAAGAGAACACAGCCATGATGTGGCTTACAGAACAGCTGTAGGAAGGAAAATGCATAGCTACTACTGTGAGGACAGTATTTATGTCATAAACACTGATTTACCCATGTTTGTGCAGAGAGTGCTAGGCTAGAAAGTTAGTTTTGTTCCTCACCAGTTCTACCACAGTTACTCCCCCCAATGCATCAGAAGACAAGCTTCATCGCAGACTGCTGTGCTTCCCAACTGAAGGCGAACAGCTTGAGAAGTGTGGTTGCCCTCAGGGTCTCATCTCTTCCCTGCTTTTCTGACCCAGTGTTTCACTGGCCACTGAACTACTGAACTGCCCATTTCATGGCACTGTGGACCCTTGCAATCATCCCAGTACTCCATGCACTGAACCATTCATACCTTTCTGCTACAGTTGTCTGCTGCATCATATTTTCCATTTCAGCCCAAAGTGGTAATGACTCAGAACATTTTCTTCTGTCTGGCTGCCCAATGATACAACACAATGGTCCCATAAAACAGTAGTGTCCCCTCCAGTCTTGTGTATTATTGAAGTCTGTGTATGAATAAAAGAGAACTCCATTCTGGATCTGAACTACACCCTCATGAAGGGAGATTTCTTTTACATGATCAGAATCTCATACACTTTGTACAGTACAATAATCAAACCTGATAAAATCAGTACAGTCAACTGGCCATACTTACCAGCATGCACCTCTCCTCACGTAAGTATTTCAAATTCCTTTTTCAAGTCTTTGTCTGCTTCAAAGCATCATGCTTCAAACCATGCTCTTTCAGCCGCAAAGACCGAAGAAGAGAAATATTGCTCATCTGTTGGACTACAGGTCTGTAACTAGTACAAGGAAACAACCATCTTAAACATGCACCATGTAAGATTCTGTGTATTTTGGACAGCAGTCAAAAAAGAAGTTTAAGTTTGAAAAGGAAAGAGAAGAAACCTCAGTTTCAACTTCGGGTTCTATTTCTCTCTCTCAAAGCCTGTTCCCCCTTTTGTCCACCCACACACACCCCAGCATGAAAGCAAAAGAAGCAAGGGAAACTCAGTAGCTACATGCTTCCATCTCACACCTATCAGTGCATTTACTAACAGACCAGCAGGAGTCCCAAAAACCAGATGGTCAGCTGTACTGCCCTGAACGGACAACCTTCTGATGCCATCTCTGGAAAACAGGAGCATCCACCCACTTGGCAGCTCCAAGCCATACCCCAGAAGATCCTTGGCAGTGTCACACAGATCTCTGCCTCGCAGGTACTGCTGTTCCCATGGTTCTAAACACAAGTGGAGAAGCTTTGATTGATTTGTCTGTTGTAGTTTTCACAAGGACTGTGCTGTCTTCTCTTATACCAGCAAGAAAAAAAGAAAATTCTGACCCACCTGCCTCTCCCCTTTTCCTGTTTTTCCAAAAGACTGCCCTCATGGTCAGACAGCATATTCCAGTGCCATTCCCAGCTTGTACTGGGGACATAGTATGCTCTGGTATCTCTCGGAAACACCTACAAGAATGCAGGCAGCATGGGGAACAAACAGGAGGAGCTAGGAAGACTATGTACAGTTACAGGGAGATGACCTCATTGCGATCACGGAGACATGGTCAGATGGTTCACACAACTGAAGCCCTGCAATGAATGGACACAGGATCTTCAGGAAGGGCAGGCAAGGACAGCGAGGAAGGGGACTTGCCCTTTATTTGAGAGAGCAGCTGGATGCATGGAACTCTGCCTGGGGATGGGTCAGGAGCCAGTCGAGAACTTATGGGTCATGATTAGTGGGTACACCAACACAGGTGCCATTGTAGTGGGTATCTGTAATAACACCTATTTGCATTTTAGCAGAACTTCAAGCTCAAGTTCTCACACAGCTTCCTGTCACTAAGTTTGCTATATACATGAAGGTTCAAAGCAGTATTAGACATTATTTTCTCCGCATGAGCAGATCAGAACGGCATAATAGGCCAAAGGTGGCACATAGCTAGGTCTTCTCCTCCTTTTAGCTGCCCACAGTCAGTGTGGCACCTACATGACACAGTGGTTTGCTCAAAGTAATTTGCCTATTTGGTAATTCCTCTATGATTTTCACAGGAGGTTGCTAACTTTGTGTAGAACAAGGCTCCCTTCCAGAAAAATGCTCATTTTCCCCTCCCACATTCTGTAGCTGTCACCTCATTATTAACCTGCAGTCAACTTATTTGCAAGGAGTGCAAGAAAGCCAGTTCCTAGAAATTTTAGTTTTGGCATACTTAGTTCCTGATAAAATTGATTTTATAACTTTCCCAGTCATGTGAAGACAGGCTTTTATGAAGAAAAAATAAGCAGAATCAAAAATATTCAAAACAAAAGTGAATCAAGAAATCAAAGCCTATTTGGATCTTTGCAATACAGGAAATCACCTTCCTTCCCCTCCCTCTGCATTTAAATGCACCGAACTGAATGAGAAGCTTAAAGTCAAACAAATGTTTAAGGAATAAGAAGTTCAAGGAATTACTGCTTAGGGGCAGAACAAGGCAAGTTGAGTATCTTTTCCAGTTCCTTGTTTCTTATGAAATTCTCTCTGTGCAAAAAAAAACCCAAACCAGGATGAAGCTGCTAGTGTGGGATGGCGAAGCTCAGAGCAGTGACAGGCCCAGAAATGAAGGTTTATGCAGGGAAGTGAGAGAAAAGTAGGAGGAAGGAACTGGTGGTCCATTATAGGAAAGAAAACTGGAAATAGGAGAATGGCCACATCAGATTTAAGGTGCACTTCTATGAACTATTCTCAGTGGATACTGGGTTGTTTCCAACTACACAAAATCATTGCAGAACCTGTGTGTTTGATGCAAAAGGACATGTGCTGTCCAGAACCACACTCGCAAAGTGCCACAGTAGACCTGACCATTAGGAGGTAGAATTCCACTCATTTGCCCTCTGAGTATGACAGGGGTGAAAGATTTTGAAAAAGGAAAACTAAGATAGGGTTGGTTCAAAACTGGAACGAGTGTGCTACTTCATATTTTACAAAAGTTGTACTAAAAGTACGAACGGTCAATAAGTGATACAACTGTAATAAGCAAGCTTACGGTTTTCAGAATTCACTTAACAAGCTGCCTAGAAGCTCTGAGACTGTTTAAGGTCTCCATGGACAAGGATGATCCAGAAAATAACTCACAAAAAACCTCATTCAAGTTCAATTTCAAAGACAGAAATTAATTCTGTCTTAAGTCCAATTTTCTCTCCTTCAGTTTGGCCTCTGAACACTTGGAAGATGTTACCAATCTCCAGCTCCCTCTTATTTTGTAGTGAAAATCCCTCAGGATCTTTCCATTAACATTGAAGAATTACCAAACTGTGACCCTGAATCATTCCTTTCACCTGCACTTACCAAGCAACCCATTTTTGCTTTTGAGATGGTGACAGGGGAGAGCAAGGTTTGCCTATGATCTGACCAGAAGCATTTACTTCCACACCACCTGGAAGTTACTGGTTTGATTTCAAAGCAGAAGTAAAAAAGCATTCCTCATTCATGTTGAGGTGAGTAAGAACAGTCAGGCCTTAATACCTGAACTATTTCATTCTTTACCATAAGGCACATAGGATTTTAGACCCTACTGGCTGTTGAAACCCTTCAGTTGGGATAAATTTTCTACTTTTCTTCCAGGCAAGAGGACCTATTAATAAGTTACTTGTCTCCTTCCACATTTTTCACACCAGTTGCAGCAAGAGTTGCTGTACTGTGGATAAAAGATACTGACATTTTCACATATATTCCATATTTTCTCAGGAGATCAGATTTTCTTCCGTCAGGCTGGTGCTTATGAAAGGATATGTCTTCATATAGCAACTCAAGTCCTGATCTAGAATATTTCAGGGCTCTCATCTCCAAGAAATAAATTGCATATGACCCACAGCAGCATCCACATCCTCTAGAACATTACTTATCATTTTATAAACTGACAAATCTTTCTCTAAAATATAAAAGCAGCCAAAGGCATTAAAACTCACTGATCTGGCAAGCACAGCTAATCCTTATTCATTCTCAAGATGTCATGAGATAGCTCATCTGAGTGGTTAGGGACATATCATGATCCATAAACCATTTATATACTACAGCTAGGCAAGCTGTTTCTACTCCAACATTTTGTAACCTACAGCAGGTCTGAGTCCAGTAGCAATTAGCTATTAAAATAAATATATCATTTTTGAAGCTGATGCAGAAGTAAAAGGTGCTTAGAAGATGCTTCAGAACTTCTGTCATATTCCACATACTAGATGACAAGTGGCACGATGTGTCATATGAGTGGATGTGCTATTTTGCTATTTTTTCCTATGCCTATCTAACTGGATTTTTCTTAGACAGAAATGGCTTTGAAATACAGATTTTTCTCATGTAAAATCAAATCCTTGTCAAGGATTTCTCTCCTTCAGCAATAGAGTTGGGCTTAAGGAAAGGCCTCTCGGGAGCTTTTTGTGTGCTATAGGTATTTAGCCAATTTCACAGGTGGGAATCGAGAATAAAATTCCAACAAGATGAACCATGCTGTTCTAGATTACACTTGTGTGCCTCAGTAATTTAAGAATAAAATTATAAACTGAATCTCCAGGTTTGCTGTCCTGCATATCAAAACACAATGTTTCTTGCAGATTCTTGAAGCTTTTTTCCTAGGGAACAAAACACTTGTATATTATCCCCTGGTTCACCTGCCTGAAATATTCTTTCTTCCTCTGATGCTCCTCTGCCCTCTCAGTTCATGTTCTGGATGCATCAGGCACTTCCCTCTCAAACATTAACTTGATTTAATGATGTTCCTTCAGGATTCAAAACAAGTTGGTTGTAGATGCTGGTGAAAGTTTGAAAAAGCCAGGACGTTTCAGTGTGTCAAATCTACTTATAGGAAGAAATGTTAGAAATGGCCTAAAGAAAGCAAAATTCTGCACTAAGCAGCATGTGATATGAAAGACATCAGGTGAAAGAGAGACATCCACAGCTGGAATACCCATTTATTTTCCTTATCCTCCTCATTACTATTAAATAATTCAAGGTAAAAATTTAGAAATGCTGTGCAACAAAGAGAAAAAAGGCAATTACCTATAACATTACTGTAGTGTGAGTTCTCCCTCATATGCTGAAAAAAACAAACCATTAACACTTTATAGCTTTCATCTTCTCTCCTGTCAAACAGAACTATTTTCTCTCCTTTTGCATTTATAGTTCTTTCAAAAGTTGTCCAGTGTCTTGGAGAGCAAGATTAAGCTCTGCAGGAGACAACAGATTGTAAGAATCTTGAGAATTAAAAATTTTCACAGAAATCTCACTTCAAAAATTATCCTGATTGGAATTGCATGATATTGACAGTGATTTGGAGTAAAATTTCCTGGGACTATTCTAGCAATTAAGTTCTAGTATATTCTGAGGTAGGACCATTCCCTAGATTCATTAGGCTGAAGTACAGCCTGAAATTTTTGAAGTCATTAAGGCAAGATGACACATCATGAGACAATTCATCAAGCATATACATGTGATATTGCTCTGGAATTTTTATCTTCTTTTTTCCCTCACAACCAAAAGTACATGAGCAATTTACCCTTGCCATTTGCAAATTACATTTTGTGGGAAATTTAATAGCAATAATTTAATCTAGCTTTAATCTGGTCATACACACTTTAAATAACAAGAAAAAGAATATTGCTTACTCACTTTTGCATAGTAAGAAATAACATCTCACACTGAGTTAGTTTATGTTTCCCCAAACCAGGACAGGAAACAAAGTACTACCATATTAATATACTCACAAAAACCATTTTCTTTCTTCCATAAATATTGCTTTGAAGTATGTTGTGGTGAGGAGATGACTAACCCCATATGAATGGGCCACTCCTCATATAGCTGTGGTCGTTAGCTCAGATTTATTACAGCATTAGCACTAGTGTTGTGAACCTGAAAAAACCTTCCAGTCCATCTTAGCCTGGAGATGATGATTTTTGTAGGAGTTTGCTATTTACATATGTGTCACCTAAAGTCTGCCTTTTTGCTGGCTTTGACACCAGAGTTTTATGTTTCAGTAGAAGCAATTCTTAAAAAATCTGCAGGCCTTGGATGTCCTTATCCAAAGAGGAGGCAACTTTTAAGAGCTACAGTTCAAGGATTGGAGCTTGCCATGTTGCGAAGTCTGTCAGCACTGACCGCATCTCTCCAGCATGCCCCGTCTGTACTGAATATCAGTGATGTAACTCTGTACAGTTCAGACGCTCCAGCTCATCAGTGGGTCTGAAAATGCCATCGTGACCTGGTGCAGTCCCATGCTTACTGATGAGAGATACCGATGCTCTTCACCAAAAACTGCATCCCTTAGGACTCAACTGTCTGAAGGATTGTTTATGTGGCCTAAAAGCCTAAAACAATGTTGCCTATCCGTCTTTTTTATCACAATGACTTTGGGGTTTTGGTAGGTGTTTTTTGGTTGTTGTTGTTTTTGGAGGGTTTGGTTTCGTTTTTACTGGTTTTTTTTTTTTACCCATTCTTTACTCTTAACAAGAAGAACTGAGGTATTTTCACATTTAGAGATAACCATACCAAATCCTACCCTAACAGCCAAACCCTCCTTCTAACCTTCAGAGAAACTCTATCCAGATTTTCTGCTGGCCCTACCTCTTTGCTGAAACTTGGTGTAGCTGAGAAACACATCCATGACACTTCTGGTGGTTCATTCTAATGGAGAAAGCATCCAAGCAAAATAACATTCTGAAATCCCAAACAGTTGCTTAACAATTATAGCAATAACACACCAGCGCCCCAAATATCATGACTAGCTTCAAACAAGAAGTAATAAAGCATAGCAGAGAGGGGTGAGGGAATACATCTGCAAAGACTGTCCCTACTTACTAAAAAGAAATAAAAATTAAAAAAAATAATATAAATCCAGGTCTTTAAATTAGGAATTACTAGCTTGAGTAGTGCTGCTGGTGGCTAAGATAGATGTGAATAAAAAGCAATGCAAACCTATCAGCCATATGGAAAGCATGCCAACCGCAACCTCAGCGGCTAACGAGAAGTCTGTGGTATCCAAGAGATTTTTGTCATCTTGCCAGGGTTAGTGACAAAGAGCAGGTATCCAAGAGACCACTTCTGCAAAGCAAGGTTTCTTTTTCCTTTCCTAGCATGTCCCCAGATTGAAACATCACACTTGCAATAACCATGAATACCGAAAAAGTTGCTTTGAGTTTGAAGTCTCATAGGCCTTTGTACTCAGCCCCTGAATGATATCCTCAGCAAACCAAGCCAGCGCTTGGCACGTGGCTGGCTCTCAGTTTCAGGCCACCAGCTTCCAGCAAAACCTATGTCAACATGCCCCTGCCCCCCATCCCCTAAATGGGGTACTAGGAGTACACATGCTTCTCTTACAGTTAGGTACGTGTTTGGCAAGTACACACACAGCAGGGCCACATCCATTTGCTCTAACAAATGATGAAATGCATTATGAGGGGAAAATCATGCCTCAGGAACATCATCAAACACGATGCTGCAACACATCTGTATCTTGTTCAGGTATTTTGATGCTAACAGTCTAATTTTCACCAGTTCCTGGCTATCCTTGTTCACGAGAGCCTCTGAACACTTCTACCCTGCTGTGGGTCACCAAAGCACATTAATCCTCTGTGAGGCTGTGAAGGAGCAACACTGACCCATGTGTCATGATACCAGCCACCAAGATTTTCTTATAGTTCAGAGGGATGTTCACGTTACTAGGGCAGATTTCTGTTCCTTTCAGCAAGAGCGCTGTAAATAAAACTACCTAATTATGTTTTCAAATTTACTTAATGTTATCCTCATTCCTGGTTTAATGTCTAATGAGAAAGAAGCTATTCACAGACGAAGCTGAGACAGCTACTCCACGCTCCCGGGATCTGCGTCTACCTTAATCAGAGACAACAGCTGAAGTGCTGCAGACTGCATGATGCTTGTGTTGCACAAGATCAATGAAGATGAGTTTTCGGTCTCTGGTCTGTTTTGATTAATGAACTCGGAGGCTGAAAATTTATGTATGTGGGCATGCGTGTCCTCGAGTCTGACCTTTTAACTCCTACTTTTGTTCTTTTTCCATGATCCCTCTCACTATCTGGTCTAATCATAGTGTTCACAGGGGGATTTATGATTTAGTTTAGCATTCAAACATATGCCTTTTCCCCCGTGAACTTCATACTTTGGATGAGTCAAGCCCTGTAGTTCCAGGAAGTTCCTACTTAACAAGGACAATTTAGTGTGAACAGGCACCAAAAGCTTGGGATCTTTCAGTGCAACTGAGAACACTAATGAAAAGCTCCCAAAATGATAGGTTTTGCTCAGTTGCTCAAAATCCAGATAGGCAAGCATCCATCAGTATTATGGTATGTTAAAAGTGGAAAATGCAAAGCATTTTCAGAACTGTTCATCCCTACTCCACCTGCACAGCAAGGGGACTGCTGACACAGTGCCCAGATATGAAAAGAGCAAATGGAAGTCCTCGGGTTTCTGCTATTGCTTAGGAAAAATAAACAATGCGCAACACAACCTGACAGCTTCACTGAACAAAATATACGAGAACTGTTATTTTGAGGCATATGTCTCCACAGGGAACAAACTAAAAATTGAAATAGCTTTCTTTCCCCCAAGTATTAAAAATGGAAAATATATGTCCTTCCACAGACCCAGACAGTGGTTTTAAACTTGGTTTTATGTAACATCAGCCTCTCTGAAAGATTTGTCTGTAGACATATTCCCTATTAATTAGCAGTTTAGTGGCCATCTGTGAAAAGGGATAAGCAAATATGCTTTGATTCATTTAAAATGAAGCTGAGGAGTTAATTGCTTTTACTTCCAGTAGTAACACTCATACTTCTCTCTATATATACACAAACACTCAGTAAATAAAGTGAGGCAAAACCATGCAGGTCAGTTCACTGACAGATGTGAAGACAGTTTGCTTTACAAAACTATAATTTACCATATGTTCAGGAAAAATAGCTACATGGTAATATGAATTGTGTATCTTATCAGATGCATCAAGCCTCCACAGAACAGAAATCCTTAAGAGCAGCCACTGGATACTTCATGTCTATTTTAAAATAATTTGTTCTTCCCAAACAGACGTGCATTATTTGAGGTCAAGAATGAACAGTGCTTTTTACCTACCCACATCCCCCTTCGGTGGAGCCGACCAATAGACCATACATCCCTAGGGCTACACGATGAGTATGCTGCAGTCCCTCATAAATCTCATTAGGGGTTCCACCTACTCTTGTCAAAATAACCAACAGTAAAAACACTTTCTCCCTGAAAACTGCAGCCACAATGAAATCAGTAGGACAGCATGTGCAGCCATTGCATTTGAAAGCACAAGAATGCCTCCCTGCAGAAGAGGGCCCCAAAGCAGAGACCAGAGCCACTGAGACCAAGCCATGCTTTCTTATACTTTGCCCCAAGTGTAAAACCAACCAATCCAGCCAGCCCCACAGGCTCAATACCCACACGCAGCTTATTCACTTCCATCAGCCCTTCCCAGTGTCTACACACTGCTAACATGATATACCCACCCTTCCCTCTACAAGCTCACACACCTTAAACTTCTTACTAGGCCAACATTTGCACTCAAGTCAGCCAAAATTCCCACCGGTCCAGGTAGCTTCACTAACATATCTCTAAATTTTTAATTAAAAGTTACCTGGATTTATTATTTACCATAATGAAAGACTGAATAAAAAAGAAAATGGAAGTGGTCTTACCTACTTTTTTAAACAGCTATCTGACATTATAACAAAGTACTATTACTAGTGGTCAATGGATTTACAAAACGTTAGTGTAACACATGTCTTTCTGTCACAGGATCGGCTTTACAGAGGGAGTAAGCAGTGAGAAGAAGGGGATGTATCAGTGGCTGAGCAGCAGAGAAAACCAAATTTTGTCTTATGGAAGATGGAACATAATACAGAGTATTAATTCCATCTCTATGCATAAGCATACTACACATATGGAAGGACACTAGTTAAAAACTGCTTATGCTTTCAAATACCTGTAATATTCCAAGCCCTTCTGACACAAATGTCCTGTTTGGATGTCACCATAGTCTTGCGCTGACAGTACCACAAGCCTTTCAGTCAGTTTGCCAGTGCAGAAGACAGCAATACGTGCCTTAAAATCACTCGTTTACACAGTAACTCCTCTCCTGAAACAGAGAGGCTCAACACTCCAAGATCAAAGAAAAAAGTGTTGCTGGTATTCACAACTTTCCTCCCCCAAAACTATTCCAGATACTCGGCCAGTAAATCAAGTAAACAAAACCAAAACTAAAACCTAAGTTTGCTAGAAATAAGAACCAGAAAGCCTTGCAGAACTGCGCCACCTGGCAATGCTCCTCAGGGTAGCACACACCATGTCCAGCCTTCCCCAGAGATACAAGAACTTTGCACAATCAAATCCATTCTGTCAAAAATAAGTCTAGAATATCAAACATGGAGGAAAAAAAATATGCTGTCTTTTTCTTCTTTTAAACATCATAATACATGTGCCTTCTCTCTGTGTATATATACACATATGCTATGTACATATGTATGTATGCATGTATATATATAAATTATTTATTCTTAAGTTCACTGAGTAGGATGAGTTCGCACTTCTAAAAGTAAATTCTTCCTTTCCCTCCACTTGATGCCAACATCTGCGCTCCAGGGAAGCAGTTCTTGAGTGCCCCTACCAAACCATGGTGGCGTAGCTCATGGAGCAAACTGAAGTCAAGACCACTGACACCAAAAATCAGAGGAAGAGTGCAAAGGCAGTGCTGTAACTCTAAACTGGATGCAGGAACAAGCAAGCACCACACTGTTGTAGTTTCTCGGTCAGCCACCAGTGGGAGGCAAGGGCTTAACGTGCACCGAAGTGGTACCTGCACCCTAACTTTCTGTAGGGTAGCTACACATACAGCCCATGCAAGGAAGGTGGGGGCAGCAGACATTTTCAGACATGTTGACCACCATCTCCATTTCAAGAAAATTCAGTTTCTTTCACAAATACAGAGAAGATCAAAATTTCAAAGGTGATCTTGCTAGTAAAACTGACTGTAAGCTTAGCTGGCCACAGTGTTGCTTTACAAGCCACTAGTTCTTTGACACAGCGCTTACTGCTATTCAAAAAGAGCAGAGGATAAAACACACAAGGAGAAGGAAACATTCTAATTTTCTTTCTGCTCATCTAAATCTGTCCCCATCAGGCTAATGGAAGTTTTACTATTTATTCACAGGAGGTTAATTCGCCCAAGGGGAAAAAGAATTACCCTCCTATTAAAAATTTCCAGCCTATTTAAAGTAAAATTTTGCTGGAATCACTTTGAAATATTAATGCTGGCTGTTATACATTTGTCCCCAAATACTCCTTTTTTTTTGATGACACTATAGTGGCAGTTTTGGCATCTCAAAACCAATCTTGTTAACATACTGTCTTACTCAACTAAACAAAAACGGTAACATCCTCAAACAAAAAGTGACAGCGTTGTTCCTATTTCGTACAGAAAGGTTGTAAAATTACTTTACTTGTTTCACTAGACTATTTAAATATACAGGTATGTATTTTTGCCCAGACTATACTTAGCCACTTTAAAAACAAGATAAATTCACACAGTTTTTAGAGACTTATCCTCTAGCAGAGAAGAATTTAGTGGAGAGATACATTTGAGGTTGGACTCAGCAAATCCCACTGATCTTCAGTTGGAGTTTTAGACAGTCAAACAATTAACTCTCTCTGCACCCTTCATGGAAAGAAAATGGCATTCCCTGTGCTACTAAAATACAGCAGTAGCTTTTGAGAATGCATCAGTAGATAGGTGCTGAAATAAATGCAGTGTTAATAGCAAAGTATAAACGAGAAATCATACACTTTTTCCTTTTATTAGTGGAAAGTAACACATTAGCAGAATTGATTTGAAATCATTTATTTCTGATGCTTTGGACATCCACAGCCCCTACCCATCCCATGTGCAAATCTATGTGATCTGACATCTGCAAAATGAGGACCATAACAGGAACATGTAACCACCAACTGTGTTGTAAGTGAGGAGCTCAGCTCCTAACAAACATGTTACTTGGTCAGGGACAAATATTAATTTTTCTGAGTGACATTCCTTTAGCCAGGAAACTTCTTTTCTCTCCCCTACATCTATCCCTGATATATTTGCTACGTACCTTTCAGGTTCCCAACAGATCAGATGAAATTCTTATTAAATAGCCCTAGTTCAAGCTCAGATCAATGTTTGAGAGCTTAATTCTACAGGCAAAATAGTGTTATTTTAACATAAAATTTTATAGTGGAAGAATGTCTACCAACAATTAAGCTCTAAATAGCTGCAAACAAAACAAACCAATTTTGTTCCTCCCATCCTAAGAAATGACCACAGCTCAAAACTTCAGTGTATTAAAAGCAATCAAGACCCTACAAAATCCAGAGGGGTAAACTCAAAGATTGGATTACTTAGTTGCCATTCATGCAAACACATATTGTGAATAGTTCTAACGGTTTCCAAGCAGTTGTTCACAGGATAAAGGTGCTCAGATACACAGACAATTATAGGGTTAGAAATGTAAGGTTCCGTAAAACCAAATCCAAACAAAAGCATTTCCCTGAAATGTGATTGCATTCATGAGATTTAAAATTGCCAGAATGCTATTTTTACAACTTGCTGAAATTAAAGTTCATTTTAGAATTCAGAGCAGATATCTATCAGCATTTATCTTGCACAAATTCAGTTTCTTTCCACCACATTTTCATATGAATAGTTTGGAGCAGGTACAACTCCAAAATATTTCCATGTACATTCTTGATTTTATGAAGGTTATGTTCATTCAGTATTCATAGTACTAAATAACAATACTGAATAATACTAGCTATTCTTGTCTAGCTAGTATCATAAGCATAACTCAATGAACAATAAGCCAAAGGTCAGGATATTTCCCTTTAAACAGGTACCTTAATCAGGAAATATGTTTGGAAGCCTGTTTTGTACTACACTGCTACATTGTCTAATGTACCTTCTCATGAGGAAGCCACATAATTTTCTCCAAATTTTATATAAATTTCCCATCTGCTACACGGGTGTTTTATTAGGATGATGGGACTCTTAGTAGTGGAAAAAGCTAGAAGAACAAAATTAACAATTTTTATAGCTAAAATATCCCAATCCCTACACAATCAAGAATGCTTGCCTTTATACTTCTCACTAACCTTCAGCCTGCTTAACACTCCACAAGTAATCTCAGTACATGATTTCAGTATTGCTGCAAAATGACACATCAGAATCTAAGCTTCACATTTCTACCATAACAGGCACTGTGCTGCTAATTGAGTTTCATTATATATTTGGTTTTAATTTTCTGCTTAGCAGGGATTGACTTTTTTTTCCTCTAGATGTAATATTACCATACAGAAGCTTCTCTCTTTCTCCATACAATGATATGCTCTTCCGTGTACAAAGTAGAATTTTTTTTTTTCCTTATTTTGATACAAATTCCACCCTTATCTAAAAAAACATGACCTAGTTTAATGGTGGCCACTGTATGGTTCTTAACTCCAAGTAGCAACCAAGGCACTTCGAGTGCAGATCCTGCATTGAAGTGACAACATGGCCAAAAGCTGGACAGCTTGGCAATATAAATCCCTTGTGACGTGACAAGGAAATGTGAGCCAGAGGTGCCCAAGGCCAGCATCATCCCAGTTGCTTTAGGATCTGACTGTATGTTCAGTTCACAGCGGAGTGTATGGTCTCTAGAGAGCTACTGTTCTCTCTCCCTTATGAGATGCTCCTGGACCTCCTCCCACTCACCCACCCACTCGTCCAATATATACAGCTCTCAGACATACAAAAGATTTTGCTGCATACCAAATAGAGGCACAAAGGTTGTCTGCGCCCACTGTGGTGCATTAATTTTTAATATTTCAGGCTTTACACATTTTAAGGTTTACTTACAAGATAATAATTAAAGGATATTGACAGAATATTGCTTCCAAAATGACTGAATTTTTGCTAGTCACAATACTCCCATTTGTGATTTTCAAACTAACCAGTAAGAAAGTAATACCTATACTGCCACAAAAATATTTTAAGCTGCGTAATAACATTTGACACAATTCCAGATGTTCTTATGATATCAGTATTCATGACACGCAGCTACTTGGCATTGTGTGTATGAGAGACAGAATCTCTAATACTTACAGCCAATCATCATCATAGCAACAGCAAAGATCTTCTCCCCATCTGTAGTCGGAGCGATGTTCCCAAATCCAACACTGGTGAGGCTGGTCATTGTAAAATACAACGAGGAGATGTAGACCGAATCTTTGCTTGGTCCGCCTTCCCATTTTCCAAAGCCTGATGTGTTAAAGCGGTAAGGTGTTCCTATTGACATCCCCAGCTGATAGAGCCAGCTCTCAGTTCGGATCGTGTTTGTATCCTCATCGATAACTTCATAGTCTCCTATGCTGTACCAAATGCAGGCCAACCAGTGTGCTGCAAGACCAAACACACACACCAGCAGAACCAAGACTGCTGCTCCGTATTCAATGTAGTGGTCCAACTTTCGAGCTACGCGACCCAGCCGAAGTAGCCTGACCACTTTAAGTGAACTGAAGAGGCTACTGATGCCCTAGAAAGATAAAGCACAGCGACCATTAGAATTTAATATTAAAGCAACAATATTCATAACTGTGGTTTCCAAAGACACAAGGTGATCCATAACAAATAAATGGTCATCAGATAACACCTGAAAAGAGAGGTTGTGAAACATGAAAAGGTTAGTGACCCTTTTCAGGGATGGATATATGCACTCTTGTCTTCATCCACTAACATTTTGTGGGTTGCTCTCTGAACTCTCCTTTCAGATTATTTGAATAGGTCTACAAATACATTTGTAAAGGCTTCAAATGACAGGCTAGTTATTGCACATCCAGGTGTGCAAGTAGACCATCCCTGAGCATCCTGATGCTACTTTAGGCTGACTGAAAATAAACGTGGGAGTCACTGACCATTAACCTATACAAATCTAACGTTGAGAGGAACATAACCAGACACCTATTGAATTCACTGCAGCATCTGGAGTCATGAACCTCTTATGGCTATTCCTGACTTCCTTATGATCCCGGGCAACACACGTCCTCTCATGTCTCAGATGTAACATGGTTTGCAGTATTGAGCTCAGACATAGCAGGAAGATAAATGAGGAAGGCCAAAAAATACTGGAAGTACCTGGCGATTTGCAATTTTTCAGTGTAACAGCACATTTCTATGACTTTACTTTCATATAAGAATTCAAACACTGATAATCCGTCCTCTGACACTTCTCACATGGACTACACAAAGCTTAACTATTTGAAATATCTCACTGTCTAATCCCCACATCACATTCTTTTTATGACAGCTTTGTTATCCACGTAGTATTTCTGTGCTGATACTAATACAGCTCCCATAAAACAGAATTAAGCTAGCATGCAGGATTTTGTATTGTTAACTTTTCGATAGATTTGCAATTCCATGCAGAAGTTGTTAAATAAAAAAAATCCAAAGGCATTTGGGGCACGAGAAGATCTGAATAGCCTTTCATAAAAATACTTTTTCTTTTTTTTTCCTACTCCCTCTTATCAATATTGTTTCATACATAGAAGTCTGATTAAAATTTAAGCAGACTGGTTTAATGAGTATTTCTGGAAATGGATAATTGCATACTTCTGGTCACCAGCTTTTACTGGAAGTTTGTTTATTCCTGCATAAATACAACTGCTTCAGTATCTTAGGCTGGTTCAATGCACTAGAAGAGATGTTTTATTAAATAATTGCATAAAGCATATTGACTCATGTTGCCCAGGACTGCAGCAATGTATTTCGCCTTTATTTCATGAATTTGTCATGATTACATTGACTCATTTTCAGAGACAGATGTAATTTGTTACGTGGAAACACACTACCAATTTCTATGAAGTATTTGGACAAGATCTAATACAACCAGGGGGAGGGCAGTAAAAAGGAAGAACAAAAAGAAAAAAAAGCAGCCTTCCTTTAAATCAGAGATATTTGCAGGGACCTAGAAGAGACCAATTGATCTATTCTTTTCTTGATTATCTATGCCAAACTTTTCAAGTCTTCCTTCACAAAGTAAAAGTTAAGTTCCATTTCCCATTCATTCCATACCCTGCTTCATTTTGTAAACAGTGGAGCAAAGCCTTGATGCCAGTTGGGGGAATATGACACAGAAGGCATAAGGCCTTAATTTCTAGGGGAGGGAAGAAGTAGGTACTTCTGAACACTCAGTATGGAGAGGAAAAGCAAAGGGAAAAACACAAAAAAGTATAACACGATAACTGTATTTTAGAACTGGATATGCAAGTCCCTGAGTGACAAGCACATATAGTCTCTACCTTTTAAATATCCGCCTTCTGACATTACAACAGCTTTCTGGCCTTTTTTCTCAGGACCAATGCCCATTTCTCCCTTTCCTCTTTACAAACTTTAACAGCAAAACAATAATGTTTTACATTTTGAGAGGTCTCCAGTAATAGCCTGCTTTTAGCTTCAGTCTAAAAGCCAAGCTCTTTAAACACAAAGTGCTTACAAGTCTCAGGCAAGGACAAGAAATTTTTCCATCCAAACATTCTAAAAACCAGTTTTATTTTTGCTTAAAAATAGTGGTGCAAAACTTGTTCTTAAAATTAAAACTCATCACTGGGATTTAAAAAAAAAAAAAAAAAAAAAAAAAAAAGCTGTTTGTCAGTAAGAGTCCTACCAAAGACAAAAATAATAATGATTCAGGAAGGACTTAAAAGTTAGGAATTTCGTTAATTCTTAATTGAAAAAAAAAAAGTCAAGTATTAGAAATACTTAGGAAAAAAAAAATCACAGAAGGAGAGTTTAAGAAATTGGATATGAAAAATTGGAATACAAATTAAATATTTGAAATTAGATTTAAAACATTTACAGCAAATTACTTTGCTTTCAGAGTACTCTTATCCTAATTTCCCTTGTGAAATTCACAGAATGAAATTTTGTAAAAATATTTAAAATGTGATAGAACTGCATCATTTTGGAGAAAGTAATTCTACCAAATTCTGACCAGAGGTAGAGAGAATTAGGGGTTTTGTACAAAAAGAACTTGCTTATTTACAATAAATATATACTTGATTTGGTTGCATTGAAAGGATGCACTTAATATTCAAATTAGTCACAATATTTCACCTGACTGCATTGCCAATAAGATTCTAAAAGTTCAGAAAAAGCTTAAAAAAAATAATTCTTTTATTTCAGTATTTATGTTATTATTATATTAATTATTATATTATTATTATATTAACAGTATTTTCTATTTGATTTCCTCAGAGGAAAAGATTTGTCTATTTTAAATGGATCAATATCAAGACAAAGGAATGGCCAGGGAAATAATTATTCATAGAACTCTCTTAAAAATTTCTAAGTGACAGAATTTCAAATGGGTATAAACAATGGAAACGTAATAGACTGTTTCATAGATGATACAGTAGAAAAAAATCATATAATTTTCCAATACTTTAAACAGTACTTTTTGTCACTAAATTTAGCAAGTAATATTTTAATACTCACAGGAATAGATCTGCTGGATTCAAAATTGACATTTTTAGATTACCACTTTCCAAAATAGAACTGTACTTTTAGATAACTGCCCATTTTAATGCTCTTATCGGCGCAGATTATTTTATGCTTTTATCATACAGATGGCTCCACGATGTCACGCAAAAGAGCCTGAACTCAATTTACTCCTCTTGATGCATGTCCCACTCTCTTAGCTCTGCTACTCCTATAACCTTTGAGAGTCAGATTAAGAGATGCTCAGAACTCCTTCTGCCCAAAGAAACAGATGAACCTCAGTTCATAAACAGCTAGAAATTGCACTACAGGTCCCAAGCAGGCACCCCCAGATGCTCTGCTCTGAAGTATCACCATAAGGAACGTCTGTGTGGCAGTCAGGGTAAGGACAAGACTAAGTAAAATCCCACAAAGTTCTACCTACACCTGATTTACTCAGACACAGGTCCAACTATTAGTACTCTGTCCAACAGAAGCCTTCCCCTCGGGGTATACAGAAGCTAAGAAATCTGTTATATGGCCAGGGTAGACAAATAGTACATTTTTACTGTATTTTGTTACAGAGAGAACTTGGGTGCAGCACTTACTTAAATACACGGCACTTTGTCAAGTACAGCAGAAAATGCTGAATTTCACACAAACTTATATTTCAAATTATTTGAAGTAACTGAATGACACTAAAAGATTCTACTGCTGATACCTGCATACAGTTGTTGACAAATATTTAATAGGTTGGCAGGTTTACTTTCATTGCCAGTGATGGCTGCTGCATAAAAATGGAAGAATCTGTAGCGAGTCCCCTCCAAACCAAAGGGCAAGCTCAAAGCACCGAGAGCCAGAAGAGATAACTCTGTATTCACTGATTGAGCAAATCTGAATGCCACATGCCCTTAAAATAATAAATACAACCACTCCCCCTTCCTCTCCTCCTATGCAGTCTCTGCAGTGTGAAACTGCACCTCAAACACAACAGAAAAACAGACTAGACTCAGTCCTAGAGGAAAGCAGGACCCACATTTTACATTCAAAGAGAACACTTTGTAAGTTTGTTCATGAAATACTGCCAAAAGTAAATTCCCATGTATAATTTGTCATTAATTAGACCTACTCACTAGATACTGTGCACATTTACACAGATTTTCTTCTGTATCTCCTTGTTTTCTGCAAGGTATGATCTACCGTCAGTGCACCCCTTGTCTCACACTGGTATCCCAGCCATGTAAGCAGTCTTCTTCCCAAACTTAAGATCCAGGATATCCATGTTTTGGCTCTAGCTTTGCATCAGACAATGTAAGATTTGTGCCATTACTTCCATATCCATAAAAAGAGATACAGAAGAGACACTGTGATGAAGTACTTTGTGAAGTGTTTTGAAAACATAAGGGCTGTAAGCAGAGTAATTATTAGCTACTTGTGTCACGATGGTCCTCAACAACAGTAACAGTGGACACAACAGTGCTAGATGCTGTACAAATAAAAAACAGTTGCTGCTGTTCATTTCCCATGCAAAATTAAATTCAACTCAATTCATCGAATAATAAAATTCTAACTAGAAAAAACAAAATACAATTTTTTTGAAGAACAGCAATAAAATTTAACTACTAAAAAAAGTGAGAAATAATCCATTTCCCCTTCCAAACAAGATGTAGGATGAACAACTTTAGAAAAGAACTAAAATGCAACTTTCATCCCACCTCCTACAGCTGTAGTAGCACTACACTTAAGTAATAGATTCAATCTGCATGACAGTATTCACTTTTTAGGCCATTATTTACTTTCCACGTGTATAGAAAGAAAATGCACTTAACCCAAGCATTAAGATATTTTCTAGGCTCAAAGGAAGTATAATTTACTTCCTACTTACTATCTATTTTAAAAAAGATAAATATTCAGTATTGGCACAAATCTGTTCTAAGTTTTCCAGTACTTTCCTCTCATATGGAACTGCTGAAGTTCAGGCTTCATCTCAATTAAAGGGAGATGCAGGAGACTAAAAGCTAACCATTAAAAGAATGAGAATGAAACAGAACAAAAAAATAAATTATTTATCCAAAAAAAGGAGGCAATGAACCAAATTTACCACTACCATAAGTGAGGCAACAACCATGGAAAGCGGTGCCTTCTTTCTTGACATTTGATTCTGAACTCAGCTGTGCTGCTCTGCCTATCTGCAGTAACATGGCCGCCCTGTCAGGTCATTATTAGGACTTCTCATTTCTGTTATTTGCTTCTTCTGATTTTCTTAATTAGGTCTGAGAACATGACCTTTCCTACAGATTGCCATATTTAGCAACCAAGAGATGAGATAACATTATGCGCACAGGTCAAAATCAATATTTAAACCCTCTGGTTACTGTTGTGGTTTTCAGCACTGAAGAAAGCAGATCTCTAGACTCAAAAAGCTTATTTTAGTCAGACATCTGTGAGCTTTGTTAGAATCGAGGGAGAAACAGCAATAATTCATCTATAAGAGCACAGGGTGCGAGAAGAGATAGAAAGGCTGATTTTTTCATTTATAAAACTATATCCATGCTTGCTTTACACACATGCATGCACACTCAGAAAACCAACAAATCCAGGAAACAAACTCTTTTTTTCATTTTGAGAGGAAGAACAAGGATAAAGATAAGTAATCTAAAAAAAATCCCACTTTCCACAGTATCAAATAAAAAAATTACCCCTAACAGACAGCAATCTGCTTCCCAATGCTTGTGATTCAAAGTGATCAGTTCCAGAAGCTTTTTACTTATCTTGAAGAGGCAAAACACCCAAATAAGATTTAGCATTAGTGGCATCTAATACCACTCCATCTTTCCAATTCTAATCCAATCCCTAATATGAAATAGACTATAAAGGAACCATTTAGTTACTCAAATAAATACCCTTTGCTGTCTCATCTGACTTTCTGCCTCAGATCAATACAAGTATGCTGAATGGGGGAAAAAGAACAGAGTACTGATCCCCATCTCTGAAACATGCTTCCCTTTATATGCAGTGTAAGTATCACTAACAGCAGCTTTTTGAAATAATTCAGAATCTAATGTATTCAATTTGGTCTTCTTCTTGGACAAAGGCTATCACCATATATTATCAGTGAAAATGTAATTCAGTGTTTTAATTCTTATAGCCTCATACAGATTGAATAGCTTATGTAGACTACTATTCTCTCTTTAACAGTATGATAAATTATGTCAGGCTTTTCAAAGCTATGAAGAAGTAGCCCTGAAACCCAGTAACATCCCTGCTTATCTGTGACTTAGCAAAAAGACTAATCTGAACATTAGTAGTGCAGAAGAGGAGTTAACTGGCATCTTAAAAGTCACAACAGAACACAGGGACACAGGAATGCATCCTGCTCTGGTATTCCCTTTTGGGAGGGGCTATCCATCAGCAGACAGCATAGATGTCTCCGAGCCACCAAGGTGTACGAACCTGGGGAAGACCAGGGAAGCGAGCAGAATTTAAATGAACTAAACACCTTAAGCAGGCTTACAGCAGAGGAGAGAATTTAACCCTCAATGGGTTAAAGGCATAAGAACTCTGCAGTGCCTATATACACCACCAACACAATTTGGAAAACAGAGGATTTAGGGGGAAAAGGCAGCCTGCCCCTTCAGAGGGTAGCATAAGAGAGGCACTTCTTAGTACCATGGAGGCTGGGTTTTTAAGGAGGGAAGTTAGAGAAACTCGTATTTGATTGAAAACAAAATAGGAGGGGAAAAAAAAGGTAGGCAAAGAAGAGAGACACCCTGAATCAAATCCTCAAGAGCCTGTGAACAGCAAGTGCTTCTTTGCCTACCTGGTTTATACCCTGGCAGTCCACTTTACCCCAGAATCTGCTTTACCCAAACACTCCTTCCACCTACCTGCCTGTTAAGGAGTAAGTCCTGCCTGGCACAGCCCCTTGGGGCCGTGCTGCAGTACAGAGGCACCTACAAAAGTCAGTCAAGCAGCCCTTCTCCTCCATGACCACCTTTCCTTTCTTCTGCACTCCCCTTCTTCCACAGGTCAAGGCCCCCAAGCTCCTTCTGAAGGTCCCAACACCACCGAGGAGCCCCAACAACAAACCCCCGGCCTTGCTCCAAGGGCCTCTGGCAGGTTACAGCCCAGAGCACACCTCCCTTGGGCTTTGCCCTATTTCCCAGGGGTCTCTCACAAGGGGACACCCAACCAAGTAAACCTCCACCACCACCAGCACACCCCCCAACCCAAGGCCCATGCTCTAGCACTCCCACTGCCCCACCTGGCTACAGTAACCCAATTGCTTGTTTTTTCCCCAGGAGCACCAGTAAGGAGTCACCCAGTCCAGGGGTCTCACTAATCCCTTCTCATCTACTTTAATTATGTCCAATTTGTTGACATTTCCTCTATGCCTGGATCATAATCTGTGGTACTTAGCTGCTTTGAAAAGAAAGTAGGTTATGACTATTTTAATTAGTCACAGAAAAATATTCATTCATTACCAGATTTATCAATAGACTCACATGCAAAACACAGTATTGCCTAATCGGACAGATCCAAATAAGAGCGGTGAACGACGCATTGTTTCAAACAGATTTCATATTATACAGCTGTTTACAGTTTAAAAGACTTTTTGCAAAATTCATCTAACCCAAAATCTTTCTTTATAGGCCCCTGTTTCTTCCATAAAACTATAAATATGATAATTTATTCCCTTGCCCCTTATTGCAAGCAAATGGTAAAACAAGTCTAGGGAAGTTGCGTGCTTTCCAGTTTAGCTACTTCAGTAATTCCTAGATAGCTAATTTGTATTAGCATGAGAGATTATTCCACTAATAAGGTTTAAATTAATCTATTGCAAAAGTACTGCCTCAGAGGGTTGCCAACAATCTGACCAGCAACACATTCATTTTTTCCTCTCTTAACTCCCTGTTTACTTTCCAGCTACACCATGCTCACTTAGTACTAAATAGCTTAATTTACTTCTACTACTTCTGTATTATGTTTTTTCTGGGACTTTTATCATCATAAATTTTGTCCTTCCAAAGCTGTATATCTTCTTTGCCTACATGCTAGCTTCTCTCTCACTTATCCACTTAAGCGAACACTAGATCATTTATATTGAATATGTCTTTCCTGATGATCTTTTACTATGCATTTATTTCTCTTCTACCTCAGCTAATAAGAGTGATATATGGTTCTCAATTTGGCATCAGCCAACAATTGATCACAGTGTTCCATTCAAATACAGATTGCAATTACTACTACAAACTCCCTATTTTGGAGATTTCTATGGTGGTGACATGACTAGATTCCACTCCTACCATGAGATTTCACAACAACAATGTCGCATGTAATAAGTCAAATTTTTTCCAATATAAATTATATCTTATGGTATTATGGCTGAAAACCACAGTATAAAATTGCTCAAGCTGACACTGCAAAAATATGCTTCAACTTGCCTTTGGAATTCAAAGTCTTATATTGCATTGTCCTTGGCAAAAATCGTGGAATTTTCTTTAAGCCTGTTTTTTATTAAAACTACTGATTGATGTCTGAACACAAAAAAGATAACATTATTCCCCAAAGTAGGTGGTATTTCCTTAAGTGAGGAATAATACTAATTACTGTAAAGGATTACTGACAACTGTTATTGTGATCATTCAAATTCAAAAGAGATTAATACCACATGTTTTAAGGGCTGTGTAAATTTTAGACCAATATTTTCTTTTGTGACTCAAACTATACTACAGCATGATATATTGTCTTAACAGTAGGAAGTTTAAGCCTAGCATTAAGTTGATTCATCAATCAGTGGAATATTTTCTTTTCTTGAAGTTCTATGGCAGGTTAAGAAAGTAATTTGTATCTAACTGTATAATTAGCTTCCCATATAGAAAAGCCAGGAGAAACATTTATAACTTTTCTTTCATTTGGGTAACAATGGAAATTTCTCTACAGCTATTCATTCCTTCATTTGTTGAATTCTGTTCATGTCTGAATGTGAGATACTGTACTGTCTCTGAGCACAGCACTTGAGATCAGAAGCTTCATACATTCTCATATTTAATTCTATGGACTTGAACAAAGACATTAATGTTTTTTCCTTCCTCTTCCATCTGTAGAATGTGGCTATTCATACTTAAGTGCCTCTTGTATTAATTGTAGTTATTAATAGTTGTATTGATTAATAGTTAATGAATTCAAGTTATTTTTCTGGACAAAAATATTCTCAACTGTGCAGAGAGGAAACTGGAATTTCAATTATATTTTAAAATGTGAATTGAAAATACACCAATGTTCCAAACTGCAACAAACCCAAAGAATGTTGAAATTGCCTGAAAAACACAAAAGTCACACTCAATTTTGTTTCAAGAAAATGTTTTCCATTATACCTTATAATGGAATAATGAAGTAAATTGCAAAACAAAAAGTTACTTCAAAATAGAAAAAAATCCAGTATCAGAATTTTTTCAAATTAGTATCTGCTTGTGAGAAATAATGATCAACTCTAGTTTCATATATTATGATTAATCATATATTGGTGGATCACTTTAAAGATGACAAAACCAGCTTCACTATTAATCTATCCAGAGCTAAGTGATGGGACAGTCTCAAAATTACCCAGAGCCGAAAGAGCCTCAATACACAGCTTTTTACTTCTTCAGCTCCAGGTCCTGTGTCCCTTGCAAATCAATTCATCTCCATCACAGTAATTATGGTATTCTTAAAAACAAGCTGACTTATCAAGTTAGTTCCTCCATGACATCCTCAGTGTCTTCAGTGAAGTTTCTTTTAACAGAGAATGACAGCAGGCAGAAAAAAAACAGTGAGCTTCCACCTGTCCCAGTCCCCCTTCACTACAGGGACTGCAACAAAGCCAGGGTCCTATTTCCTCCTGTTTAAAATCATATATGGAAAACATAAAAACAGGAAAATAGCAATTCATATTCTCCATCTCATTTTATCACCACTTTTGACAATAGGTATCATTTACTTTCTGGCGATTCTTTTAAGAGTATTCACATAGGACTAAAAAAAAAATCTCTGCAGCAGCCATGGCTGCCTACTAACTCCAGTCTCATGGCTCCAAGGGAATTCCCTTTAGCAAAATCAAAGTGACACACAGATAGCAATCCAGTTTGGCTACTTGTAAGGGGAACAGCGCAGCCTCGCAGCTGACAATCAACTGTGAAGTAGTATGGTGTGTAATCCAGGGTGAGCGACAGGTAAAATTTAAACCAGCAAGTTCAAAAGAAAGGGAGTTGACCCACAAGGGAATGCTCTACGCAACAGAGAAGATATAACACAAAGCCTTTCTACTTTCAAGACTCCTTCAATGTGCCCCCCCCCCCCCTTCTTTAATAAAGGTTATCTTTCTCTCTACAGGCAGTTCATGAAACAGCGATCAGCATATACTGTCATAAATCCCCACCTGATGTGCACTACGTTATTCTGCTGACATTGCTGGCAAAGCCCCTCAGGTCCTGTAAACCAGTCTATGAGCCCTTAATAGAAGTACAGCAATTTACACCAGTGGAAACTCTGCTCTAATGACTCGACAATGATTTATACTAGCTAAATGTCAGAACCCACTAGGGAAAACAGGGACAAACAGTCTTAAAGAATAGCATCAAGAAAAATGGTTTTTTCCTCGGGCACGATAGCTAGAATAACTAAAACAAACACTATTACACTGATTAAAGAGACTGTTGAAGAGCCATAGGAAAACTGAAGTACCAATCAGCTTCTCATTGTTACAAGGCAACACTGAGACAGAGAACTTGGAGAAATTCAAACTCACACAACAAGAACCTCCCTGCAGAATTGCTACCATGAGTCTGAGAGCGCCTGTGCTCAGCTCAAGGGCTGTCACAGCCAGTGGCATAGACATTTTCCTCAGGGATGTTCTGTAGGTCACATCACCAGTCTACAGTTATGAAACGCTCCTCCAGCAAAATCATCAGCCAATTGATACCATCTGCAGTGGGTGAGAAAAGCTTCCTTCCTTTTTTTTTTTGTCTCTTGCCTTTTTTTTTTTTTTTTTTTTTTTTTTTTCCTCTTTCAGTCTAAATGTCCAAAACTGACATATAGCCACTCCTTCCGCTGCTTTATCAGTGCCACAGCAAAGTAGTATGTGAAAACCCTGCAGAGTAATCTGCAGTCTGGGTCCTTCTTATGACAAACAGGACAGGTCTCACAAGGCTTTTTTACTTGATCTCATTTGTGTTATTTCAGTCTGTAGCTTTATATAAAATGAAAACCTCTCTAAGGAATTAAATATCAAATAATGTCTTGTTTTTTCCACTACATTCAGTAGTTTGCCTACTCGTCCTCAAGTCATTGAGGAAAATACTTTAAATACTTTAAATTTGATAAAAACCTGTGTAATGTATTTTTACAAGAGTAATGTGGTTTTATGCTTTTACCCAGATATTTCACTTGGCATAATTTTCTTTTAATAGCTAGGTTGTCCTTTATAACATGGGCATATTTTAAAGAAACTCATAAAAATTAAATTTTACAGGCTAAAAATTAAATACTAAGCACTAATGAGATGTGTATGTATATTACAGGTTTAGTATGTGTCACAGATAAATACAGACACATAATTAGTTGTTGGTACAGATTTTGTAACATGTAATTAGAAAGTGGATTGCTGGAATCCTCTTTAAGATTTTGTTAACAATTCATTAACTCTCTGAACTATTTAGGCATGGAACCTTAATATATTTAGTTCAGGAATGTTTTCTTGGCAGCCTGATCCAGTAGGAGAATAAGCAGTTAAAACAGGGTAGTATTGCGCATTTAAGTGTCCGAATGTTAGTTCTTTTGCTGGCTTGTGACCTGTTCCCAAAGAAATAAGCAAGAATTAAGGAGGAGTCTAGATTTCCAGATTTCTCCCTATCCTTTTGACTAATTATGGAATTACCAAACAAGCATCAAAACAGCATCTTTAATTGCTTCACCTTCCTCTAAAACAACTGTTGCCACACAATGCTGCATGTATCACCAGATACCCACACAGTACTTTCTGGCGGTCTAAGAAGATTTAGTGAGTCACTGTCTGCCTCTTTGCCACCTGCTATATTGTATTAGAAGCAGCTGAGAAAAGTGTATTATACTTTCCAATTGTTCATGTGAAGAATTGCCATTAGTGGACATAACCTGTTCAGTCAACAGTGAAAGCAAGAGAACCCTGCCCAAAGAAACTACCCTGACACACCAGTTCAAGCTATTCATGGTAAATCAGATGAAGCAGTTTTCCTCAGTGCTGTACAGAGGTTCTGCTGCCTGCTTCTGCCTGTCCTCCTGAACTCTGAGGATGTAGAATGAAGGAAAATAAATACGGATTTCTGACACCAAAAACCTCAGCCTCTCTCCCAGTGCAGTTAAAGATGGACCTTTCTGGCTAGGACTCATAAGCAAACTTCGATGTGCAGTGAGGACAGCTACTAGAGACGTATGTACACTAGTTCAATATATTTAAAAGCAAACATTTCTTTCTTCTCTCCCCCACCTCCCCCCAACCATTAAGTAATAATTAATGGGTGGAAGTGGAACTAGTATACTGACCTCATCGACATTCTCAAATGCATTGATGACATCATACGGCAAGCATGAGAGCAGATCGATCACAAACCAGGTCTTCAAGTAATTCATGCGAATCAGCTTTGGGTCAGAGATCACCTCTCCTGCTGGCCCCACAAAGGTGGTATGGAAATTAAGCACAATGTCTACCAAAAAAATGACATCTACAATGCTGTCAACTACTAGCCATGCTACATTGTTCTGTTTGGTTTTAAAGGAGACATTGTAAGGGACCAAAATAGCAGTGTAGAAGGTTAAAATCAAGATTATCCAGTCCCAGGTAGTCTTGAAAACACAATAATGCAAAATTATATGCGGCGGAGTCTTTGGTGCCTCTTGTTTGTACTGCGGGAGGATTTCAGAGCCCAGCTGCAATACCTGTAGTCACAGAGATTTCAGGAGAAAAAGAAAACATGCTTAATTTTAACGTTATTTTTCACATCGTAGATTCTCAAGGTCAGTACAACAGTTGATAAAAATACATGTCCATTAACTCATTTTATCATCACCAAATGGTAAGCAAGTCAGGATAAGTATTCTGTTAAACAAATCAGCATCAACCTTAGAACAGCTGTTGTTTCTTTTAATGCCATTAATTATTTTTTGACACTAAGCCTAATGTGCTGGGTCTCCAAGACATATAGAGAAGAGACAGCTCCTTCAGCAGTCTAAACAGATGAGACAGATAAATGATGGGAAGAAAGGCAGTTACAAAGAGAAATCAATGGCAAAACCCGGAAAAAATACCGCAACTTCTGAGTTCCAGTCCAGCGCTGGGACCACTGGACCACATTGTTTTTCAACATTGTCTATTTTCTTCACTATACTGTATCTGAAATAGTCTTATACTACAATCTATCACGAATGCATAGGCTTTTATTCCTCTTCTCTGGACCATGCAGGACCAAAGTCCATGTATAACTATCATTAGCCTCAATAAACTCATTTTGAACTTTAACTTTTCACTGAGAGGAGATCAGCGTCTTCACTATCTGATGGTGTACAGTCAAGTTACAATGCAGTTAGGTATGAATTAAAAAAAAAGCGCTACAGCAAAAGATGATCTGTCAGCATGTGTTTTAAACCCTGGACCTCAAGCTGAGCACGTGCTCCAAGTGTTTTGTATAACTGCAATCTCAATCAATGCTGCCCATTTTAAGTCTACTGTCTCTCCAGTTCTGCAAACTAGTGCAAAAACAGTATGAGCATGTATTTAATTCTTGGAAACTAAAGTTTCTTTTACATATCTATGAACAAGAATGTGTTTGTTTATATCTATGGATATACACAAGGGTGAAATCAACATGAAGGACCTGGCTCCAAATAAAGACAAATTAAATTTTAAAATGAAATTTACCCTGGGTGAGTTATGGGAGCAAACTGAAAGGAAGATGGAGGTTTGCTTGAGTGAGATGTGTTTGCTAATGCCAAATGCATAGAACCTGTGAGAACTATTTAGGAGCATCGTTCCTTTTCCACATTTATTTACACATAGTTCAGAGCAAGGGAGCAGAGAAGGAAATTAAATGGCCATCTTCCCATGGAAAAGATCAGACAACATAGCTTTAATAAGAGGATGTCTTCCTTTCATGCTCCTTATCTCAGCTTTTTTAACGTCAATTATTTAGACACGGATTTTTATCTGCAGGCTTTTCTGAATGCTTTTTATTATTCGTTTTTTGTTAACTGGTAGGCTTTTTTCCAACAGATTAAGCCAAAGGGGACAAAAGAAAACAATCAGCTACAAGAGTCCTACTTGGACAAAACAGCCTCAGATCAAGTTCCCTGCTGCTTTGAACCTCATATAATCACTTACTCTTGTGCACAACAGGGGTCAGACATGGTCAGATCACAGTCCCTTGCACATGTGTAAATGACAGTGGGAGTTGCAAGCCTGCTGACTTTGAGCCCAGTAAGTTCTCCAGAAGAGAAATAGCATGACTTGCTCAGGGAGACCTGCGTGTTACAAAGGCATCAACAGTTTGAAAAAAAATAAGAGGACTTAGTATATTTGTTTCACTGAGTTTCTAGTATAACAGCAAAGAGGGAAAAGAACATTTTCCCCTAAGTAGAA
Source organism: Haliaeetus leucocephalus (assembly GCF_000737465.1). Classification (NCBI taxonomy): domain Eukaryota; kingdom Metazoa; phylum Chordata; class Aves; order Accipitriformes; family Accipitridae; genus Haliaeetus; species Haliaeetus leucocephalus. Next base: position 2,208,552 of record NW_010972962.1, on the reverse strand, counting down.
CGCCTGCAGACCAAACTAGGACTCAGACATGTCTACTGCAGTATTAACTACTCTGCCACTCCTGACCCTGATTCATGCAGGTTCTCCGTTCTACCAAAAAAGATTTTTTTTAAAAGTTGCCTTATGGTGAGAGGAGCTGCAAGCAGCACAAGACAGAAGCAGTCTCTTCTCCGCAGGAGGCACTGGCCAGCCAATGCAGTCCCCAGAAGTCACTGGTAGTGACTGGAAGGACGCATAGGTTGTGTACTGAGTTAGTAGGTGTACTCAGAGCATTGCTCCCTTCAGAGCTTGTTTGCAGTCCCAGTGACAAATGTTAGGATGTCTTTTCTCGACAAAAGCTCTAGCCCAAAATCAATATTGCAAATACCTCCTGCTCTCCCTTTTGAACATCGCAGCTGTACCTGAATCAGTTGGAAAGCACTGACCTACTACTGACTTTTATGAGGATTTGCATGAGTAGCAGCTCTAACATAAGATCTGAAGCCTGAAATGTGTTTCACTGGGCAAGGAGAGTCCTCTGCAATATTCACTCACTGGAATAACTGATCAGCAAAACCAAGCACTTTCTATCACATAGTAACATTTTTCAGTCAGTTAACTGTATTTCAATTCTAATGCTGAGATCTTACTAGCATAGGGAGATTCTATCACCCCTTAAATGCAGGGCGAAAACATAATTGCTTCTTTGCAATCACATGTCTCCTAGAGCTTATTTTTTTAGCCTCTGTTATTATAGGAAAAAGTCAAACATTTTTGTGACCATTCTAATTGTCACAGGAACCTCAACCATGAAACACTGAAAAAAATAATTTTGTTAGTTCTTGTCAGATTGATTCTTATATATACATACAAAAGTTCTAGACTGAGAATTGTATAATGCACTCCATTTTGGCCACTGCTGGTCTCTTTGTACTTCAAGAACTTGTGGAAATTCTGCATCATCCAAACTAAAGTTACTGGAAAATGTACTAATATATTGCCATATACCTGAATAACAGGAAGAAAGGCAAGAACAATCTCTGTTTGGCAATAAAGGGGCCAAATTATGGTGCCTGTTATTTTGCTGTAAATCAAACAAAATTACAGTAAAGCCAGTGGAACTGCAGGGACATAAAACTGAACTGAATGCAGAGAAAAACAGACTTCTAGTTTCAACTCATTAAGAAAATAAACAACTTTAGTGCTTCAGTGTTTTAAAATGTCATCACCAAGTACAAAGCACTCTCCCCTAGCTTGTTTGAGGTTCAAGGGCTACAGCACAGGAAAATAAAAGGATTGATGTCTCCTTCCCTTTTTATTTAGAAAGTAAATGTACTCTAAACTATCTGAATGGCTAAGGACCTTACTGATAAGCCTTTGAACTTCTGTTACCACCTTGGAGTCTCTGGTTAAGTTCTACCAACAGCTATTTAAAGTGACCAGGGGCCATGGCTTTAGCTGGTCTCCAGTGGAAGGATGTGCACCAGCAGTGTGGGTGTAAATCTCGAAAGGAGGGGCAGGGACAGGGCAGGAGATGGGTATCAAGGAATGACGTAAGGGTATCAATCACTCACAAGGTGGAGAAAACCACCTACAGCAAGCCTGAGGTGTCTCAGGTCTTTTATTTCGGTGGGGGTGAAAAGTTCTAGCCCTGGCTCCCTCTCACTACATCACTAGCGGGCACCTTGTAAAACCACTCCATCTTCCCGGCATTGGTAGAGAGATGAACTGTCATTTCACAGCTTGATATAGAAGAAGGGCAGTGTCCCAGCTCACACTACCTCTCCCGGGAAAGGCAACTTGCTTTACAGATTGGCAAAGGTCTTGCAGCCCTCAGGACTGCCAGCCAAGAGCTTTCAAAGGCATCAAATTCTTCTTTTCATTGAAGGAAGAGAAAAACACCTATAATGAAGCTTAATTATTTCACAGAACACGCATTTGCTTTTAGCATTAAGTAGAGTAAGAGAGCTCAGTGCTGTACAGAAATAATGGAAAGAGGTCCACAGAGCTCAGGGCTAAAGATCTAGGTTTTGTCAGGCTGCTGCACTGAAAGTTAGGAGAGCTCTTTTCTCCACTTTTCACACCAAGGGCCACACACAGTCTATTTCTTCATCATCCTTCCAGACACACACCCCACCCCTGGGTTGTCTGGAAATTAAGAGCTATAAACCCCATTCTCTGCACCATACAGCAAAGCCAGGTAGATACAAAGAGAAGTACCTTCTGCCCTATTCCAAGGTGATCTGGCTGCACTCCAGCCTCCAGGGAGAGTAGTGCCAACCTGAGACACAATATTTGCTGAAGCAGTCAGGTGTGGTTACCCACCCACATGAGCTAACTAGATTCAAACTGCTTTTAAAGGTACTTCTCCTGGAGAGGAAAAAAAACCCCAAGAGATTAATATAAAAGTAATCATGAAGAAAATGTACACAACTATATAAACTGATATACTGAGCCTCCACCCATGTGCACTGAACAAACCCTTCATTACTATCATTTTCTAAATAACCAAAACAGCTGTGGTTTTTGAAGATTTTTCCCTATTATGCAGTTATACCATAGTAAAAGAAACATTTGTTTCAGAAAGTTATTAATGAAAGTGTTATTCCAATTACTTATGATTCACCAGCCACTACAGTTGTATTATCTGCGTTTATTATTTGTGGTAATAACGCATGATGTTTTAATAGCTCTCTAAAGCCAGAGAATATTATTTCAAGAGCAGAAATGACAAATTTCATCATGGGTTTCACAAGTCTGTGTTCATTTATTTTAACATAACAAAAGAATTTTATCCTAGATTTGTTAAAAAATAGTGAATATATCGCCAGTCAGGACTCATAAAAGTGCATCAACAAGTGGTTAAAATGATTTATTTATTTTTAAGACTGCATGACTGAGGGGGGGGACCCAACACAGTCATTCATTTTCAGCTTAATCTCTCCCTTTTGTGTTTTCAACTGCACATATTTGCTTTCTCTTGCTCTCCCTTGCTTCTGTTTTCACAGGCATCCACGCAAATTGCTCCCAAGCCAAGAGCTAGGTGGCAAGCCTCAACTTGAAGTAGATTTTAATGGCAGTTATAAGTCCCTGGTAAACAAAGTTTGCCAAAAAAAAGGCCCAAGTTTCATTATTAAGCAGTGCTGCTAAGCACCATTATAAGAAATAAAAGCAGAAAAATTATAACTATCACATTTTTTAAATTATGACACAATCTTGTTTACGCAGAACTGCCTGGTAAATATATAGAATACATCAGCTAACACCACAGGTGCAGAGGACACATGTACTATGCAGCGACCAGGAAGAATGGTTCCTACAATCAGCTTCTTGGTGATAAAGCCACAGAAATGTATCAATTACTTTACACTCTTATTGCAAAACATACTCTGAGTTACCTAACTCCCTTGCATTAATTGCATAATTAATTTAAGCCGTTTTCATATGACTGCTGTCAGAGAAGTCAGGCTAAAAAAAATCTACACATACTGGCAAAAGACAGAGGAGGTTTAACAGACACTGCTCGTATTAGCCATGGCCTGTGGATAAAACAAAGTTGTTTGTCACTAACACCTTTCTTAAACTAATATTTCATAAATAATAGAACAAATTGTAAGCTTTTGTGGCAGACTCCTGTTTTGTATTTGTACAACACCTTGCCCCACTCAGGTTCTAGGACACAACTAGCTCCTCAGGTATTCAAAAATATAAGTGATAAAGAACTAAGAGCAACACAAATAATATTCCAATAAATGAAAAGCCTTCTCGAGCAAACAAGATTGATGTGAAATGTCATAGTAAGAAGGAAAAGAAGAAGGATTAATTTTAATTTGAACTTAAGATTTCAAATAGGCTACTGCAGAGATGAAGAAAAAAAATAAGGATTTGAAAATGCAACAGGAAACAGTTAAAGATCCCGTGTTCAGTATTATTGAGAGACCTTTCCAGAATAAGAAGCCTGGCACCCCATATGTCTTCAAAGGAAGAAAAGTGGGCTTGTCTACATGATTATCTGCACTCTGCTTTTCTCTAGTGTAGTTCTATTGACTTAAGCGGAATTACAGCAGATATACAACAAGGTACCTAGCATCACAGTTGGGGCTAATCTTTTTAAAATAATGACTGCAATATTCAGTCAGCAATTAAAGAAACTAATTTCAGATATGTAAACTATACACTTGCTCTTTATTATTTCTAATGAATCAACTGGCTATGCTAGTTAGAATACTTGCAAAGACTCGTTGAGCACATCGGTTTGCAAGAAGTCTCAGTAATGTGTAGTCACTTAGGTCCAGATTGAGGTTCACTGAGCCAAAGAGAATAACCTCAGACCCTTTGTCTTGCATTCTATTGCCTACATTTTAGCATGAACTAAAATTCAAGGGTAGACATCAAAAGAGAAGGAAGGATTATTTGATGCTAAGCCTTGAGTAGGATTAGGAGGGAGACTATTCCAAATTCCAGGACACTAAAGCAACCTCAGGGTGGACATGTGATAATCACATGGTATTCCTACAGCATAGTGTCCATGTGAATGTCTGCCCCTCCCCTGTGCTAGTATGATCTATGTTATTTCTGTACTTCCAGCAGAAATCAGTTTTCCATTCTTGAGTGCATCTGTGTTACATACTGAATAGGTAACGTCCTGTCTGTGGGAATTTCATCATCACATGTGATAATAATACAGGCCTGGGCAGGAGTTGTTTATTTTGCCTAGAAGCTAAGACGTATACAGGGCAAAATTAACAGAGTACTGACTATATGGAGACCCCATGGAACCCACCAATGGCTTACACCTCCAGCTACACAGCAAGATTAAGAATTCTTGACAAGAGTCACAGCCGCTGCCATGGCATTCAAAACAATAGGTGACACAGAAGTGCCATGTTATATTGGCCATGCTATCGTTAACACCATATCAACACTTTCTCTGGCCCAGGAGATAGCTACAGGAAACTTGGGACAGTCTCTCCCCCTCGTGGTGAAAGCCCTAAAACCCTAAGTACTTCAAGAAGCCGCCTCTGCCTGGAGCTTTTCTCAAAACTTTGAGAGTCTACTTAAATCACAAGGTTTCATTTTGCTCATCTGTCTGCAGTGTGGCTTGTGGTATCTTACAGCTGTTCTGTCCATAAAACCAGTAGCTCAAACATACATTTTAACCAGTTTGTAAAGCAGGATCGGGATCCCACTGAAAAAGAACCAGACATAAATAAATGCAGAGAACAACCGTGTCAAGGATTCTCCAGAATTCCCTTCTGTACTAGCCTGAGTTTTTCTCACCTCAGTTTTACACAAGCGAATAGTCCAAGTTCCTACTAACATTGAGATCCTCAGAAGAATGGAAACTAAGCAAGAAACTATTACTTCAGTAATAACGCCATTATAAGACTTTGCTGAGATATGGAACAACGCTGCAATTAGGTTACATGAAGTCTTTTGGAGACCTGTTTCCGTTCCACTGTCACGGGACACATTTCACAGCACATGTGCCATATTCTGAGCTCCCATGCCAGCACCAGGCTTCAAATTCCCAGGGCAAGGGGGACAGACAATGCTTGGCTCACACAGAGGCAACATACCCACAAAGGCTAAAAACATTTCTTTACGGTCTCTCAGGGAAAGCAAACGTTACCTCAGCAAGTCGTGAATGCTTGTGAACGTTCTCTCCTTTCTGCACACTCGGAGCAAGCTGCTGCAGCACGCCTCGGCTGCTTGTGAGGGCACGGGTCAAGCGAGCAAATTTTCCCCAACCTTGAGAAAACATGCAAGATTATACACATTACCAAAAAAAGCTGCAAGTATACCACACAAAGCCTCTCATAACAAAAAAAAAACAAAACAAAAAAAAAGAAAACAGAGCAATCTGCTTTAATATTGGCCACAAGGGAATGTAATTTAACCAAGTGCAAGATAAAAGCAAGTCACAAAACAGGTGTCAGGGTGGTAAAGTAATAAAACCCATGACTGCAGTGACTTTGTATTCAATGGCTCTACAAGAGTGCTGTTACATGAACTGCATCTTTTGTAAGGATAAATGTCCACTTTACAATAACCTTCTATTAAATCCAAAGGCCAGATTTGGATGTCACAGCACTGCAGAAGGCACTCCAGACTAATCACAGTGTAAGACTAGAATCACGCACAAGAAAAATTACAGTTGCCTGTAACAGAAGTGAATCTGGCCTCAGATGTATCAAGCATAGATCTGGCATAAGCAGAGAAATATACATAAGATAATAAAAAGCAGAGCAGACAAAGCAAAACAAAATCATTAATTTTATTCTCTCTAAACAAAAGGGGGAAATATACAAATAGATTTTTTCAAACTCTAATAAAACATTTAGCAGCTTCCGGCAGAGAAGTCATATGCTGAATTTTAATTCAGAATATTTTTTACAGTCATTTCAAATACCCCTCAAAACAGAAGACTTCAAATGACCGTCATAAGAGCTAGTTACAGCTATAACCTTTACGAGCAGTACTTTGCCATAACAGAAAGTCAGGCAGAGTACACATCTGGATATTTTTGATACTCTGAAATGAAAGTATCAGTGCATTTAGTCCCAGTCTTGAAAATGCTAGCACCACCTGGGAACTGTTGAGTAGTCTCACCTCCTACTCCAGCTGAGGATGCTCAGCACTTTGCAGATTCAGTTCTTAACAACAACCTGGTTCTGGAAAAAGTTTCCTCCACGTTATGGTTTTATCACCAAAAGAAATGATACTATTAGCAGTGACCGGTTTTAAAGACCAGTCTGAAGTTTAGCCTGCAAGTGATCCATGACAAGTACAGGAATATGGGTGGTTAAAATATTGCCGAGTACTTTGAACATATCTTTCCTTGGCATCTCACTTTGATGGAGTTTGCAGGAACATATTTAGTTATTTGAGAGGTGAGCACAAAAAATAAACAAATTACATGGATCCAGTATTGAACAAGATCTTTCAGGGCAGACCTGAAAAGGGAGTTTAGCATTTTTCCCTCTACAAATATGCAAAATGGTGCATTTATTAAAGGGGAGGACCAAATCCATCCAACCTCTCCAAAATCAAGAATAAAATTGAATATTTTCTTATACCTTAAAGCAAGTCTGTCAGTGATAATTTAATAGCCAAGTTGACTAGAATTAGCCAACACTTTTGGGCAGTATTCAGCAACAAGTAGACTGAACGATTTCCATCCAGGAAGCCAGATCTTTCCTGATAAACCCATGTAAGATTAGCTACCATACTAAAGGAGTATTTCTCAGAGAAATACATCAACATGACAGAACCTCAAGCGAGGCCAGTTTGTATCTGTTATAAACCTGACCCAAAGCACTTGATTTCTCACAATACATTTCCATGGCAGGTGGTGGGGTTTGGGGTTTTTTTTAAAGATATATTTATAAAGAGTGTTCTTTCTCTACTGTACATGAAGAAATCCAACTACAATTGATAAACTAAGGCTTGAAGGCCCTACTACTTTGAGTAAAGCCAGTAGAGGTTAAAAGAACGGATCAGGTGGGAGAAACCACTCGTAATGGCTAATCTTCAGCTGATATAAATCAGACTAGCCTTTGTAAAGCCAACAGAGCTACAGCAACTTACACCAACCTAAAACTTCGCTTTCGCAGAACTTGCACGCCAGCACCACGATGTTTTCTTACTGTTTTACAGGACCGTGGCAGAAGGCTATCAGCATGGGTATACTTCCAGTGACATAAAGCCAGACGGACGAGGCCCGAGGGGGGTTTGTCCCGAGAGGCTGTGAACGACAGCCCCGTTCCCCAGCCGCGGCAGACGGGTGCCCCGGGAGCGGGCGGCGCGGCGCGGCGCGGCGGGAGCCGCTGCCCGCGGTGCTGGCCATGGTGCTGAAGCGAAGGCCGCGCCCCGCCGCGCCGCGCCGGCTGCAGCCGAGCAGGGCTGGGTTGCAAACGGCAGCCCTGACGACAGACAGAAAAAAAGACGACAGAGCTCGAGCTTCACATGGGAACTCGAAATCTGCCTGCCTCACCGGACACGTAATGTTTTTAATGCCAGCTAACACAGACAGCCCCTTTTACCAACTCAAAACAGACCGACGGGGTAGGGCATTTTCCTGGAAGATTCAAAATTTGGTTCGAAACCTGGGGACAAACTTTCAGTGTGTATTTTCTTCCTGCCATCGAGTTTTCTAAGAATTGGGCTATTCAGATATAAACAGAGAGAGGAGTAAAAGGAAGCACCTCACCTGAGCTTTCTTGCACAAAAGCACTGCCAGACATCTCTGTGGCATGATTTGTGGCTATGACTGCTGAGCACCTTCGAGTACCTCTCCCTCTTCCCAAGAGCCATCTCCTTTTGAAAGGTGCAGCTTAACCCATTCCTCTGTCCTCAGCATCCCCTACAAGCACCTCCCCTGCCTTACATGTTGCAAATCTCATTTGTGGGTGCCTAAATGGTACATGAAAGAACTGTTCCCACGAACATTAGATCTCTCACCATAGACTCTGAACTCTGATCTGAAAACAATAGAACTGTTTGTTATGGGCAAGAGACTGTGTCAAGAGGCAGGGCTTTTTAGCTTGGCTTTTTGGTCAGTGCTGACCTGAAAATGGCAGACTGGGAGTACATACCTTACCTCTCTCCATACACTGGGTACAGCACATGGGAGCCAAGCTTGGAGTTGCACATGCCACTGTGTGATGATATGCCTAAAACCAGGCACTGAATCACTATGCTGATGTCCCAGGTGTATGAATCTCATCTTTAGGACAGAACACTCTCCTCCTTGCATTGCCTTTTGTGTGTGCGTGTGTATGTGTGTGTGTGAAAGGAAGACAAAAACGTGGGAACTTCAAAGTGTAGCTATAGCAGACCTGCAGATTGTGGCATAGGAAAAATAAAATGAAAATGAGAGAGAATGCCAGTAGTAATCCTATTGAATGATAACTTCTCCAACACTGCTTGGAAAGACAGCAGTACCTGTTGAATTTATTGCGATTTTTCCTCCAGAAGCCTAAGGACAGACACAGACTACAGCAAGTCAGATATTTATCCAGTGAAGAGAGGTCAAATAATGGACTTAAGCCACAGGAGAGAACATAAAAATTAAATTCTAAGGGTCATGGAGCTGATTACAGGAAGAAGATGGAGCTTTCCAAGATGAGAAACTAGGTTCCATAATGGTGTAAGAATATATTGATGTCAGTCCTGCGAGGATGGGGGACCAGATGATATGGATTAGGAATTCTCTTTTAACACAAGCAGTTGGTATATCCCTACATCCATTCTTTTCCTCTAGAGATAGAGAAAATATAAATTAAATTGAAATCTAATGACCCTAAGTGATTCTCATATAGGTGTATATATTTGTCAAACAGACAAGAGCTTACATAGCAGAGAAGACAGCTTGGAATTCAGGAACCAAACATAAAGCTAGATGCCAGCCCCATGGTTGTGTTTGCCTGTGCCTCTGTCTTTGATTCTAACCCATTTTTATCATTGTTTGGTCTCCTTTTTCAGTTCTGCAGAAAACATCATGCAAGGACAAAGCAATGAGCTGGCACTAAAACATCTTCAGCTTCAAAAGGATGAAGAGCCTTCAAGATTAACAGCACTGACTTCAGCTGTCCTGCATTCCATGATGCTCTTTCAGCTTTCCACCATTTCATTGCAAAGAGCTGAATAGAAACTGCTTCGGAAAACACCCAAGAAGACAAGGTGCCTACAACAGGGACAAAAACTGTCCTCTGAGCTTTGTTTCATGGGGTAACATGGCATTGAAATACACCTTTGTGATGTGATGTTTAACTCATCAAGACTTCTCTTATTTAAGGAATGAAGCTTCATTTAACAATGCTCTTAAGTTGAAGAAGCCAATTTTCTGTATTTTGAGGTGAGCATGATCTATTGATACTCAATCCACAACAACATTTATTATTTATTTGTAGGTAGTTATTTGTTTCCTATCACTCTCCTCAACTTGATCATGATGACTTGTAAATTCAAACATTAGGAACTGTGGCAGTTACAGAACCCTTGTTATCAAGCTGCTGATCCATGACTTACACAATCCCTAGAGTTAGAACAAGGAACCACTGCCTGCTAGAGAATAAGCTCATTTGGTCACGGGTCTATTGTTGACACAGAACTGTGTAAATGCAACTAAATCAGGATTCTAGCAGTTCTTGCCTCCACTCAAACCACCATTGTCTTCTTGCACATCAAAGATCCCTGCTTACATCCATCATACCTCTGTACAGTCTTAACAGCTATTCCCTTTGAAACTTCATGACTAAAATAGTCTTATTTTTCCATCTGGACTGGGAAAGCATACCAAAGTTTTTTAACATACTTACCACTTCCCTTTCATTTGTTTCCTTTTTTAAGAAAATATTTCATCTAGATGAAAGTAAGAGCATAACTTAATCAAAATATTTCAAACACTGGCTCTGCTCATACAAATACATCTTTAAAAACAGAACAAAAAGTTAGACAGCAACAACAAGAAAAAAAAGAAACAAAAGGGAAAAGAAAGGAAACACTTGGAGTTCTCCCTGAATTAAGATGAAGGAGGCAATCAAAGTAGTATTTTTTGTGTAGGCCTGCTTGTGATGCAAAGGATAGCTTAGCTGCAAAATGAAATAAAGCTTCTTCTGCAGAGGAGATGATAACCGATGATTGTTACAAAGCTTAGGAGGTTACAACAGGAGGCTAACAACCATTCTCTTAAGGTTCAGTGATGTTGAATTTGATCACCTTTTTGTATAAAAACAAAATATCAAAAGCAAAAATTAAGATCCAAAGCATAATTTCCAAACTTTTATAAAGCAGCATAGATGCATCTGAATATGTTCACATTGTATTCATATATGCAAAACCTGTTCAGGCAAACTTATTACTAGCTACTCAGAGTGCAGGCACAGATTCTATTTGTCTGCACAAATTATTGTTCTCATAAAGTGATGCATTCCACTTTATACACTATTCTCAAACATCTCATACTTGGTGTGTTAGATTTCAAACCAAAAAAGACATATACAGACAAAATGCATGAATTCCAAATATAGCATATAGTCTAAAATTCAGCTAAGAAGGTGACCTAGCACTTCACAAGCCAAATTTAGCTATGCTATAGCTTGATTTTGCCTACTTCTATTCAAGTAAACCTATTTTTTCCTGGGTTGTTTTTTTTTTTTTAGAGGCAAGCATACAGGGAAGAGTGGAAAGAGGCTGTTTAAAAATACTGTATCATCAACATCACTGACACACTATTTTTAAGTTGTTTTATTTAGAATGCACTATTTTTAAAGCTGCTGCATTTAAAAGCAGATTTACTTAACTTCTATGGCAGTCCTAAAATAAACATCATCTAAATTATCTGAATCAATTAACAAAGACTACAATTAGAAGTCTACTTTTTACACAAATTCAGAAATATTTTTTTGTTTCATCACCAATGTCTGATATTATTAATAAAAAAAAATTAAGAATGAAAAATGGTACTGGGACCTTCTATCTCTCTGAGACACCTTTGGCTAACAGATGCCCATTCATTTTTGTGTACAAGTCAAACACCTGTCATTAGAGCTCAACACTTTTCACTCAAGGAGTCACTACATCATTTGTGGCTAAACGATCATGCTTGAAATTGCCAGCAGGTGATAGAAAACTAAGATATATGACACCTAAGCAGGTTTAGTCTGACAGATTAGTTGCTCTATAAATTGATCATATTCTTGTACTACATAACATTTTTTCTCTACATAGACATACAGGCATTGATTTTGAAAAACCTAAATACTTTATGCTATGCCACTCTGCAACTATGCAAATAGCACACGTGTTAATAAAACAGCTGCATTTGCAGGCAGCCTATTACATATTAAGTGGTCATATGCACAGGAAACTCATTTCACATATAAACACAGTAATGGAAAAGTAGTTGATAAAAGCTGATTGAAGGTGAAAGAAGGAAAAATAATTGATTTAGCAATCAGTTTTCAGTTGTTTCAACTAAACAATATATCTCTAAGTTCACCGTTCTAGGTTTTCAGATAGGGACTTCATTTGGTTTTAGATTATGAGAAACATTCCTACGAAAATTGCTATTCTTCAGAAGCATGCTACAAAATTCCTATGTAACGTTGTACATGTTGCAAAGTATATGCCCTCTTCAAAGCTCAGGTCTGTAAAAGCAATGATTCTTAGAAGAAGCTAATACAATTTTACCTTTTTTAGATCTTCTGGAAATGTTTTTCCCCTCCGTGAATCCTAGAGCCCACTACGGACAACTGTCTGATACTCCATACCTGCCTTTCCCCCACCACCACAGTATACAATTGCACAATGAGATCTAATATTAAAGACATCATCACATATGTAAAATTCTTTAATTGTTTGACAAATCAGCTCTTCTTTTCCAAGAAATTGCTCATCTAGCCATCAAGTGACTGATACAATATCACTTCCTGAGATGCATTCCACAAAATTCCAAAGCTAGCCTATAGCAAGTAACTTATGGAAGAAAGGCAGGCATAGGGGATAAATTAAGGATTAGAACAGAATGTGCAGCTTCATTTATATCATGTTTGATTTGTGTATACAATGACAGAGAACTCTTTACCAGCATGAATCTGATGCAACTTCATTAATTTTAGGAGATTCAGAAACAATATTTGGAAGACTCATTTAGTGCATAAACTCTTCTGTACATAAAGTCATAGTACTCAGGGAAGGAGTACATAGCTGTGAGTGGCCTCTAAATAATACATCCAATTCTTCTGTCTGCAACTTTTGTTAGTCACTTAGCCAGTTTCCGTGGGCCAGAAGAAGAAATTTTGCTTATCATCTTAACTCCTCTGCAAGTTAGTGCACTTTTATGTAGGTTTAGTGCTTACATTGCTTTAGATATGGAACTGCTAAGAATTACTATGATCACTGTAAGAACAGCATGATTTCAAGATCCAAAGGAGATTTTACAAAAACATTAATGTTCCCTTCCTTCACATACTTCTCTTGAAAACAAAACAGTTACAGTGTTTCCTTGTGTTGAAAGTGAAGGACAAACTCTTCACAAAAGTGCATATCACTACCACATTAAGGATCTTCTGTGAAAGCAAAGAGAAAAGACACAGCTACCACCCCTGACTGACTTATCAACTGACTAAATGAAGCAAGGGCCTTCACTCCCAGCAAATAAATGAGAACCAGCTTTACTGCATCATGCTGATTTATCTTTGCTGTCAGTCCTCGTCAGGATACAGTGAAGACCACTAGGCAAAGAAAAAAAAATACTCTAGACCCAACCTTTCTGACAAGATAAATTTTTTAATTTTATTAAAGCAATGAAGAACCAAACAAATAGCATTAAAAAGAAAAAAAATAACCCACATAGCCTGGAAGAGGGTATGTTTGTCAAGGTTGTACTTCTTTTTTCACGGTAACAGGTGTTTCCACTTTGAGAAACTATGTTTTTAAAGAATAACATTTTGAGCATAAATGTAAATCAGTTCACCTTCACAGCAAGTTTCCTGTTTAATTTAATACTACAAATATTATTAAATACTACAAAAATGCAAACAACAGGAGAACTTACGTCTTTTTTTACCCCAGAGGACGCAAGTCTCTGTAATGCTCCATATGGGTACAAAAGGTCTATTTTTGATGGGATCTGAACCTGAGTGCAAGTTTATGCTGCTGTCACAGCTGACTTTGCTTCCAGGTTTCCAGCATGTAACTCAGCAAAGGGTTAACAGCAAAACACAGCAATGCTACTTCAATCACCAGGACAGCTTAAACCTGATTCAACTTAAGACAATGGGAATCTCTCACATATGTTAAAGGAAACTAGTCCAGAACTTGAATGGAAGGAATCCCATAATAATGGTAAGTAACATCAAGCCAGGCAGAATGAAATTATTCAGATCTTTGCTAGACTCATACAGGGTTAATTCCTCAGTTTTTGCATACAGTGTCATGCACAATTTGTACAGGCCCCCAAACTCTTCAGTTCCCTCTGACATCAAAGAGACTGTTTAGCAACATTGTGACTCCTTGAAGGCTATGCTGGAGTGTGCACTAATAATGAATTTAAAAGGAAGAGCAGCACCTATTTGCTAAGTAAACTCTGCTTCCTGAAGCACTTGGGGGTTTCATTAGCAATGACCCTTTCCAGTGCAGGCCAGAGCCAATTCACTTAAACCAGCAACCATTCCTTGCACAAATGCAGTCCCCAATGGCATGGCTACAAGCTATTTTAACATCTAATTCTTTGGCTTTGGTATTTAAAGGACTTCAGCTCTTTCAAGACCAGGGCAAACAAACAGAAGCAGCATAAAGATATAATTGTGAAAAAGACAAACCTTTACATGAATCATCCTCAATGGGCTGCTTGAAAGCCGTTATGTCATTGAAAGTGCAAAGAAATAAAACCACTTTATCCTGCTCATTTCGAATTGGAGCAATTTTCACAAAGAACCAGACAGGTGTTCCTAGAAAAAAAAATATCAAAAAGTTGGTCACTGTTAGGCAGAACAGTAAATGTGCTAGTTTAGATGTTTATACTTCAAAATCAGCCATCTGTAAATGTTACTTTAATGTTGGGTTTTTTTGCAAACACCTATTAGGAAAAATGACAAAGCAGCTGACAAGAGTGTTAGTTAAGTTCTCTGCTCTGCCTCTGATCAGCTTTTAATCTTCAGGAATCACTCACTATTTCCAGGTTTCATCTATCAAAGCAAATACTTGAACTTATGAAGTGCTTTGTGATCTCCTGAAAGAAAGTCCCATGTACTTGCAAAGGGTGCACAGAACAGTCTTGTTGGTTCTATGCAGGACTTGAGAACACACCAGCTGTGCCTAGACCATGACCATAATACAGAGTCTCAACTCAAGAGCATGACCAGTTTGGTTGATCTTATACTTCTCTGCAAACAGGGAGCACCATTCCCTAACAACTACCTCAGCCTACATCAGCTTCAAGGGCCAGGCTCCGGGAGCTCTGGTCTAGTCTGCACATCCTCCCATGCAAGGGAAATCCTTTGAAAGCCGCCTTTCAGCTTGCCTTGTCCTGAGCCTGCTCACAATCACTCTAGTGTGAAGCAAGACTCCACTGAATTCAGGAGAGAACAAGCCATCAGGACCAGACCCTGGGCTGTCGATGGGAGTAAGTTGTACTGCATAAAACTGTACTCTTCTAATTACTGCAGTAGATAAACTACTAATGAAAACTGCTTGAGAGATTAGAGCCTGCACATCACAGGAAAAGATGATCGCAGATAATGACCCTTCAGATGCTGCTGTCAATTTTCCTTGACATCTTTCCACACAGATCACCTTGAGGAGAGAAACTGTCAGTCAGTCCTGCCTTTCTATATTTCTGGCAGTTCTGCTGAGGCTGCTGAAAAGACCCTAGTGATAGCAATGAAGTTCCATGTAACAAGACAGTATCTACCACTCTTGTTTCACAGGAGTCACCACACTGATTTTAGTGATATTTGAGTATAAACTGATTGGAGGGCTCAGAACAAAGCAGTTGGCTCCTGTATGTCATAACATGGCCTCCTTGAAGGCACTGTTTTTCAGTCTGCAGTCTTAACTTTGGTCATAAAAAGATGACTCCTTCAACTGTGAGGTACATGGCAAACAGGACACTCAAGGGTCATCAGGCCTGGGCCTGCAGGGAGCTTGTACATGAGTTTTCGGACTTTCCCTACACCCTCAATGATGATGAAAAAACTTACCATTGCTTTTGCAGGCATAAGTAGTAAGAGCCAAAGAGAGGATTCAGGCTTGCTCGCTGTAAGCAACATTTCTCTTGAGTGTCCCTTGTGAGCCATGTTTGGAGAGAAGGGTCTACATACCAGGGGCCAATACAAGATGTAAAAATCAGCAGGATTTTGACCATCTGGGGAAGCCAGAATAAACAGCACCACACGTAATTTTTGTCACTCATGCAGGAAAGTCTATTGTAGAAAGGGTAATCTTAGAAGACTATTTCTTTTCTTTCTCAATCACAGGACCCTCCTCCAGGCTAGATATCAGATTCTCTTTCACCTGAATTGCTCAGTATTTTAACATGAGTACTACATGGTATATTTCATGCAATAGTTAGTTACAACAAGGGGCACTTGTGCTTCCTGACTGTCAAAGGGTCACAAGGAAACCTCAGGTAGTTCACAAGTTACTGTTCAGCAAAGCAAGCAAAGGCAGTTTTCTTCCAACTATGTTAATATAACAGAAGTTGTTGCTACCAGTGCCTCACCTGGCTGTTACTCATCCGCTGTGCTCAGCAATCTTTTCTGGCCACAGAAAGCCAAGGCATCTCCAAGACCCACGGACAACTTCCATAAATGAAGTTCAATTCCTAAGGCTCCCACTGTGCCTGCATAGCACAGGCAGTTTCAAACCCTGGCTGAGATTCCATGCCATATGTACAGCCACCTCTATAAACAGCAGGGTATATGATGCATGGAGGCCTCTGCTCAAAAAGCAGAGAAATCCAGATGGAATCGCTGATGGCCATTTCTGGAGCATGCCTGCATGGCAGAAAGTATTTGGGGGTCAATTTTTTTTTTTTTTTTTTTTTTTTTTTAAAGGTTAGCCTTCCTGAAAAACCCCTTCCAATAAAGTATGAGCAAACAAAAACGCTAAATGCAAGAAAAGGTTCAGCAAAGTAACTGGGCCGGTAAAATCATCACTAACTTGCTAATGAGCTTAGAAGACACTGCCACAAAGGAGCCAACAGCAATTTTCAAGACAGTAACACCCTTTACACTACCCTCTCTCAGGAGCTCCTAAAATTGCCTATCACCATTTCTTCTTGCCTACTTGTTTCTCCCATCTTCACACGTGAACTATTCTGAGGCTGATCAAATCCATATCTTGCTTTTACACAGACTCCTTGGTGACTAATTGCTTTTTATTTTACCCACTTCAACACCTTCCACTAACACTGCAACTTTTTGATCAGCCAGGATCTCCATCTACATGTACTTGCTTTTTTGATTAGGGATTTTCTCCCCCTCCCCAAAACCACTTTGTATTGTTTTGCTACTTCAAGCTATAGCCATTCTACAGCCATGCTGCTATGGGCTGCACATAATACTAACCTTCATAGCACTGAGGCTGAATTACATACTCAGCTTCATCTCTGCCTCTCACTACTATAAAAATGTATTACCCTGCTTTTAACAATGCTGTACATATCACAGAAACAGAATGGATGCAGTTCACCCTCTTATTCTGGCTATTTGACAGATGCATGCTGTTATCTTCTCTATGATTATGGTATGATATGGTGTTGCAAGATTTTTCTAACATGTTCTGAATGCAGCAAGAGGAAAGACTTTTCCTGATAACCTGTAGAAGGCTGCTGCAGGGCAAGGAGCTTGTATCAGCAGGGTTCTTGCTTTCTGACTCCCTTGACTCCCACTCCTGTGCTGCACTATTTATAGTAAAAAGGAAAACAAAACACTGTTTTACCTAGAACCAAGTGTAGATCTTAGTGATGTGCCCCGCAGACAGTGAGAAAGAGCCAGATATCCTTGATAGCTAAAAGTAGGCGGTTTTGATGACTGTCACTATTTGGGTACCATTATAATTTCCAGAGCATCAGAGTGTCACAAACAGGGTGTATTCCAGGGCAGAATGTAAAATCAAGGTGGCACACATGGTCTGTGTAAATCATCTTCCAGTTTTGGATCTACACAGTAACACAGCAACAGCAGAAATAAGTAGACGGAAAATTCTGCCAGGCCATGTATCTGCCTCCACAACATTATTCAGTATTTTTCCCTGCAGTGTGTTCCCAACCATCTTGGCAGTCTCTTTTGTGAATAGGAGACAAGTGGATATAAAAATACAGTCATGAGGTGAGTGCTCACGGTAGTGGGTTACATGGGCTTTCCACAGTGCTCTGCAACCAGGAGCTCATTCATAGCGTAACTGGGATCTGAACTGTGGGAACATACTGAAAGGCTCAGCCAAGATGTGGCTGTGCTCAGCTTTTTTCCTGCATACTGGTTTAATTATCAGAAGAATTTTACTTTTTAAACATTAAACAGTTTATTTAACTATTAAACAGGAAAGCTTAAAGTATAAACCACTTATAAATCAAGTTGGAAACTAGAATTTCAACCTCCTACAGGCAGCCCTCATACTCTTGGTGTCAAAGCGGATGTCCCTGCTCAGCCAGACAATCACTACTGGCATGAGGCACAAAGCCATTTTAATGAAAAATGGTGATTTTCAGATTCAGCCTATGGGTTATTCAGGCAGTGAAACTGCAGCATATTTCAGAGCTCTCACAGCAAAACAAGAGTAACTTCCCCATATGCCCCCAGTCTGCATTGATGTACAGCCACACGGAAACTGTTTACCAGTGTTTCCAACAATACATCTACTTTCATTTACATTTTGTGTTCAGTTCTGGCAAGCTCTCTCACTGGTGAAGTTCAATGATAATGCCAATGCACAAACAAAGAAGTAAACACTCGTGAGCCACATTGGCTTCTGTTAGATTTGGAATCAACAGTGAAAGAATCCAGAGTTTGTCTAATGGCATAGTACCAATCCTACTAGAAAAGGGAATGTCACTTCATTTCACTGGTAGAGAAGCAGTGTGAACAACTGGGGACAAATTAAAATATACAATGAACTTCTGACAGTAGCCATAGGACCAGCCTGTCTTGTGATACCAAAGTTAAGTAGCTAATTCCAGAATTACCAGATGCAGCTCTTAATATTATTCACTGGCCTGAGCACAGTACTTAGAGTCTTGCCTTTAAGGCAAGACTATTTTAAGAGCTGTGATTCAAGTCCCAAGTCTTCTCCAGACTAACACACAGTAAATGTCTCTACACCTTATAATTTCCCATCTCTAACACAAATACTACTGTCTCTTGCCTGTCCTCTTTTTCAGTCCTGTGTATTTCAACAGTGACATGTTCAACCCCTTGCTGAGCAGGAACACCAGCATTTAACATGCTATTTAACTTTGGTTGAGGTCCTTCAGAAACTCCCATAGTATCAAAGTGAATGAGATGTTAAAGGTCTATTCTGGCTTCTCCCCCTGAGCATACTGATGACCTCTCTTTCAGTTTTCCCTCCTGTCAAGTGAAAATAGGCTATAATGAAAATCAAAATCACTGTCTAAATATGCTCTTTCCCCATACCTTGAACAATTTAACCAAAGAGGTCAGCTGTTTTTCAAAACTACAAGAAGCACATTGTTTAAATAAAACTGCAATACACAATTTTTCTTCCCACAAAGTAAAACAAAATTCATTTATAAATACAATGAAAAACTACATTTTGACAATTCAGCCAACACCTTCACTGCCCTTACTGAATGGGGCAACTTTCCTCAAAGGTGCACAACCTCTGCATTACTTGATAATGTCTCAATCAGTCATCAGACACATGCTGTGTCTCCACCAATTCCTACATGGAGCAATGCAGACAGTAGGACTTCAGTTATATAAACAGCACGGCTGACCACTGCAGTCACCCCCTTTGGAGTTTCCCTTATGCCTAGGTACTCAGTATGAGATTGTTTCTCTCTTTCCCACACAGACCAAATAGTTTGTCCAATATCAAACTAGCAAAAGAGCTGATGAGGTGTGATCAGGAGGAGTTAGGCAAGCCACTATACCCACACAGATTTTAACTAGGAGCACAGAGGAGCCTGTGACATTTGACCATGCAAGACAAAGAGCAAAAGTCTTCCTATAGACTCTACCTTCTAGCAGAGAGTGCGCACTGAATGAGAACAAACCAACTCAGTAGGTAGCTCACCACTCTGTGCCAAAACTAATAGACCTTAAAATACTTTTCCAGCACTTTAAAAGCTGTTACCTTCATGTCTTCCGCAGCCGGTGCTGCTATGCTCTGGCACCTAATGCTTCTAAAGGTCAGATCTTTACATGCTAAGATAAGGAAAATCAATTTCAGTCCCCAAAGGTGGAATCACTATGCACAGGGGTTATCCTATGACACTGAAACAACACAGCAGGAAAAAGGTTCAGCACACACCCTTATACTGCAGCAGTGTTGATATGGTTTACCTTATTCTGAGTTCTCTGAAGAACAGAAAGTGAGTATAAGGAAGGGACAGAGACAGGGAAGTCTTGAAATCTTTTTTCCATTTACCCCAGATAAAATATTTAAGGATTACGACTGGGAGGTCTTACTGCTCTGTATATGTTTGAGGTGACAGCAGGTCTTGCTTGCCAGCACATTTGAAGATGACAAGATCAATGGGAATTATCAGTTTTATGAATCCAAAATACTCAGATTTGCCCTTGCTGAAGGTAACTGAACTCATGCAGATGGATTTCACAGAAGAGGAGAGGCAGGTGTGCATACTGCTTGACAAATACAGAGCTACATTTCAATGGGGGGCTCAGGAGGATACATGCCACTTTATTCCAACACCCTCGTTCTTTCCTGCTTCTGGTCCTATGCAATGATTTGGTTTAGCAAAGGTTTCCATCTGGAGACACTACAGGTGCAGCTCACACAAATATAAATGGTTTTGAATGGTTTTAACCAATAACAATTATGAGAAACTCTCCCTAGTGGTGGGCAATCACAGGTCTACCACCCTGAAGTGAATTTTGCTCTCTATAAATTAGGATGGGGCTGTTTGTCTGTTTTTTAACTTCTGTAGCAAACACTGGTCCCAAAGATAAGTGCAAGTAGAATCTGCCAAATCACTATTTTGGTCTTATTTGTCATTCTTTGACATCTAAAAGCCTTCTAAGACGCTGCAGGGGGACAGTGCGTGTGTTAAAAAAAAAAAAATCCAACAAACAAAACAAAAAAACCCAACACAAATATTCATGGTATTAAATTCGTTAAACATTCAAGCACCCAGAAAACCAGGGAAGTGAACCCCAGCACAAACTGAAAGTGAAGACTAGCCTTTGGGACCCTCACCATAATATATATACTCAGAGAAGAACCACTGCTTATCCAAACCACTTTGCAGTGTGCAAAACAATTACGTACAGCCAACCCTTTGGCTGCTGCCATTCCACTGGCCCCACCTGTAGAAAACCTCTGAGGAAAAAAAAAAAAGGTGCCTTATCACTCTCTGCAACACTGCTGCAGACCATAAGCAATGGGAATGTCTTTGCTCAGTCAGAGGACAATTGAAGACTCTTTGTATCTCTTCATGCATTTTAGTTTTGAGGAGTCCAGCCCACTTCAGATATTCTTCCACTGAAGCAGATCAAGTACTGCATAGAAAAGGGGATTAGATTTCAAATGGGTACCACCTCTTCAGAGGCAGATAGAAGCAAGTAAATTTATATTCTTACAAAAATTTACTTCAGCAGTAATGGAAGCAAGTGCATCTAGAAGCCTGCTTTTGCACTGCTTGTAACCCAGACCTATGTTGTAGACGGAAAACTAGGCAATGAAAGTCCAAGTTTAATTTACTCAGCCATTTTAATTTATGAGGCTGACCATAAAGTGTAAAAACCTAGTAAATGGCTGTCAAAGTCTCATAAAAAGTTAGATGGTTAAGCTGCATCAGTTCAGATAAGCTAAGATATGACTAAGACTAGATACAAAATATTTTCTAATACATTAGACCGTATCCTTCCTTGGTGTAAGTTAACATAACTCCACTGATTTCAGTAAGACTTAGCAATGCTTTGATTTTCCCATATAAAAATAAACAATACTTCCAGCATCACTGGACACTCACGTCTAATCAAACAATGGAACTGAAGCTCTCACATGAAATTACTGTCAACCTTGCCTGTTGTCATTTTGCAGTCCAGATTAAAGAAAGCTTTCACTTTGTCTCCTTCCAGGTATGACCATGAATCCCTACTGAATGTAACAGGATGGCATCACAGCAACAATGACAAAAATCTGGTGGCTGTGCACCCACTCACTCCAATTGCTTCCAATTATCCTGAATGAGCTCTGCATTTCTAGGAAGCAGTTCTTCCAGAGAATAACAATGATCATCACATATCTGCTAAGTAATCAAGGGCATAGCTCAAGGAACCATCAAATCTCTATTGCATCTTAACTTCAAGTTCTGAAAAGAGGAAGGATAGTCACTTTTGGATGGAGGGAGGGCTGGACAGAGAAAGGGGAGGCCAGGGTGGAGACAATATCCGTAAAAGCAAACATGAAGGCAGCAGAAAATTGTATCATACTTCTGAATATTGCAACCTATGTTGTTTCTAGAGTTGACACTGTGGATTGCAATGAGGCTGGTGGACGGGGTATTCTTATCAGACAAGCAAGCACTTACTAGTACTGTGTCATGGAGCGTCTAGCACTCCATGGAGTGTCATGTCAAAAAAAAAACCCCTATCACTTCTAGTAGCATTATTAAGTGTCTCAATCTATTGTTGACATGTCTAGTGTAAGATCAGGACATAACTGTTACTCAGACAGAAAAAGAGAGAAATGAGTGCTGCTCATAAAGATACAAGATGAAGATGGACCTGCACTAGGAACATCATAGTTAACATGGAACTCCTGCTTGTTTTCCTTTTTTCCCCACCAAAAGGATAGAGATTGTATTGTTAAAACAGCTGGAAGTACATTAAATGTGCAGGCTGTGGAAAATGTACCAATTATTGAACAACACAAAAATGGAAGAAAAACTTGCTATTTATCATGACGGTTAGTTTATAGGGAGGGAGTGGACAGGTAAAGAACAACAAAAATCTATTTCCTGTCTAATTTACTGGCTAATTTGAAGAAAAAAAAAAACAGAATGAGTGAAGAATACAGAGACAAAAAAAAGAAACAAAGAGCAGGAAAAAACATATCTAAAAATTCAGGGTCCTTTCCAAAACCTTCAAATTGAGAGTAGGTTGAAACCAATCATGTTCATTGCCCAAGCAGGCAACTGTCATAGTTGCAGGCAGAGATAAGGTGACCACAAAGGCATGACCACTTAGTCTGGGTGCTAAGTGACTGGTAGACAAGACACTGTTTTTCTATGATGTGGCTTACTCTGAGAAAAAGCTCCAGGATGTTCCCTTTTTGGTATTTTTCAGCTACAACTCTCTAGTGTTATTAGTCAGTCTCTGTAACGGTAGTTAATGTACCTCTAAAGCTACAAATCTAACAAACATAAGAGCACTGCGTTTTGTTAAAAGCAAGCTCTGTGCTTTCCTTTTTCCCATGCCTGTGACCCTCTGTGCACACAGCAGAATCATCGCAGCTCTGCTTTTTGGCATGTCGCACAACACAGCTTCTGCACAGCTGGACTTTGTTCTAGACCGCTTCTCCTCAGCGAAGTACACAGCAGGGCAGGAAGCATTCCTCACTCCACAGTTACCTTGCTTTAATTCTGCATAAAAGACAGAGGCTCCAGGCTCTACAACAGGCCATATGCTGCAGCAATGACAGAAGAGTAGCTGCATAGCCTCTTGGTGCCAAATCACTCTTAACTAAGAGAGAATTCCAGACCCTCCTAGATCCCATGACTGCAGTTTATTTACATGGCTTTGGATGCATAGATGTGAGCTACATATGGCCCCTACAGCCGCTAACTGAACTAGGAACAGAAAATCGGCTTTAAGAAATAGGTAAACATTGGAGACAGGTAACACTAGAAGGAAAGAAGCACAAAGTAAGGCCATTCAGATAGCGCGTATAGCTTTTCAAATGAGTTGGACCAGCAAAGCTGTGCTCCAGAAGAGCCCTGAGCAACGGCAGCGTGTCAGAGGTCATGATGCTTTGAACAGGCTAAAAAGAGAAGGAAAAGATTAGAAGAGAGATGAAGCAAAAATCCCTCAAGGATTTTTTTTTTCCTCTCTAAAAGATAAAAAACAATTCCATGTACTTTGCACCACCACTCCTTACAAGAACAGATTAATTCTGATAGAAAACAAGCAGCTTGACACATCCACAGTACTAGCATACATAAGTATTATCTTTTAGCTTTTGTGAAGCGCCTGTGGTTCTCTCACCAAACTCTATCAGTACTAGCTGGTCATTTCAACAGAAATACCAATGGTTCACACATACAGATAGATTGGATAACTTTTCCCCAGAAAACTGGTCTTTCTAACAAGAAAGAAAACAGCAATAAGGTTGACTGTCAAAAATTACATCATAGCAGTTATATTTTGTGGTTAAAGTCCCCCATGCCTACTAATGTAGAACTGATCAAACTGATCATCACAGCTGTAATGGGAAGGAGCTGCTAACAGGATGCTCCTGCAAGGTACTCTCCCCTGTAAATAGACACTACCAGTTTCATGATTAGAAAGCGAAATTGTCAAGAGCAAAATAAGTTTCAGAATGCAGACTTTCAGCTTAACATTTGACCAGGCTGAAGACCTCAGTGTATTTACGCTTCAGGTGACATTAAGTAGATGAAAATAACTGTGCCAAGACATAGTCCACACTAGATGGGGCAACAAGTTTTGGGCAAGTAGTTCATCTGTTGACGTGCAGTTACAGACAGACTGGAATTCCTAGGAATAAAATCATATCCCAATGAAGGAAATTTTGTCCAAAACAAAAAGACAGTTTCATCTGAAAACTTCGGTAGTTCAGCTGCTAACACAAAAGATGGGTTCTTTTTTATTCCAAAACTACATCCAAGTACTGGCTTTGCTATATCGACTTTTTAAAAAGGTAAAAAGTATGTTCTCTGTAACAGAAATCATTTGCACAAACCTAGTTTGTGTATTATCATCGCTGATGGAATCTTGAATGTTGTCTTAAAGCATCACACACAAATTGCTCTACACATCAGAACAAATTAGAGAGCTTCGTCTGCATCCCTGAGTGACTCTCATCCCTAGTGTTCTCATTTTTCCCTTGTAGATCAGCTAGTAGAACTGGGGCTTATTTAGCCCTAGATAAAGCACGGTCCTCCAGGCTGGCAGAATTGCCGTTTACACTATAATTTAAAACAACTTTACACACCTACTTTAACAAACAAACCAAGCAACTACTTACTGTTCTTCTTGTACATCAAGATTTCAAAGGAGTTCATCTCATAGTTCTCAAATGTTTGCCGGACCTTGTCAATTGTATCTTTGTCTGTCAGCTCTCCATACATAAAACTGCAAATAAAGCAAGAAATTCAAGTCAGATGCTAGACAAAGACACAAAGCCATTTGTTTACAGTGTGAAAAGAACCTATTTGGAAATAGCCCTTCTTTGATTTTGTTTCACCTGGAAAGCATATTTGACAGATGCAGCCCCAGGAGATAAAAGACAAAACTGGAATAAACAGATTACTTTTCTCCTCAAGCAACAAGCACAACACTACAAGCTATTTAACAGAAAATAAATCTGTTCTCAAATACCTGCAGGTGCTGCTTTTTTGCATAACTTCTGCTCTGTGATATCCTGATAGCTTGCAAAATCCATCATTGCTGTAGACAATGGGCCAATCCACTATCTGGGCATTACCCAAGACAAAATTAGTATCTGTTTGAAAGAGCACATCAGTTAGACATTAGACAAGGCTATGGTTGCATTAGAGGAAATACTCATTTGAGGACCCAATCCTGATTGCTTCAGTCCCTGCGCAGTTTTTCCCAGATACTATTCCCACTGCAGTCAACAGGATTATTCCTGGTTTTAGTTTTAAGTAAATACTTATTAAAAAAATATTAATTACTCATGCAAAGCTTAAGAGGATGGTTTTATGCAAATGAAACACATGATGGTTAAGCAGGTAAAATTCATCTCTTGACTGAGGACAGATTCACCAAACTGTTTCCCTCTGTGTGACATGCATTGATCCACCACGACACTCAATTTGAATGTGAAGCCTCTAACACGTGGCCAAAACAGCACATGAGCGATATTTCTCCTCTCCGAATGTAGACACAGTGGCTCCTCTCAATATCGCCTTCACTGCTGGCCACACAAGCTCAAATACTTCTTGTGGGATGTGTACAGCACAGTGCTCCAAACTAGACACCAGACAACTAGGGTTAGTACTTACACCAGTAGAAAGAACTTTTTATTTGCTGTACAAGCCAGAAGGAGTTTCAATCAGTAAGGAAAAAAAACCAAGTAGGAGTCATGCCTCCATTCTCACCGGATCTGTGTGTGCTACTTTATGATTGCGCTCTCATTCAAATTATGAACATACTCAACGCTGGGCCCAGACCTCGCTTTTCTCTTGCGCAGTCAACTAACTACACCTGCGCCAAGACAGACAGCAGTGCTGCTGCCTGGGCACCAGCAGGCAGGCAGGAGATGGTGGCTCCTTTCACAGCTGCAAAGACCTCCCGGCTTCTGAAAGAAAGGCTAGGCAGCCACATGAGATTAAGAGGCATTCATATTTAAGGGGAGCCTTTAAGGGAGTCCACTACACTGTCTACTTTTCAGGATCTACCCCCAACTGCTCAAACATACATACCTGTCATTAATGCTTCCTGCAACCAAGAGACACAAACAAGACATTTTACCTATTAACTGCAAAGAGTTTTGTTTATTTTAACTTTCCCTTTCAAAATCTTTTGTCCCATTGCAAACTTCAAGTGGGTTTGAATAAAACATTCCTGTACCTGTCTAAATCCATTGCCCAGTCCCATGAGCATGATTAAGTGTATCTTTATACACTCTTTAGAATGAAATACACCAGTAGTATAAATTCAGGACATTTTAACTGCTTTGTTTCTCACAGTCTCTTTTAAATACCATGGGTTTTGCTTGGTTGAAGCACTTTGTTCCAAAAACAATACATGTCTTCTACCCCTTCCTATGAATAAGTAAGCCAAGTCATTTCTCATTGCTAAAGCAAGTGCTTTTGAGTGTCTATTATAAACACTGCATTGTACTGTGTTAGGATATTTTTAAATTTTCATCAGGAAGTACAAAAAAATGACAAAAAAATATGCAAATACAAATGTTAGGCCAGGCTCTGCCCTGAATGATGTTGTTTCATGCATGCATTCCTTCTCACCGTCTCCCCTTCTCAAAAGGTAACTTACCCTTCCCTTCACTTCCTCAAGAGCTCCTTGAAGAGCTTCTATTAACTTAAGCAGCGGCCTTCCTTTCACGCTTAAAGCTCACCATTTTCTTTGGATAAATAACCTCTTTTTTTTTTATTAAAAGCTATATAGGGCACTTTTCTGATGACCATTACCATGCTAATCCGCCTTTTATCTAGCCTTGCAACGCTTCTGTGAGGTATGACAGTGCTTTTATCTTTTTACAGGTAAAAACAAAGCACTAAGTCCACTAAGCACCAAAAGGTGAGACTGCTACAGCCTAGGCCCTAGATGCCCAGCTCTCAAAGACCTGGGAGCTGGAAGCTCCATGCACAGTGTTGGTGCGATAGAACTGAAAAACATTAGCACAGCAAATAGAAACCTGCCCAAGTTAAAATATGGAAAACAATGAAAAAAGGGGATATTTTAAGGCGGGGGGGGGGGCGTTCCCCTTTCCTATATTACTTACAACACCTAATATTTTAACATAAGCCCAGTTCTCATAGATAATACCCAAGATTCTTTGCCATTATTGCAGAAGCTAAAGAATCACATTCCCACTGCTTACCTTTCAGCCCAATGAAGCCTGATTTTTTTGGACTGGCAGTTTACAAAGGATGCTTTGGAAACATGCACATATTTCCCTCCTCTCTGACAGCCTAGCAGTTTGGGTGTTCTCCTACAAGATGTGGGCCTACCTGAGGGCAGTGAAAGCTCAGCCTTCATTTCAGCTCCTGAATGACTATTCTAATCATCAAGCTTCCTAAGGCAACAGATGCCAACATCCTCACCATATGAGTTTTTAAGTCAGTGTGACTTGGCTGTTGTATTTTATGCATCCCTATTAGAAAATCCTGTTAGTCTACATTGGGTAAGCCTCTCCAGGAGGTGGAGGTGGAATACTTCATCAGAGAGTCCAGGTTGGGTTTAGTTGGGAGTTACGACCAAGCTGAGATCTTTATGTACCTACAAAGCTTTAAAGGCAAAAACTTGGACACATATGAATTCAAAGAGCAAGTCAAAGGTTTTGATGATCCCACTGTTTTATAAGGGTGTCTCGCTTCTAGCTAGTTTCCACTTCATGCATCTTCACCCTTCTTTGATCCAAGCCTTACGTAGCTTACAAACACACAGGAAGCAAATACTGAAGTTGGACCCTTCCTCTGGAGTCAACACCACAACCCTGACTCATCTTTGGGCTTGTTCCTCCAGCTCCACTGCCACACTTTTTTAGTGTTTGCCCTGGGGTGATCCCTAGATCCAAAAAAATGCCCTGAAGGGACCAGTGCTTGGGAACTCCCCATGTAGCTGAAAGCTGCAGGGAAGCCGTTGGCCCCTGCGAGTACAGCAGCCAGGCAGCTGAGAGAAGCTGTGGTGTAGCACCATCCAAACTGACAGGCCAGGAAAGAGGTTTCCAACCCACCACTCTCTGCCTGCTTTCCTTGGGAGGTTACCGGGCTCAGGATGATCAGGTCCTTCGTTTCTGATTTTGTTGGAAAGGGAGAGATGATCTGCATTGGTGGTTTCAAAACTTCCTGTACCCACTTTTTTTTTTTTTTAACTTGCTGTGGCCTAACAGCCCACAGAGTGGGAGCCCCAGCATCTGCAAAGAAATTGTCTTGGAGACAAACAGGAATTTCTTTCCAGTCACTCCTCTTCACAGATCTCTTTAAAGACAAAACAATGACACAGCAGTGGTTTCGTGCCTATATGGAGAACACACCTGCATTTCTTCAGAAGGAGGGTCTCCGACAATGGTGTTTTGCCTGTGCAAACACTGGCAAGACACAGCATAAAATAAGGACTCCCACTTACAAGTCCCCTGCATAGTTTATTCTGACAGATAACCAGGAGGTAGAAGGGATGTTCTCATTGCTATCATATACATTCAATTGCATTGACAACCCTGACAATGTGCTGCTTGAAGACAGCTCATAATCTGTTAAACAATTGTTCCTAACATAAGAAAATATTAAATAACATCCACTGAAGCAAATATTGCCTCTCCATCTACAGGGACACAGGGTCCCAGAGGCCAGGAAACAGCTGTGGCTTTGTTGCACAACAAGCACGAGGGATGCTCTACTGAACTCTTTGAGCATCACAGGGCAAAGCCTCCTGGGGACTCAAAAGTGGGTCAACAAGGCCAGAAAGGAGTTGGTCAGAGGAAGACCGTGAAGAAATCCACTGCTAAATTGTCTTCAAAGACAGGGGCTAATAGGTACATGCAATAGCTGCAGTACTCAAACTATTTAGTGACTTGAGGCACCTCTTTGAAAGGTCTCAAAGGACTCCCTTACCAGGAAATCAATTTCTATCACAATGTCAATTGGGTTAGCAGTATTGCCTGGCCCAAGGAGAAGCTATAAGCATCATTGGCCCTTCTTATCAGCTCCAAGAAGAACCGAGCTAGGAACTGGAGAGGGTGGGCTCATATAAAAGACGACCTGGGGTTCTGGCGTGTGCTGCATTTGGCACAGTATGAGCAAGACCATTGGGAGGCGTAGAAATGTGTAGAAGCCCAGCACAGAGCACAGCATGCTGCAGAAACACAAGTAAGAACTGTAGCACCTCAAAGGCAGCACAATTACTTGCATGAGTAGGGTGGGCTTCTGTGATGAGGGTCTGCAGCACTGGTTACTTTGTGAAGTGCCTCACTTCATGTTTTCTAGACTGCTTTTTCCACAAGTCAGTTCTGTTTACTGCAGTATTTCCACGTCAGCCTTTACACACTCAAATGTCAGACCCATTTTGGATTATCACTTTAAACTAGACACAGCTGCTTTAAAGCAATAAGAAAAACATTCTAACTCCTTCCAAAATGTAAGAATGGATTTTGCTCAGTCACTGAAACCAGTACTTTCCTCCACTCACAAAATACACCGTCGCAGAAGAATCAGAAAACGTCTTTCCAAATAACAGCGATACTTTAACAACAGCGACAGCAAGTCTCCAGGACACCCAGCTTCACCGAAACTACTGTTATCTACTGAATCTTGCTTTACATATAGTGCTTGGTTTAACCAAAACCATCCATCAGCTCAAACCTCCACAATGCCTGAGGACAAGCAGCACCTCACAGACGTGTATTTGGTCAGGACTACCGGACTAAGGAGAGGTCACATCCTTGCAATAGCATGGAGCAAGTTACTGAAACGCTTCCTCCCTACCATTCCCCCTGCACTGCTGCACGTTCGCACCCATAGCATCCCAGCCTCTCCTGTAAGGGGGACCTTGCCAAGCTGAGCCCCCACCTCCTTCCAGAGGCCAGCACACCAGTTCTGCTTCCCTGTTCCTTCAGTGATGCACAGGCCCTCTTCTGGGAAACACTGGCAGAAGGTCAGACACTAGCAGCCAGACATATTCCCACAACGCTGCCAGACATGTTCCCACATTGCTGTCGGCACAGAGGAAGCACATGGAGGTGACCAAAGGGAAACCTCTGCTCAGCGAGCTGTAGCACAGACCTTGGTAACAACAGAGGCTAGCGCCCACTGTGCTTTCAGATATGCGTGCAGGTCTGTCAAAGCCCCCCACAAGTCTGCTCAGGTTGGCGCAGTGCACAGATGTAATTTAAATATATTAGTACCTTTTCCCACAGCCATCACACAAATACAAAACTCAAAAGATTTGCTCCTAATTTATTCCCCTCTCAGTGAAAGGAGAATCAGGCTCACCGTGGTAGGAAGACCTGCTCCTCACCAAACTTGCTAATGCTCCCATCAGTCTCCAACTGAACAGAAATTGCTCTCCTCATTCCAGACCACAGCCTTCATCAAGTTGGGTGAGGACATAACCCTGGTTATTGAGACCAGCACATCTTTTTTTATCATGTCTCAAACTCCTCACATGGATCTTCAGTGGAGCAAACCTGGACCTCTAGCATTACAAAGCGCAAACCACTACTACAGCAGAACTAAAACAACTGCTTAGTAAATAGGTTTCTTACCCTAACCGTGGTCACTGGGGATATGGGTGGGGGATACAGCCTCCTTAGCTAGTGTTCCTTTAGCTGGGCATAAAGCAGCACAGGTGCTATGTCACAGCCAGCATAAGAAATGTGCGGTAGGCAAAAATCATGTGCAACTGTCATATGATTAAAGACTGTATCACAGAGCTTAAGTACAAGGGACTGATGAGTTTCTAAACAATTCTGGTATTTATAAACTTGTGAGTTTGCATCGCAAGTAGCATCATTTGGATATGGGGAAAAAAGAGATGGTTTCATTTTTGGTAAGGAACACAATGCATGGAAATAGAATGTTTTTTATAAGTAGGCCTGTCAAAATTGCTACAGTCACACAGCTCATATCATGCTTTTGCTTTAATACTTTGCAAAGGATAGGTATGTATGAATTTTTGCTCATGTTTAGTCTTAGCTTTGAAAAAAGAAAACAGAAGAATCTAGTGACATTGATTAGTTACATTGTTCAAATTTAACTTCTGAGATCAAAATATGGCCCTAAATCAGTACAAATAAGTCAAACTGAATTTCAAGCACCTATTCAATCGTTTGCATACATGAGATTCAAGGCTCACACTTCAGGGAGGAAAGACACAGGAACCAACCAAATTTTCATCTTAATAGAAGTGCTGTAACTGTATTCAAAGCAAGTACAGAGCTGCTGAAAGCACCGAAAGACTATTCACATCATAGAATAAAAGTAATAAGACAAAATTCTGCTCTTCCACCCACACTCTCCTGTAAATGTCAACGGTGTTACATGGATACATCCACTCAGTACCTCCTTCTATTCATTCCTAGAATGGGAGTGCGCCAACGTTTAAATATCCCATTGAACAACTTGATCTCTCTATAGAAGAATGATATAGTGGCCTCAAAACTGTACATCCTTAATATCAAGGCCAAATCATTTTAAACTGTAGCCTCACTCTAATACAAAACAACATATTATAAAACCCTATAGATAGGTTCATTTGGGCTTACATGTTTTATAAAAGTTTTATGTAACTCTTTATTTTACAGAAACAAAAATGGATTTAAAAGCTCCTTGGCTGCTACAGCATGAACACAATCCACTAAATGCAGGTATTTCATGCTTTATTCAAACATGACTTACACAGTCATGTGTACTCCAGAGCATAGCGCAAGTACAGGCTGAAAAGAATTATTAAAAAATATATTTAATCATACTTACCACAAATAACAAAAGAGACACTAACTAAAACAACAACTTCAAGTGACTCAGTTTGAATCATTACAGAAAATGAATGCTAATTTCAGCCAGCAGTATAGATAAAAATTACTGGTTCCATCTCAACATTTGTTGTTTTGCATTGTTATAGCAAATATTTCATAGTAGATTTCTACCATGAGAAAAGTTTAAATTGAAAAGAATACATCCTTCCAACACTAGTAGCTGTAAAATCTTCATAATTATTTTTTAAAAATAAAACAAATTAGTGCAGAATAATGGAACAAGAATAGCTGAAATTGAAAGTGCACAAGCTGTGCACACATACACATGTATTTTATGCATAGCATCATTCTTCACTTATCCCTGAAGTACTGTCTATACTGAGAAATTAAAAAAAAAAAAGACATTTAGACAAAGGAGATAATTTTCAGAAATTAGAAAGTTCATCAGTTGCAAAAGTCATGCGTTGCACTATTCTTAATAAAGGACAACAATACTGTTTAGCAGTGAGACTTCACCATTTAATTGGTCAGGGGTTTTTTTCCCACATCTGATCTTAAAAGAAATCCAGGAAAAAGCATGTTTTAGTTGCATTGATTATATGGGTCTTCCATCAGTTTAAAGAAGCCATTTGACTTACTGATTATAGCTCCAGCCATCAAAAGCCTTAAAAGCACTTGACAAGACCTAACTCCCTGCCCACTTTCAGCTATATGAGTTACAAAAATGCATTAACAAATTCTCCAATGAATGGGTTTCATTAAGATTTGTTTTACGATCTTGTTCTAGGATTTAATACAGAAATGGATTGATATGTTGAATTATCACAGTAGAACTTCTTGAGCTTTCAGAATGTTAATCTTAAAACACATTATCTATCTTCTCTCCATTGTACTTTGGTTTTCTTACTATCTATAAAAGTCATTTTAAGGAAATCAGGTCGTACATTTCTAAATGCATAAAGATTCTCACAAAAAACTAGAAGCTTCTGGCCTAGTAAAAGCCAGGAAAAAAACATTTTATATTCAACTCAGGTGATACTGAGAAAAAAAAAATTGTCAATAGTGAATAGATATTTTGATGTACTGACCAATTGTATGAAAAACATGGATGAAAATAAAAGCATCTCCACAGCTGTTAAGTTAGAAAAGAAGAAAGATCAGGAAGAAACAAAACCCTTTCCTCTGTTTTACTCTCAGTTTGGGAAAATGTCCTTAACACAGAACCTACAAGTCATCCCCTTGTGGTTTTTTAAGCTTTGCTGCTTTCATGGCTAAATGTCTTGTTTTAGTTGGTGCCAACAGACCGACCTACACTCATGGACTTTACTCAGCCAAAAGTGATTTTACAGGAAATCTTGAATAAACTGAGTCTTGCAGGAATAGATACAAAATGGTAACGACTCCAGTTCAACCACTAAATGCCAGATTTGTAGAGAATAACATTCACTTTGCCTTGCACAGGGCAAGCAAGAGAAACAAAATCTTCAGCTGAAGGCATTCTATACATATCATTATTGAAACAGCATTTTTCCGTGCACTTTTTCCAAGGTGTGACTCTAGCAAAGAGCCTTCCATACAAGGGAAGAGAAGCATTCTCCAGACCAGACCCTTCTATTCCATTATTTAGGGTTTTTTTTATGCTGACATTAACCCACTGAAGTCCAGAAGGTGGACGAGACTTTAAACTGGCAACACAGAGCAGAAAACCTTCTGCATATCTGCTACAGCCTTCCAAGTCAGCCCATTTGGGAGCTTTAAGAACTAGGATAGCTTAACCCAGACATTGCACCTCATAAGGAACACCATAATATTGCTCTTCCCTGTGCACATTTAACTTTGCCCTTCTCGGTACTTGCATGTCTAGAACAGTCACTAAAGCGCATTTCCCTATTCAATAGAACATCATTGGGTCACACTAGGATGTAATTTACCTGCAGCACAAGGCTTCTGAGCTAGTCCTCTGCTAATAATGAATTTCACCCATTGTTGCTTGAAGATTCATTGAAAATAATGGAAATTTATGAACTGTCAGGAAACCAAACATATTCTATCAAAAGGAAACAGAAAAGTATACTTCACCCCCAAAATTTGCTTGCTAATTTCAACAAAAGCAGTCCTTTCTTGATACTTTCTTGATAACTGATACCATTTACCAAAAGTGTTGCAGTAGTACGAGGTACACCAGTGATGCCCAGGACCTGACTACCCTTGCCACATCACATACAGAAGAGTGATGCAGAGTTTGTCATGTTCATGTATGTGTTCCCTACCAACGTAACAGCTCAGTCTGAAAGTGATTAGACCCACAACACTTAAGGTAGTAAACCCTGCCTTTGGGGAAGCACGCCTATACTGCTTCGGGACCCCAAGCACTGTAGCTGCAGCCAGGTCTGCATCTCCATACCATGCTGCTCACGGCTTCAGGCTTTGAAGGGAAGGCAGGCAGGGCCAGGTTGCAGCAGACACAGCACTGTCAGGCTAAGGATCCTTTGCAAACATTTCATTTAAATGAACATTTTATTCAAGTGCAAAAGTATGAAAATAAAACTCAGGTTAGTTCTTCATACTCTGTTAGTTTCCTTCGCATTTCTCTTTAGCTGAACACAAAACCAGGTTTTTCAGTTTCAGAGCTGTTTATGATAAAGTTAATTTTTCTCCTAGGTCTCAGGCAATGGTACAACGTTGGCATGCCTAGGTTGCAGAATGGTTATTGTTCTGGGACTTTATACTCTCCAATGGAAGTAATGCCATAAATCACTGAAATGTCTGTTATTCTCAGGATTTGTGTCTGAAGGTGCTTTTTCCTTCCCTCTACAGGAAGCTCACTGCATTCTCCATCAAAGGGTGTGGGTTTGCTTCTATACCTGACGTCTCTTTAGGATGTTCCCAGGGGATTTAGTGAAAGCAAGACTGAATTCACACAAGCCTTACGCCCTCTAACCTCCCCTTCTTCCAACCTCCTCGTTTTGTCAATAAATCAGAAAAGCATCTGTGACTTCCACTGAAATTCCAAAGCCATTTAAACACAGGGCTTGCTTTTGCCATCCTTACACATGCACAATTATCACCTCAGAGAGAATTTTGACCAAGGAAGGACTGCAGAATCTATCTGGCATTTACATAAACCGAAAAGTATTTCTGCCTCCAGATACTGATAAAGCATTAGAATATTGCAAAGAATCAGGAGTCTCTATGACATACCGCGCCATTCGAATTGGGTGCCTTGGCCATGAACCAAGATTATAACTGTTATTGTTGTAGTGCTTGTATACTGTGGGTGTATTACATTACCTGAGAAAAACATTAATATCACATTAGCAGTAACCATCAGGGGCTAGTGATTCTTTACATACTGCACTGTTTTACAGCATTGGTTCATTTTCTGTCCCATTGGGTGTTCTGGTCTTTAAATATTTCAATGCTTCAAACAAATTTTTGTCAACCAAGCACTACATGCAACATTTATTTTTCTAGCTCTACATGGCTAGTATAGAAACACAGCTTTTAAACATTAAATACAAGACAAGCAGGATTATGGTGTCCCTCATTTCAAAGAGGAAAGAGCCTTAAATTCACACTTCATCCAAAGGTCATCATGTGAGAAGAAATCACAGAGGACCAGATGAGGTCCACAAGTCTAGGTGAATGACACTTTATAAATTCTTTCCTGTGTGTGCTATCACAAAGCCATCCCATCCCAGGATGGGCTGAGAAGTTCTCAATTCCTTCTTTACTCCAATGTGTGGAAAGGAAATACTGTGCAGCTTCTAACCCTAGCATAGCTCTTTTGGCTGGCATTTAGCGCATGAGAACCTGTCTCAGTCGATTTGCAACCTAAGAAGGTCTTGTCCCTAATAACTCTAAAGGAAACGATTCAGACCAACAGTGTTTGAGGTGAGTCTTGCTGCAGATGGTGATATAAACATAAGCAAAACACTAACCCTAACAGAAAAACCCTAAACTTGCATGCCTATTTACACTGCTATTACCTTTAGCAATTGAAGGTGCATCAGCTTACCAGAGCCACATCTAATATGAAAGGCTGTCCAAAGAATTCCTTGTTAAACTAATGGTAAAAAATGGTATAATTAGGGCTGTCCTTAGACCAATGCTTCCCAAAGAGGTTGCATGCCAACTGCTTTGTTATTACCATATGACCTCTTTCACTGAGTTAACACCCTCTGCCCCAAAATATAACACATAGCAAGAATGTGTTTTCCTCAGTTCACCTGTGACTGTGGATGCACATCATATACAAGTACCTTTAAGTGAAGCACTTATTCAGTATTTATTTCTGTTCTGTGACCAAGTTCCTCTCCTTTCAAAGGGAATCCTCCCCAAATTAGGAACATTCCTATATCTGTATCAACTCAGTATCTGTTGGCGCTACTTAACTTGCTTGCATGTGCCAGGAAATACAGTTTGACAACAAGCCCAAGGTTTATTTGGCAAATCCCAAATGGCCTAGATAGTTTCATTGTGGGTCACGTTACTACCCAATCAAATGAAACCAAGAAGGGAGAGCCAAACCTCAAGCTTTATGGGCCCATTTAAGCACTTATCCTGTGGGCATCCCAAATCATTTCAAAAGCCAAGTAGGCAGGCCAAGATGAGACAGGCAACAAGGAACCAGCATGTTTCCATGCTGCTCCCATACCCACCAGCACAGCCCTGCCAGACCAGGAGAGAAAGGAGACTATCCTTGTCTCCTGAAAGAGACAGAGGTTAGAAGAGGCTGATGGTCCCATGTTAGAACTGATTCATACAGCATTCATTTGCAACGGCATCACATTTACAGCAAAGCTGGACTGGGTCCAGCAAAAACTAGAAGGCACATCAAAGAAGAAATTGGCTTTTAAACCTGAGTCACTTCCCTAAGCTTCTCCTACTATGTCTGAACTGTGCATCACTTCCTACCAAGCTTAATCTAAAAACTTGTATTGATTACAGTCCTCAGGACTTGCTGAGCATTTGGAAATGGAATGCTGTCATTTTACCTCTGCTGTTTAGCACCACACTCTGTTATGACACCTTCTTAATAATGGGGGAAGAGAGGAAGAAACAGCATAGCTTCTGCTGCACGATTCCCCCCCATCTCCAAACCTCAACTTATTTATTGCATCAAGGTTTTGGCACTGAAAGTCAAAAGAGATAATTGGTTTTTAATGAAGAAAATCTAAAAACTCAAGACAGTTTCGAGAAAAGCCTTAGATAACTGGTGTTGAAAGATTTGAGAAGCAGCCTGAATGCGACGAAACGTAACATTTCATTTAAAAAAAAAAAAAAAAGAGGGCAAGATTCGCTGTAAGAATGGCAAGTATTTTTTCAGGAATGCAGCTTCCAGCCCCTTCCCTTCTACAGGAAAGTTGCAGAGGGAAACAACCTATAAAAAGACCCTCACAATTTTATGTGAAAATATGGTCTTATCAAAGGCTGTTTCTCCAATAATATCGCCTAATTGAAAGAATAAAAAGAAAACCACACCAACCAACTGAAAATCATTCTTGGGATAATTTGAGTTTTTAGCTGCTTGTCAAGAGGGTTAATTGTCTTTGCCTTATCAGAACAAACTGACTATATTTTTAATTAATTAACTCATCTCGTCTTCAAACGGAGATTGATCCTGCATATTCTCAATCATACTACAAGTTCTTAATCCCTTAAGTAACCCCATTGAAGCCAATGGAAGCATTAAAAATGGCAGAACTTAGGCTCAGAGCTCTAAAAAAATGCACATGCCTAGGTTTAAACAAATACATAAACGCTTGCACGGTCGCAGGCTTACTGAGGGAGCAGCTTTTGGTAAGTCCCTAAGTGCAAGAATCTGGATAACATTAATGCATATTTGCACGCAATTGTGAAATTCGAGGCATTTCCCACTCCACAGTTTTCCAACAGAAAGACCTGGTTACAGCGCACTAGGGGGAAAAAAAAAAAAAATCTACCCTCAGCCCTCAAAATGGCAAAGTCTCTCCTCACTTATGACAAATCTCCCCTTCCAACTCAGACAGGCAGCCCTCGCCGATCCCCCAGCACCGGGCTCTTCCTTCCCAGAGACCATCTTGAATCCCCGCACCGCCGCCCCGGCCGAAGCCGCCGTGCCCCCGCAGCCGCAGCCCC
>NW_010972962.1:2170109-2170373 GCF_000737465.1 Haliaeetus leucocephalus | reverse complement strand
CCCCCGCCGAGGCGGCGGCGGGCTGCTTCGCCCTCCGCCCCGGGGCGCCGGCGCACGGCGGCGTCTCCCCGGTCCCCCCTTACCGTTAGACCTTCGCACGATGTTCTCCAGAAACGTGTTCTGAGGCGCCACCAGCCCTCGCCTTCCCCCGGCCATAGTCGCTCTGCGGGAGCGCGGCGCGGAGGCTTCGCTCAGGGCCGCGCCGCCCCGCGCTCTGCCGCGCCGCTCCCCGCCCGCCCCGCGCGCCTCATGCCTCCGCCGGGA
>NW_010972962.1:2156061-2170099 GCF_000737465.1 Haliaeetus leucocephalus | reverse complement strand
GGGGGGAGGCTGCGGCCCCGAGAGGGCTCGGCCCGTCAGGGGGCAGAGGGCGCTTCGCGGCGCCCTCGTCCCCCGCCCAGGGGCGGCTGCGGCGGGGCTCGGCCCCTCGCCGGGGCGCCCCGAGTGCTTTAGAACCGCTCACAAGCTCAGGGCGGCAGCTCCCCGGGGCGGCGGGAGGTACCTCCGTCTGCCGTCCCGGGTGGGACGACGCCGCGAAACGCCGGAGGCTTCGCGCTCTGCCTGCCGGCTGCCGGCCCTTGCCGCCATCGGCGCGGCTCGCGTTTCACCCTTTCCTGTGCTGGCTACTTAGTATTACGTGGTCAAACTCATTAACAGCTCAGTGGAAGCACTGAGACAAACTATTTAAATATAACCTTTGACAGGTCTTCAACTCTTTGAAGTATTTAATTTACAACAGTTTTTCATTCAGGGATTAAACGACTTTCCCCTTTACCAATCCATCAGTAAATGGAAAATACATCTTTTTAATTTAAAAGGCAGATTTTCTTCTGGGCATCGGCCTTTACTTGCTGTAGCATCTCATTAAGTGCAGCACCTTCAAGCTCCTCATCTCAGGGCACATTCAAGACATGTTTCCGCGTGATCGCATGTCTGGGGTAAAGCTATTTCTCACAATACCAGCAAATAAAGCATGGCAAAGACGATGGTCCATGTCACTCAGGCTTTTTAAGCATGAGCACCGCTCCCATGGAATTTTGGCACTCCCCACCTAGCTCTCTCCCAGGTAATGCTTGGGGCAGGGCCACAGCACAGCCAGGAACCGCAGCCAGCCCCAGCGCAGTCACACGCAGGGTCCCATTCAGCTACGCAGCATGGCCCACGGTTGTGACCAAATGCTGACAGTATGCATGCGCTGCCGCAAAAGCCACATCTTCCTGCCGCCGACCTGCTGCCCACAGCGTTTTTAAGTCACCAGACCCAAGCTACATATTGTGGAGAGTCGAGGGGTGGAGGCGGGTGATGACTTCGTTGCAGCAGAAGCTACCGATCAAGTCCCAGAGCGTCCTAGCGTCGGGCAGCCCCTCACACAGCCGGAGACCTGGGCGTCATCGAAAATCCCAGCACGGCGCAGCCCTGCTGCCAGACGTATGAAGTAGCTGTGCTGTGGAAGCCACTTTTAAACTGGTCACGAACTGTATACTGGCCAACCCTGGATTTGCTGCCAAAGAGACACAGGTTAGGAGAGAAAAATCAAGTGCCTGAAGTTGCAAAAAGGCTACTAATTCTCCCTGAAATGTTGTTGGATTTTGAAAAATCCCATGGAAGCATTTATTTGCATCTTTACACATCTAAATCAATCCCCAACAACCGTACATATGAAGACCCCAGATTATTTAGTTGCTGCTAGCTTCAGCAGCACAGGCCAAACCTGAAGAGATCTTAAACTCTCTAGCAATTTCCCCAGAACAAATGTAACTGTAACCTTTGACAATGAATTTACACAACTGCTAACAACCAAGAGTGAGGTTTTGAAAAAAATGGGATCTGGAAGACTGTTCTGTTACTCCTCTAAGCCACTGTGCCAGAGGGCTAGATAAGTGCGTGCGTGCATGCTATCTTAGCTTCTGCTGGGCTCTGCAGGAATATCTATGATTTGGAGACATCTGGCAGCTGGCATACATTATAGAAACTTTGAGGCCTTTAAAGAAAATTTTAAACTGAATCAGCAAGTACACAGAAGTGGGAGCAAGGGGGGACAGAGTAAGAAAGAAAAGCCGTATTTTTTCTGGAACTCCATAAAGTGTGGGCTGGCTGCAGTTTGTGCTGCATCGTGCACCCTGGTCTCTGATTATCTAGCTCTGATTGTCTGATTTTTCAGAGCATCATCCTTAATCCTAAAAGTTCCATGTCAAGGGTACCCTTTTAGCTAGGCCAGGGTTGACATCTACCCTGTAACATCGCAAATGAATAAAATCTTCCATTTGCTGTAACATTTCTCCTTTATCTTCTACCTCCTTTAAACTTTCTCCCCCCTGCAAAATATGATTCCTGCTGGTGATATGAATTTTTCACCACTAGTGCAGAGGGACATTGCGTTAATGTTCACTGTGATTATTCCAAATTCTATACTCATTTTCTTGCCATTACTGGTAAATTTTGCAAATGATACAAAGCTGGAAGCAAAGCTCCATCTGAAGCAGCACAAGTACAGTGCCTGACTTCTTTATTAGATGGTTACTTCTCCCCAGCTATCATTTTTTTGTAAAGTTGAAAACTGCAATTGCTTCATTTGCTTGTTTGCTAAAGCCTATCGGACAGAACTTAATTCCTAACACTTCCACTTAAGGCTAATATAAAAGGTCATAGTTTGCTATAGAGGACCTTCACCTGTATTTTATTATGCTGCTCTTTCAGCCTGTTCTTTTTTCCTGAAAAAGGCCCTAGATCAGGACTTGTAGTAATACCCCAGTAAGGGACCATCCCTTGGCTGCAGAACCTTAAGCTACTGTTCCACAGTCACTCTGAGCAGCTGCTGCTGCAAAAAGGACAGATTTGCCTTCATCTAAGCTGTGCATATTTGTCACCCCACTTGAATTGAAAACGAGCCTGAAAAGAAACCCAGCACTGGTGGCGAATGAGGAAAGGCAACTGAGACACCTCCCATTTTGGCAGCAGCCTGTATTTATGCCAACCCATTTACTAACATGACCGTAACTTCCAGTGTTGATACACACAAGTGTGTTGAAAACTGTATCATCAATAAAAACATAGTTCCAGGCACTAATTTGTGGGAATGTCACTAAACCCCATGGCGTCTATGAAACAGAAACGTTGGAACAGGACAGAGCTCATTTCTTTCATCTCATCACAAGGTTCACTCCTGAGAGACACTACTGTAAATTCCTTTAAAAACTTCCCCTTAGTCAGCCATACAGCATCTCTAGGTAATCTGTTCCAACATCTAACAAATCTCATAAGAAAGCTTTTCTTAAAATATTGCTAAGTCATCTGGTCTTCAAAGCTAGTAAAAACTCTTTCTTCTGCAGACACAAAAATCACCAACCCTTTTGCAAGTTTTCAAATGCATGAAAAGTTGCTATAGCGCTCCTCTGTCAGCTCTCACTGCCTTTCAGTCTGAGCAAACCCAGTTCTTCCAAAGTTGTACAAGACTTTTGCTGTTAGACTCTGTTAGTTCTTTGGGACTTGTCCTTTCACAGCATCAAATCAGTAAAGAAACACAGTGGTTAGGGAAGTCTCATATGCTCAAAATTTAATTAATTTATATTGAAAAGCACTGTTTTTATTCAATGCCTTTCTGATTTCTACCCTGTTTTGCACACTACCTTTTGTTCTTTGTAAAACAAACTGTCAAAAAACAGAATTATAGTGCAAAGTTGTAACAAACTACCACCAACTCTGAAAATAAAAAGAACAATCGATCTTTAAAGTGAGTTCCATTTGTATACTACCATATGACTTTTGCTAAACTGTCAGAATAAAATACATTAATTGATAAGATAACAAGTTACAGAAGGTAATGCACAAGTTACTCTGCCATACAGACACTAAACAAAAAAAGGAGATTCTGAATTCAAACTAAGATGGAAAAACAATGATAATTTATTATTTTTTTTTTACATTCAAATCAATAAAGCAGTCATTATTCTAAAAATTTTTACCCCCAAAAGTTTGCAGGCTAATGCCCCCATCTAAGTACACACATACATGAATACTTAGTTGCTTGTGATTAACATTATTTGTTATCTTATGGAAAAAGCAATGAGAAACAAGTCAGTCCTTAAAAATGAGGTGAGTCAATAGTTTAACAAGTACATGCATGTCTACCAAAAGGAAAGGATTTGGGAAAAAAAATTGTGCATCTTACTGAAACTGTTCAATTTATTTCTACAACTCATTTGAATCAAAATGCTCCAGACATTGGCAAAGTTCAGCCTGAGGTTCCTAAATGTCAAATTATTTCTGCAGTCTAAAATGAAATGAAACTTTTAACTGAAAGAAATATCCAGTTGCACAGCAGACTGTAGACCTAAGATTTGAAGAATGTTAGTATTCCCAAATAGCCATAACAAATTTGTCAAAAAAATAAATATGGACACTTTTCCAGCTCTGGAATTACTGAATTTCCTCCAGACTTATGGGTAACAAATATGGAAAAATAACTAAAAAAAAATCCTACAGTCTGAATGGAAGAAAAAAATAGCAAAATAAAACTGATGAAAGAGTACACAGCCAGTCTTTTATTTATACATCCAACATTACAGGGAAGAACTGTTCCTTCTTAGAACAGCTCAAAAGAGCATAGAAAAATTTCCCCTATTTGGACAGCATGTCCATCTCCATTTATTTCAACAGCAGGTGGCATGCTATCCTTCCAGATTTGGGGGGGGACGGAGGGGACAACACACAACAAACCCCAAAAACCAAACAAAACACAACTCCACACAAAAAACCCACACACACATCCTGACTAGGGTATCAGCTACTATCACTATTCTCCTCACTGCAGGTACCTCTACCCAACCCTCTTGGCTCAACCCTGTCCTGCCCTGCCCATGGTCTCTCCCAGTCTCAGAGCACAGGCAGTGACCCACTGAAGTGTTATTACTCATAGGAGGAAAAGAAATTAACCACAGTTTCTTTGGTTCCAGGTCTGGTAGGTTTTTTGTTAATGTTTTTATCATGTACTTCAGTTGGCTTCATTTTTCCTGCGTCTGGGTCAATATAAAACAAGGCAAAATGAAGCAACTCAGGTGGAGCTTGCTTGAATTCTAACAGAAGGGAGGGGCCTCCACTAAGTAATTGTAATAAATATTTTTCTTTGCATGCCACGTCCACAATAAGTCTAGGAACCCATAGTTTTGGGTAACAGTATTTTGTTAAGTAGCAAGGAGCACCTCAGGCTGTATTAATGTGTTGCTACTGACTGCATTTTTCTCTCTCAACTGTGGTCCAGTAGTCCCTGATTTAGCAATATAGAAAAGCCACTTTTAATCCTACATTTTCGTAATATGCTGTACAAAGAATAAAACAAAAAACTAGCTATTTTAGGCCCAGGTTTGGAAAAATAACTCCTAGTTAGGAATATGCTTGTGCTACCTAGCAGGTCTTCCATCTCTTTGGTTGTTTTTTGGGTTTGTTTGTTTTTTTCCCTACTTTGGCCCTAAAACATCCCCTTTTAACCACTGCCCTTGACTTAAACCATGTGATTAGCTTTCTGAACAAACCTTGTATTCTACTATACAGCAGTTTCCAAGAATATAATAATACAAGAAGAATTCCTAAATAATATGGAGTCAAGACTCCCCAAATTATAATATATAGACTAAACTCTGTAGTTAAATTTAAAAAGCAGAAGAATCTTAAAAACCTTGTTGCTTGTTCTCTGGACAGAAGTATCCCACCTGCGAGGCTGACAGTGGTAAAGACATTGCTAGTGCCTCTTTTACAGTAGCCTCTCCAAGAAACAT
This sequence comes from Haliaeetus leucocephalus, assembly GCF_000737465.1. Taxonomy (NCBI): domain Eukaryota; kingdom Metazoa; phylum Chordata; class Aves; order Accipitriformes; family Accipitridae; genus Haliaeetus; species Haliaeetus leucocephalus. Next base: position 2,164,649 of record NW_010972962.1, on the reverse strand, counting down.
ACCTCAAAAAGTACCCAGTATAAAACTATACTCAACACAGTGAATAAGTTTCTTGCACAGGGCTTGTATTTCATAGCTTTTGCCTTACATGTGCTCAGAATTCCTGTTTTGGTGTTATTTTATAAAGTTGATCTCTTACCTCACAACTTCACTGACCATATCTGCTCCTTGTACTATTTCAATTTTAGAAGGTTTGTCAACAGACAGAAACAAACCACCCCTCCAAAAAAACCCCTACAACAGGGAAGGAAAAAAAAAAGCAAAACAAGCTCTTCTCACTTCATTTCAAAGTATTACCAAGCCTAACATTTCATCATGTATTTCCCACTTACTGATCTTCCTGTCAACAGGCTGGATTACTTGCAGTATTTGCTTTCTATGTAGACAGAACTTTGTTGCATTCTTTGACAGTGGGAAGGATACACAGTAGCCAAACAACTCAGGAGCACAAATCTGGAAAGAAAGAAAAAAAAAACAAAAACAAAAAACCCAAACACTACTTCGTAACTAGCTTAGTACCACCATTTTTTTAAATTTAAAATTTAAATACAGTGACTACCGATTTTCTCATTCTAACTAATCTCTGTTATCTCCTGCAGTTGCACTGAGAAAAATTCCTAATTTTCTAAGTTTGATTATATCTTAATAGCATTTTTTTTCCAGTGCCTTTATTGGCACTGGGCTTATATCTAGTCCTAGTGACTAATATCACATGACCCTAAAGTCTGATGGGCTATTGATTTTTGTAAACACTTGGATACCTGCTGTGGGGGTTTTTAACGCCTTTTCTAATTTTGGTTAATTTTTTTTACAATATATTCAGCTCAGGCACTGCCAGGTACAATGTTCATAAGAAGCTCACATTTTACAGATGTTTAGTCATGAATGTAGATGCTCTAGGAAATTCAAAGTGTTTAAACAAATAGAACAGGATTCCTTTTTGTGCTTCCATTGATTATTGTGAAGCAAAGACTGCTACCAGTTAATTGATACAAAATCTTCTGGATAAAGTCACACAGTACAGTGAAATATGTTCTTTAAAAAAGATGCACCATAATATTCAAACCTATCTCCAGCTACCTAAACAAAATACAGCATATGGCACAAAGGAAGGTGAAGTTAGGGAATGAGTGGATGGGCTGGGACACACACTTGTTAGAAGTGAATGTTTATACATGAAACATCAGCAGAAGCATCATCTATCAAAGATGCCTTTGGCAGTTCTGCAGTATCTCTAAGGAGTGCAACTCTGAAACCTGGATCATCTCTTCGGTTTTTCAGAACACTGGATGTCTAACACAAATTGACCTCATAACAGGCTCCCAGACTACAACACATTTCAAGTTTTAATTAGGTAGACCCTTAAACTGAGGATAAAAGCCACCTTCATTAAAAGGGATGTGATTTAGATGAAAGATAGTGAACTATATATGAGCAAGGAAAAAACTCACCTCCAGCATAACGGTATTTAATCCATTGGTTGTGAGTGAATTTGAGGTGGGTATTTTTCTAAAAACTATTGTGGAAACCAACAGTAGCAAGGTCCTAGTGGTATCCAGCCTTTTCAACCTAAAGTTATATAAGCATGAGCTTTTGTTTTTCCTCTTGGTTTAACAAACACTCCAGCAGAAATGCTGTGAACTGCTGAATCTTCCCAAGGAGAATTTTCCTAGTGTAGACTGACACTGTATGTATTCACACATACCCTCAAATGCAAGATTGTGGATTTCAATTTTTGTATTTATGTAGTTCTATCTGCCTCAGACAGGAGAAGAGAGAATCATCATTCCTAAAAGCATTATATAACACAACTTTAAGAGCCAGACACAGCCATACTGATTTTTTTGTTGTTGAATTGGGTTTTTAACAGAACACACTTAAGAGAACCATTGGTACTCCTAGAAAAATCCAGTGAAATGGTATTATAATAACAATTTCCGTGCAGGAAAATAAATCTTACACATTCCAGAAAAATTAATTAACAATTATATTTTTATTGCTTGCAATTCCATCTTATAGATATTCTCAAAATGGAACCTCTTGCTGATACTTCCTAAACTGCATTCCTGAACTGTGGATCATTACATCAGCCAAACAATAGTTACAGTAGGAAAAGATATGGTACTTGAATAGTAATAATGTTTCAGTATCTATACGGTCCAGCCACACCAACCTCCAAAATCCAGCATAGTTCCATAACACAGGCATTTCTAAGAAACAGTGTATACTTTTCTACAGAAGCCATGAGATGGAAAACAAAAATATATACTCTTGTAATACCTCAGGAACCTTCTTTTGGTCATATACAGTCAGTGTTATTTTCCACTTTATACCACCCCACCCTTAAACCACAAGAAGCCAGGTAAGATAAGCTACTGAGAACAAAATTTAGCAGGAGGTGCCAGTATGCTGTAGCATAAAATGTTCTTACAGTCCAAGGCCCAAGACATACAGCAAAACAAGCTGCCACTACTGGTTACTACACCACTCTATACTTTTTTTCCACATGCAAAGATACATCATCTTCCTCAAATGAGGGTCTTAACACTACTGCCTTTGGTTCTTTCAAATCCCTCAAGATTACTCCCACAATGACACTGTGTCTTAAATGGATGGGCACTACAGAGTTACAGTAATTTTACCTGGTTTGTTCACATTAATGTATTATTGATGTTTCCCTTATTCTCCCTTGTTTTTCCTAATGTTGGTTACATACACTGACTGGATCCTCATTAAACAGTAAGCTGTTTGGGGCAAGGTTCTCTTTTTTTTTTTTAGGCACACAACACAGTAACATACCAGAACATAATTTTTTTTTATTCTGGTATGTGTTAAAGGATATTTTTCTCAAGGGAGTGAGTATTTGGTATTATTAACTGCAAGGAGAAGATCTTGCACAGTATGTTCCTTTTGTAATGTTACTTCACAGAAGGAAAAGGAGGAGAAAAAATAGGAGGGAGCATAAACATCATTAACTCACAGCCAATGGTCACCTCTTCAGGTACAACAGCAATAGACAACCTGACAAGAAAGAATAAAGCGCAAATTTAGCACATATTTCACTAAGTGCATGAAATCAAAGCACTTATTTTGCATTTAAAAAAACACCAACAAACAAAACCACAAAAAATCCAGATGCCATGCAGAAGCAAAATTACATTTCTTATGGAAGTCCAACAGCTTTAAGTATTAATTAGGTGAGATCTGCTTTCCACTGAATAGCCCTATGAAAAGCAGTTTAGGTAACTGTATGCAAAAGTAAGACAGGACAAAGTAAAAGCATGCTAGCTTACCAAAACAATAACAATGCCTTTTTTTTCTTTTTTTCCCTGTGGGAAACAACCAGCCTTAAACCCAAATTACTTGTAAAGAGGTGCTGCCATTTCAGCCACGTACGTGAGCTATTCATAGACAGACTGAAAATCTTCACTGACAATACTGAAGGCCAATGCTCTGATTCAAAGACATACTGCCAGCTGTTACCAAAATTTACTTTGAAGAGGTTATGGAAAAATATAAGTAGCTAAATGATGTCTGTAAACTGACTTTCTGAAATGACCTACTGTCCCGAGTTGCCTATGTAACATAAGGTTAAGCCAGCTAAACTCAGGCTTTTCCCACAGTGTGTCATGACAATCAACTGGACACAGAGCAGCCCTCTTTACTTTCTGTAAACAGTACAGCTTACCAGATATTTAAGTTAATTGTAGAGAAATGAAATAATGAGACTGAAAGGGCTGATCATGAACACCTGTCCCTCCTGTCAAGAAAAAGCATATTTGGAAAACTTCTCATTTTTCTTCTAAAAGAAAAAAAAAAAAGTCATACAGTGTCAGTGGAACTCACTGCTATAGAAAGTCACTGAAACAAGAATCTACACACAGGTAAAGGTGGAACAGATATTTTCATAACACATCTAGAGGAATCGAAATTATGATTTTTTTCAAAAGATACCAAGCTTTACGCTTCAGAGCTTCAACAAATCTTTACAAGACCAAGAATAGGCTTCTTTCCAAGACGGAATGGAGATTATGGCACCTGTCTCAAAACGAGTCCTCTGTACCCTTTGCTGTTCATAACTGTCAGGATCAAAGTACTGAACAAGATGGATGTTAGTACTAACCCACTATGCTAGTTCTTGGATGAGCCTTCCTACAGTGCAACAAACCATTTCAAAATACTATTTTTAACAGAGTGCCAAGTCCTAACATTCCCAGCTTATCAACGACTAACACCATACAACACAGCCTAGAGTCTCGAATTTTGGCAAAGGTTTCTGAAGAGCATGATTTGATCAGCTGGTGGCAGGAATTTAAATACAGAAAAGTGTTTACAACTGCTTTAGTCCTTAGACTTCCCAAAGAAACTGCAACATGATTTTCTCCATTTCCCAAGAATAAGTTACTAACTGTCCTCAGTCAGTCTATACTCTATGACACTAACAAAATTGCAAAAGAATTCCATCCAGATTTGGAGAGCAGATAGCTCTTGAAGACTATAACTGGAAGACAGCACTATAAAAATAAAGCAAACAAAGAAAAATCTCTCTCCATTGGGGGATATTAACAGCAGCAACTCAGTTAACAAATGTTTTATTGTTGCATTTCACTGACCAGTTATAGAACAAGTTTTTACTGATTTCTGCCTTAATAAAACATTAAGACTTAGAATTCAGAAATACTAGTAAGTGCCCAGCTTGAGACCGATGGCCTGATTTTCCAGAGCTGTAGGAAACCCATAGCTTCCACCATCTTCCACTGGTTCCACTAAAACATGGAGTCTTTGGAAAACTCGAGAACATTGCATGGAACAGAGCAACAACCATCAGTATGAAAGAACTAATAAATCTCACCCTGTCCACTCTAAGCTTCCCACTTACCACGCAGCAGACCAAGTTGTATTTAGTATTAAAGAAACATAGTACTTGACTGATGACACCTATATATTTTCCAGCAAAGGAGTGAGCAGACTCCAAGCAGTGTAATTTATCTGAAATTACCTTGATTCCAGGCACACTTTTCTTAATGTGTTTATGAAGACAATGAGCATACTTTTCTTTACAAAACATTCATACCAAAGGAAATTATAAATCTACACATTAAAGCACAAGTTTCTAGGCTGGGTATTATCAAAAGGGTTCACGGTCATCCCGTTTTCTCTGTGTTTCACACAACACACATTAGACATTAGTAATTTTTCTGAAGAAGTATCACAAACTAATTTGACCCGTTTCTAAACGGATCTAAAAAGACAGAGATTTTAAATGGTAGAAAGTGACATTCCCAAGCCAGGGAACTGTCAAAACGGTCTTTCCAAAAAAACCCAAAATTGTAAAACTGTCACCATAAGATAAAAAGGCCAAGCATGGCATCTACTTTTCATGAGCTAGAAATTTCACAGGTGAGATGAACATAACACACAAGAAAGACATTGAGGTGCTGCAGCACATTCAAAGAAGAGCAATGAAGCTTGTGAAGGGTCTAGAGGACAAGTCCTATGAGGAGCAGCTGAGGGAACTGGGGTTGTTTAGCCTGGATAAAAGGAGGCTGAGGGGAGACCTTATCGCTCCCTATAACTACCTGAAAGGAGGTTGTAGCAAGGTGGGTGTCAGTCTCTTCTACCAAGGAACAAGCCATAGGATGAGAGGAAACAGCCTCAAGTTGCACCAGGAGAGGTTTAGATTGGAGATTAGGAAAAATTTCTTCACCAAAAGGGTTGTCAAGCATTGGAACAGGCTGCCCAGGGAAGCATCCCTAGAGGTATTTAAAAGATGTGTAGATGTGGCGCTTAGGGACATGGTTTAGTGGTGGACTTGGTAGTGTTAGGTTAACAGTTAGACTTGATGAACTTAAGAGTATTCTCCAATCTAAATGATTCTATAGTAATATAGGCATATGAAACCATCTAGTGCTTTAGGAAATTATTTTGTTTTGAACTGTCTTTGCTTTCACTTTTTTTGAGTGAACACTTTTTTTGAGTGTTCACCACTTAACAGTCAATACTATCATTATCCCTCACTGCAAGGTAATCATAATGAATTGCAGGAGTCCACAGTCTAAGAGCCTGATGTTAAGCAATGAATTCCAAGAACCTGTTCTAACAAAGATGATTGCAAGAGGCCCCAAACCTGCATGGAGCAACCTCAGAAGCCACGTGGGTTTGAAGGTCAGTTAATTTATGGATAGTGAAAGCTGTTTCCCTTTGAGCTTCTATTTCTATTAAAGCCTTTTAGTAACTGTGTTAAAAAGAAGCAACTGCTTCACCTTCCTTGTTTGCAACCTCTCCATTCCTCAATTCCCTTCCTCTCTGTTGCAATTCACTTTGCACTCCAGCAACCCCTCCCCTCCTGCCAAAACCCAACCTTTCCCCCTGAAACTATGACTTTGGGAAGTAAGTTTTAAGAACAAATGCATAAGCTCCAAGAACGAAAAACTGGCAGAATCATAAAAAGAATCTTTAGACTGGCAGGAGTCATACCTTCTGAATGCATTGGTTACATTGTTGTCCTCTGTGGCTTATGTTTAGAAAGAAAAATTAAGAATATAGTAATATTAGTCTAAGCTAATTCCTTATATGTAGTTTCCACAACAAATGCAGGACCAATCTTGCAAACAACAGTCTGCTTTAGCATACCACATCTAATCCAGGAGCACCCAGACACCAAATGTGACAGAGGAACTATGGAGAGAGAGGGGGGAAAAAAAAAAAAAGAATAAAAAAAAATTTAAAAAGGAAGACTTCCGTACAAGAGAAGGCATATTCCAAGGCAAGATAACTTTAAGATTGCATGGGGAAAAAACTCACTACATGCATTTGCTAATACTTAAGTGCTTGACTTAGTGAACCTACGCTCTTCTAATGTAACCTCTGAAGTACAGTTTTAACAGTAGCCATGCAAGTAACAGAAACAAAAAAGGACAAGCTCTTAAGACAATTCCCCTCCCACCCATACTGACAAGGTATCTTTCTTCCTTTCAGGTGACTACCTTCACAACACTTAGCACTCCTGAAAGCTGTAATAGCTTATTAAAATTTTCAGCGGGTTTATCAGTTAAGCACTGACAGACATATGCAGTCATAATGCTGCACATGTGCCCAAATCTCACATCCTTAGAAAATAAAGGTAAAAAGCCTCAAATACTCAGTTTTAGAACTAAAATAACAAAGCCCAATTTTCTGCAAGTTTTCATATTGATTTTGCATTTTAAAAGTGCAAATGTTGGCTGAAGATTTTCCGATGGTTCTGGTATTTGTGAGTGCTTTCTCTTACGTGAATTCTTTTGTGTTCATTAAAACGTGAGATTGCATTACAGCTTTTTTTACTCAATTGTTGAGGCACTTGCAGGTAGTCAACCACTTTTGCTTCTACCTTCTCCTTACTAGTCCTTCTTTCCAACTTTTAGAGAGAAAGAACAGCAAGCATACAGGAGTCAGAGCTTGTTTTCTCACATTTTTTGATGGTCAGCTGCCAAAAGCTGTCACAAAAACAGTTCTTCAAAGACCGTAATATTCCCAGGGCAGGAAGAATCTTGACGATATTCTCCCACCATATTCTAGGGAGCACACGTAAATCAAAGGTTTTCGAAAAGTATAGAATTTGACCATATTGGGCTAATTTCAAGACACTTATCAAACAACAGCACCCTGCAAACATGGCAAACTACATCATGTTACAATCCTACTGTAAAGCACTACGGACACTTAGTAGTCACAAGTAGGAACACAAGTACTCATCTTCCCTTAATCTCACTGTAAGAAAGCAGCTGTACCATTCCAGCTAGCACTTTTAAATCAATCAATCAACCAGCCAACTTGGGACAGACAGCTGCCAGGGCAAAGTTTGGAAAGAATGGCTGAGATGTCACAAAGTATAACGAATTCTGTCAGATAGTCTTCGTTGGAACGCAAGACTTGACCACAATATATAGCAATGGTAACTTTAACAGTTAAGTTTATACTTTTTTCCTGCATCAGGAAATCAGACTGCCAAGTTACCACCACATCATTAAAAATACCATTAAAGCATATTTAAAGCATAGCCACAATGACATTAAATGTATTTGCATAGAAACAAACCAGGCTAAGGCATCTCCAGATTAAGTAACAAGACTGTTACCATACTGTAACTCAGCCTCTATCTGGAGCCAGTCTCAGCTGCTTTTTTTTCTTCCCCTCTCTTAAAACCCGGATATTTTGATCTGAACTGCATGTGACACCTGAGCACTTGGTAACACACTGGAATTACGTTAAATAAATAAATAAATAAACGTGTGCATTTAGCAAGAAAAATCAGGACAATTTCACACACGCCTCTCAGCACCTGGAACTACCTCCAGCGCTGCCCGTTTCTGGTGCCGGCCTTCCTGTGCTCTTACAATCCCCTCCACCTGACTTGACCCTGGTTTGAAACGTTCCCAAAAGCCGTGGGCTAGGAAGGCAGCGCTGCCTCACCGCCCGCCCTCCGAGGCTGCTCACCGCGCCGGCCCCCAGCTCCAGCCGGCACCGGCTTTCGCAGCCGGGCCCCGCCCCGCTCCCCAGGGTGACCGCCCTCCGGCCCCACTGGGGACCGCTCCCCTCGGGCCCCGCTC
>NW_010972962.1:2126831-2155936 GCF_000737465.1 Haliaeetus leucocephalus | reverse complement strand
CCCGGGCGGCGCGTCCGCCAGCCCGCCCGCCCGCCCGCCACACGGCGGTAGCCTGGGACGGCGCCCGCCCGAGGACAGCCCAGCCGTTAATTTCTCTCCCCCCTTTGCGTTGCAGATGTAGGAATGAGGGTCGGAGCGGAATACCAGGCGCGCATTCCTGACTTCGAGCCCGGTAAATCGCTTTTCGGCTGTAACCTGACATCTTGCCGCCGCCGTTCCCGAGGCGGGAGGGATGGCTTCGGGGCTGGGGTGGGCTCGGCTCGGCGCTCCCCCGGCGGCGGCCGCGGGGTTGTATTTATTTTGCTTTCGAGCCTTTGTGTTGGCGATCCGGTGCCGGCGGCGGGAGGCTGGCAGGGGCAGCGTCTGCTCTCTGCGCGCCCGGGGGCGGGGGGGGCATCGCGGTGGGAAATGCTCACTTCGTTATCAGCCGTATTATGTGTCTCCGGCGGGAGGCGGAGAAGCAGAAAGAGGTCGATGCTTTTTTGTTGTTTCCTTTTTTTCCTCCTTAAACCGTAACGCATATAGTGTATTAACAAGGGGGTTTAAAAATATTTGACGAGGGGTGATGGATGTAGTCGGGCGAGGGTGGGAAGTGATGCGCCCTGCCGGAAGCCGAGCAGACCTGGCTGCGTGCTGGAGGCGCTGGGTGGAAGATGCGCTTGGTGGGAAACTCCTGCCCCTGGTTTTGTGTGCGGTAGTAGCCTCGCTAGCCCCGCTGTTGCAGGCTGAGCTGCTCTCCTCCGCCTCCCTCACCCCCCCCCAGCCCCGCCCCGAGGAATACTGGGTACACTTGCATAGCCTGGTACTCGGTTTTAGCAAGTTAATTGCTAGAATGCTGTCTGGCGTTACTACACGGAGCAGTGAGACCGTAGGAGCGTTTATCAGTTCTGCTGTAGTGGTCAGATGAAGCCTATCTACTTTCCTGTTCTCCAAACAGGCTCCATTGGTGTCAGATGATTTCCTACCGGAAGAGGATTGGGCCAGAGCTTCTCACATAGTGCCTCCTAAAGCTGGAGCGAGCCCCTCTTGATGGGCACAAGTCCCCACAGGCCAGAGAAAAGGCCGGGGGAGAGAAAGGGGGAGGGTGGGATTAAATGGATGCATGATCTTGGCATAAGGGAATGCCTTTCCCCTAGAAAGGAGCATGTAGTCTAGGTCTCTTTGTTAATAAGACTAACCGTTTACACCCTTTATTTTTACACTGCCTGCATAAAAATAAACATAAATAAAAATGATCGTTTCTAACATACAGCCTGGGCTTGTTTTTCCTACAGGCCACTTAAATTAGAAAAACACATAGCGTTTGTTTTTCTTTTGATTAAAAGAACTCTTCACCCCTCCTAGGACAACTGAGGTTCTGTGGTTGCAATTTTGTAAACTATATATGCAATAGTATCATTGCGTTTGTAACTACAGAATTGATTTTATGGTCTCTTATAATCAGACTTTTTAGAGCTCCTAAGTGTCCCTGGGGGGTGGAATTCAATTGATGCTCCTTTCCCCAATAACTGGGATTAACATATATTCCTTTATCAATTTCCTTAATGATGGAAATCTTTCTTTAATAAGTCCTGTGTAAGAGGTATCATGTATAGTATTGTCATCCTTAGTGTGTGTATTTTGATTATTAGGGCAAGAAGATAGTAACATTTTTTGGAACACCTAAGTCTTATAAAATTTTAGAAAAAGTCCATAAAATGTAAAAGTACAATCTTAGCAGATTGGTTACCTGAGGAGATCTCAACAAGATCTCATGCTTTCATCTGTTTTGGGTTTTTTTCTGATGAGTCTTGAGGCATCATTTCTTAGAGATGGAAGTAATGCTGGACAAAAAGCTGTGCTCTTATCATAGCTACACTTAAATTACTTTTTTTTTTTTTGTAGCAAATGATGTAACGAACACTCCATCATACTTATAGGTTCACATATATGGACATAGGCACTATCTCTAATTAACTAACTTTAATGCTGTTTCTTCTTGGAGTTGTTTTAATGCCTTTGGGGGGGTGTTACCAGATATGTTAGAATGTGTGTTTATTTACAGTACTTTGAATGCTGCTTTTTTTAACCCCCTTAAAACAAATAGGTGGGAGAAGGGAATCGATGACAGATTAAACTAGATGGAAGTCTAAGATACAAAGTCAGCCCTCTGGTACGCACACAGAATACTAAAATGAGTAGAATAAATACCAATCCTTTGGCCTCACTTAACCTGTGTTGAAAAATATTCATAAGCAGTGCCCTATGACAATACATTGAGGAACAAGATGTTCATGATTAAAGTTGTGATGGTAGTAAAAATTTTTTTTAATCCAAGTTCATGTATAAAATAAGAATTTTTTTAAAGAAAAAGTGAATCAACAGTTTGTCGGTGTCTCTTGAAGAAGTGGATTGTGGTTGGAAGCAACAATTAGGAGAAGTTAGTTTAAACATACTCTTTCTTACCCTTTCCCCCACCATCCCCCTTTTACAAGCAAGCCTTCAGATAAAGCTGTAAGAGAAATACCATTTTTAATTGTCACTAGAAACTACTGCAATGAGAACTTTTTTCACTGCAAAAAACGGTTTTCATAAAATAAAAGTCATAACTCTCCTTACCTCATTTACTGAGTTAATAAACCATCTCCTGCACTCCAGATTTTTGTCTCCTCCTGCTCGTTTTCCTGTAGTACCTTATATTCCTGAGGTGAAATTTTTTCTGTTTGTACTTTCTGACCCACCTATAGATGTAGCAGGATGTTACAAAGCTGGTATCCTTATGTTTTGGGCTGTTTGCCTTCTCTTGGAAAGCATAGTGCGAGAATGACATCACTGGAGATGCACCATACTGTCGTGTCATCCTGAGATGAGATGACTGCTAGAGAAGTTTTATTCTACTCAAATTTGGACTTCCCAAAGGCTTTAGTATGAATTTTGCTTACTTAATGCTGAAATAAGTGTTTCCCATTTACCCTCTTCTCGGGGGGGGGTACTGTCAAGAAGAATGTTTTATACCTTTTAAGGTCACTTATGGAATCCATTTCTGTGTACGTCCTTGTACCTTTTCTCCCTCTAGTCTTTGTGTATGAAAACAGGCTTTCTTAAATCAAAATTATCAAATGGTGTGATGAAGTATATAAAATTTTCCATTTATTCTATGCCATCTGTCCTCACATTCCCTGGTGTTTTTTGTTTATTTACTTATTTATTTTCAAGATTTCCAGTCCTTTATGTTACAAATTTAGTTCCTCCTGTTAGTTTCTGTGTTTCTGTTCCTACTCTCAAAACTTAGTCTTAAGCAGATGATGGTACTTTTTATGTTGGAAACCAATATACTTTTAAATTGCCATGCTACCCCACAATGCCCTTATTAAGTCTTGTATGCTTCCAGATTTTCATTTTATTCTCAGTACTTGGAGTCGTGTACAGAAGAGCATCATCTGCCTGTACCTAACTTCTAATGCGAAGCTGAAATTTAGAAAGTGTCAGTTTGCTGCTACACTTTCTCTATTCTGGAAGCAGTGGAGAGTGCCTGTTGGTCATCTTCAGCTAGCCCCATTTTCTCAGTGGTATTGGCAGAGGAGCACAGCAGCTGAAGTACAGGAACCTCTTCCTAAGTGGTTTGAATGTGGCGTTTGGCCAGGGGGAGACTTGTCATATTTGAGAGATAGCTCATGGTCTTTCTCTTCCTTACTAGCTTACAACTCTGCTCTTCTAACATACTTTGGTTAACATGTTGCCTGGTATTTCCAGCCACCGTCCATAATAAGAATGGATCTTCCAGATAAAGATCATGTTGCCCTTGAGATAAAACACAAACTTTTTGAGGGGGGGAGTGCTGCTCCCTTGAATACTTGGGGCACAAAGGACCAGAAGCAGTTCTTACAAAGGTAGATCATGGTTTTGCATATGGAGGTGGAGGGATGCCTGTACTGTAGCTATGGACATCCTGTGTTGAGGACAGGATGCCTTCCTCCAAGCTTCCTTCATGCATCCCATCCATCCTTCCTTTGTCATCCTTGCTTTCCTTGTGGCAGCGTGACGATGCCACCTACACAGAAACTGTTGTCTGATTCCTGCTGGAGGAACAGCACTGCTTCAAAAAGGGGTGTTCTGGTGGGAGCTGCTTGTTAGTCACCTGAGGGTGGCACCTCAGTAGGGGAGTGTCACTGCATACGTGATCTCCAGCAGGCACAAATGACAGAACTCTGAAACTAAGTTTTTTTCACTTTAGTACTTGAATATTCAATATCTGGTAATATTCATGATGTCCACTTGTCTGCAGGTGTCTGGTTTTCTTTTTTTGAAGGAAAAACTGAGGGTATACTCATGTTAAGTTTAGACATTTCTTGCTCACAACCTGAAATTCTGATGCATTCTCTAGTGGTCCTGTTTTCTCCTCATGTCTTAGTTAAAGAGTGGAGCACAGGGTAGTGGTCGTTTACTTGTAATGAAAACAGTGGACAAGAGAAATATGCCTGTAACATGTTTGCGTTACTCTTCATGAAATACTGTGTTCCTAATGACTAAAAACAGCATGCTTTTTTGTTCTAAAGTAAAATGTTATGTTAAGGGCTTTGTTGTTATATACCAAAACCCTTTCAGAGTTTAGTACTGCTTATGCCTTGAAACTGGTGCTTTATAAATGTATGTTCATTTTTAACTTGTTACAGAGTTTATGATGCGTTTAGGTTATCTGTCTTGCACATCTCATTTTGGAAGATGCATGAGTTCTTTTAGTTTTTCTAATTAACTGGTTTTCAAGTTCACAGTCATAATGGATCTGAAGATTGCAAAGATGATAGCAAATGCAAAACACTGCCAAACTAAGGAGGGAAGAGCACCAAAACATAGTACATAATTAGAAAGCACTAAGTTGTTCTCTTTTCCAGAACATTGATTTGTTTTGTTTTATTTCCTGTCTCCTGTAGAACCTAAATATAAAGTGTGGAAGCTTAACATGGAGTGAAAAGTTATTTGTTTCACTGAATAAAAAAATCTGTCCTTCTCCAAGAAGGATTCAAGGAAAGTTCCTCGGGGGGGGGTGATTCCTCAAGGAATTCATATTGTAAATGCTCCAGTTGTTGAGCAACATCTTAGCAAGATAAACTGTTGTAAACAAATAGATTGTAAGAGGCTTTATGTACATTTGTAAAATATTAATGAGAAGTAACTATTAGTTAATGCTTTTCCAGTATGGGGGAATTTCCTTTTCTTTTACAGCGTGTTTTTAAAAATCAAAGACTCTATGATTTAGTGCTTTGTACAAAGTTGCATCAGTATTGCTCTGTCCTCCTGACAGGTTAGGTAACTTGGACTGCTTCCCTTGCTACACTGAGGTGGAGATGAAGCACAAACAAACAAAACAAAACAAAACAAAGATGACTTTTACACCTCACTACTTTCTACAGCTACACAATTTGGTTGGCTATGAATATTAAAATTACATGGATATGAAAATCAAACTACAGAGAGAGATGAACAGAATTGTTTCTGGCATTGTTGTTAGTATAGTTCCTTGATGAAAGGATCGGGGATGGTGACTGTATTCTACCCTCAATCTCGTATGTTTTTTTGTTACAAGGAAGCCTAAGTTAACACGGTAGATCCTGATACTCCTATGGATAGTGATAAATGTTGTAGTACTAATAGACAGTCATAACTTCTGGAGGACTGTTCCAACACAAGTAGCTCTAAATTTTGCATCCATGCCAACTTCAGCAGTGCACTTTAATGCTCCAATTGTGGTAACCAGGATCCTAATATCCAGTTATGACTGAACCTCATAAGAGCGGTGTTCAAGTTCAGCCATTCAATGTCTTAAGGAAATAATGTGGAATTAATGATTTTTTTCCCTCCTCTTACTACCTGGGCTGGACTTCTTAATATGGTTGACTTTTACTTACTGTCTCATGTATAGTTGTTCTCTAGATCATATTTATAAATACTGAGACTTACTTGTTTCCTTACAGGTGCCACAAAATATACTGATAAAGATAATGGAGGGATGCTTGTATGGTCTCCATATCATAATATTCCAGATGCCAAGTGTAAGTCCTTCCCTGCTTAGGAATTTGGATGCTTAAGTATAACTAAATAATTGTTTCTGGTGTGCCTTTTCACTCTTTATTTTACACACAGTGAAATTGCAAATTAGTAAATTAAACACAAAGCTTCTCTTTTTTTTCTTTTTTTTTTTTTTATTTAGAGAACTCCGGGGAAAGGAAAGATCACCTCTTATTTTATAGTTAAGTCTTTGTTTCAAAACACACTGCCTGTGTTGTATTGTTGTCAGTGTCTGTGGAACCATTAGTTTTTAATAAAAGAATAAAACATCTAAACGTGAGGAACTTGCTGCTCTAAATTTCTAGGAAAAGGAATTGCAGTGGATAAATTCAGAAAAGATGTGTTGAGGCCCAGGTCAATGGGGAATTCTTGTTGCTGTCTCATCAGGAAAAACTGAGCATTTTCTCCCTTCAAAAGTGACCTGAAATACAGGAGTCATCTGACTAAATGTGATCAATTATCTTTTTAATCTAGTTTAAACCTGCCTCCTATGCTAGAATTTCCCATATGTAATATAGGGGAATAAATTTTGAGGATGCAGTCATGAGAACCTGGTCCTCAGGACAGTTTCTACCTGTTAGCAGTAGTTAGAGATTTGTATCCCTCTACATTTGAGGGAACATACCTTCTACTACTGCAGAACAGTTAGAAATAAAATACTCTACAGCTATGATTATTAAACTTTTTTCATTCCTTTAAATTACAATTAACTCTTTGCTGTAACAGTGCATGGCAAGGACATCCCTGGTCCATTTGAATAATGAGATTATAATTATTTCCTTTTCTCAATCATGCTTCCTTTCCACTACCTTTAGTTGCCACTTAATTGTGAACTGTAGAAGGTGAATGGGAAGAGTCTGTTTCTTTAAAAAAAGTACCCACTGAAGGTGAAAACTAGCAGGACTTAATTGCAAAATGATGGAAAGGGTTCAACTCAAAGCTGGCTCTAGTATGGCCAAATATGATTTTAAAAATATGTTATTGGCAAATTTGATGAGCTAATTATTGAATTTTCATATACTCTATTGAAAACTGACTTCATGCCATGGTTAAAATTAATGTTGGCCAGTGAAAACTATATTAATATTGAGGATATGCATGATCAGTGATCTAGGATCTTTTTACATTAATTTTTAACATGTTTGGGAATACAAACAGTAGAAGTAGTTAAATTTAAAACTAACCCAGGTGTCTGGACACCTCCCCAGTGTGTCTGTGTTCTTAGGAATGGGTTCCAAGAAGACATAGCCTTTCAATAATCAGCTAGTCTCTGATTTAAATAAATGAATGATGAGCCTCTGTGGCTTTGTTGCAGTAAAAATGTGAAAGAAAGCATTTTTTTCACTGAGAATTAGCTTCTGTAAAAAGTTAATTAAATTAAATGTTGGATTAAAGATAATGGGCTTATTTATTATTAATAACACTATGAATATAACGTTTTGGGGGACCTGGGCCTATGCGGTGTATTAAAGCATGGGAAAACTGTTTTCCCATGTTAGATGGCTAATTCTGTGTCGCCTTATAGCATAACTAAAAGTACTAAAGAATAATTCTGACATTGCTTTGTTACAGTGGATGAATATATAGCAATAGCAAAGGAAAAACATGGATACAATGTGGAACAGGTAAGTGCTATGAAATGAGAGTGCTCATTTAAAGGATTTTTTAATATAAAAGTATAACACAACTCTTTTTTTTTCCCTTGGTTACCATTAATTAACGCTGTTTCTCTTCAGGCACGGCAGCAAACACTGCAGTTAAATGGATCTGCATACAGTTGTGGTCTGGATTCTCTGCAAAAGATTGAGCTCTTTGTTTTCATGACATGCTCAGCTTGTAATGTGCACTTTTGAAAGGTTTGGTATGTTTCTTGATACACTGGGCATGTCATGCAATTGTGTGTGTATATTTAGCTAAAGAATTTCTTAGGAAAGCAGCTTACAAATTTAATGTTTAATATTAGAATTCAAATATGGTACAAATTTGAGCCATTAATTGTGATACGGACAGCACTGGAAAGGTTTCTTGCTTATTTTAAAAAAAGAGACAAACTAACTTTAAGTGAGTGTTTTTTCAGAGGCAGGAAAACAGAATCAAATTCTAGGTTTGAGAGTAACAAACAAGTTCACTTTTTTTAATAACCTTTAGTCACTGTCCCATAAAAAGTACAGGATAAAACTTTTCTGGACTGCACTTAGTTCTATTGAATTTCCTTCATAAATTAACCGATTTATGTAAAAGTGGGATTAACTATTGCAAAAAAATATTTGGTGTACAAATGGAAGCAAGTTGCATGATCAAGTTTTGGAGGATGGAAGCTCATAATAGCAGAGACTTGCTAGTCAACTGCTACCTGAAAAAGAGCCTGCCAATGTTACGATGTCCAGAATACCTGCAGTTTGGTGATTTTTGTTTATGGCTTGGCTTTTGTTAGGGCAGAGAGAGAAGTGAGGGATCTCAAAATAAGTCTACAAAAAAGACTAATTTTCAGAACAACTTCTGGTACAAAAATAATTGTAGACTGGTCACAGCGGAATAGAAATTATCTTTGCAAGAGGTGCTTGTCACTTGGCATTTTAACAAGAAAAGAGGTTTGCTATGTCCAGGTTATTAGAAGATGTGAAATCAGGGGTTTGGAGAGCTGATGAACAACTGGTGATCATGTCTGCACTGTATGGTTGAAACTGAGTGGATTACGTTTCCCAATTTCCATGCCAGACTTGGCATCAAGTCTGTCATTGATTCTCTGGCAGAAAGTCTAATTGGCATAAAATTCTTTAAGAATATTGAGAAATTAAATTATGTAAGAAAGTATATTTAAGTTTCCATTCCTTATTGGGTGCACATGACATGGAAGTGGCCATGCTGTTATTTGTGGATTGGAGAGTTGTAGAAAGACCACTCTTACTTTGAACTTTCAGGCTTGCATTTTGGATAATCCTTTAGCTGCTGAAAAGTATTTTTATTTTCTTTTTTGAGTGGGCTGTTAGTAAAGGCCTGAAGATCTATAAGGAACTGTGTAGGTGATACATGCTTGTAAAGGAAGAAAGCAGGTCAGATTTGAGCCTATCAGACTAGTTCATGCTACGTCAGAATTACTGCTGCCATGTCAACCTTAAATTGTCTAGCTTTCCTACCTTTAATAAAGTACAGATGTGCCCACTCTTCATACCATCTCCAAAGAGAATTTTGTAACCTGTAGTACCTAGCCAATAAAATTGTAAATACGTTTTGAGAAGGGGTTCTGATAGTCAAATTTTATTTTAAATAAATAAATTGTCTTTTTTTACTTAACTTTTCTCAACATTTTAGAAAGTTGACTAAATCCAAAAAGGGACTATTTCTTTTCAAAGGCTCTCGGCATGTTGTTCTGGCATAAACACAATATTGAGAAGTCCCTTGCGGATCTCCCTAACTTCACTCCTTTCCCTGATGAATGGACAGTTGAAGATAAAGTCCTATTTGAACAAGCATTTAGCTTCCATGGAAAGAGCTTTCACAGGATCCAGCAAATGGTAAAGTAATATTTTAATCAGAAGCATTAAACAGTTCGAATTCACTAGGAGCAAAGGCTCCAGTTGGGCTAAAATTTCATGTTGATTTCTGTGTAAAAGCTTCAGGAACAACCTTGACTATAAGATTTAAGTTAATTTCATCATGTCTCTTGGACTTACAGGTTTTTCAGTCTAATAAAAAAAGCCTTTCTCCCCCTCCCCCTTTTTTAAAAACATACACGAAATACATCCCTCCTTTTCATCTCATCCATGCATTTAAAATACTTGGGTAGAGGTGGTTGTAAATAGAGCAGAATTATAATCTTGGGTGGAATTTTAATTTTTAAAAGTATTAATATGTTAATGAATTCTTCTAGCTTCCAGACAAGACTATCGCAAGCCTTGTAAAATATTACTATTCCTGGAAAAAAACTCGCTCTAGGACAAGTTTGATGGATCGGCAGGCTCGAAAACTAGCTAATAGAAATAATCAAGGTGACAGGTAAGTTTTATATCCTTAAGTAGCTAACCAGAGACTGAAGTCTTTCTAGGTAGAGATGTCAGAGTAATTTTCAGCCATTATGTTTCAGCGTGAACCAGGTTTTTTAGGTTTAAGCATCTGTGATGATGTCTCTGCTTTTAGCGAGGGGTTTGATACTGGTGCTTTAAGAACTATATCACTCCAGTCGGTGCGAGTTGTAATAACACATTGGAGTGCTTTAACGGGTAACTGTAAAAACAAGGGTTTAAAAAACCCTGAAGTCTGGGAATGTGGTTTAGAAATAATGCTTTATTTGAGAAGTCTAACCCTATATAATCGTGTGGGGAGGAGAGTGTTTTTGTGAATGTGTGGGGTTTCTGTTCTGGGTTTTTTTGGGTTTGGGGGGGCAGGGGTTGGACTAGGATGGAATTAAAACTGAAGGATCAACCACTGTAAAGAGCTATAGCAATTAGAATGCCCAAGTACTGTTTTATAGCAAAACTTCATATGAAATCTTATTTTAGGAGACTTAGAACTGCTATCAGTCAAAGAGAATTAGAGCTCAAAATAGTTTTAAATTGTCTTGGATAGAAGGGAATAACATCTCCCCTACTTACTATGAAGTTAAAATTATATTGCACTTAGTATACTTGGGTATTAACTTGTACTTTTTTAAAAGTGATTTAATATGTTGAATGTATAAGTAATATAATCATGTTTATATTGGAAAGTATGATTTTACATCTACAGAAAACTGCCTAGCTAGAGCAAAAGGGTCTATTTAATTATATGTTATTGAAAAGAGTTTCTGAAATCTAAAATTCATATGCTTACTTAGTGACCCTATAGCTGAAAAATTGCAGAAGAAAATAAATTTGCTTCTATATTTAGCATTTTGCTGGTTTTTTGTAATAATTAGAAATTTTTGTGGTGTTTTTACATTCATTTATTCAGAAATTACATTGTGTGAATGACTGGATTGGACTCAACTAAACTAACTGTTGTCTTTTCAACCTTTTTTCTTTGATTTAATTCAGCAGATTTCATTCCCCTCCCCCAAACTGCTAGATCCTGAGCACTTTGGTGAAAAAGCAGTCCTGTGTTTTCCCATCTTATATTGTCCCCTTTTGCTCCCCACAGACTTCAGCAAGGGTTTATTCATCCACTTGGTGCAGTGGTTTGAAAATTGATCTATTAAAACTAACATGGCAAATGAAAGATTATTTCTAGCCTTGGTATAGTTGACCATGTAAGTGTTCATGCTGGCACAAGTGGTTGAATTGAAGAAAGGGTGACACCAAATTTTTTGGCAGCAGTACCAGCACTGCTTAAAGTAATTTTCAAACTACAGTTTAGGATTGCTGTTTATCAAAATAATTGTTAGAATTTAATAAAGGAAATATGGTTGTAACAGCTCACTTTTGAAAACTACAAATAACTTTGAGATACCATATACTTAGATATTTTAGAGTAGATCATTCTGTCTTACCCTGATACATATTTATATTTGAGGTTAAAAAAGATAAAATGACCAGCTTCTTATAATCTGTCCTCAGTGATGATGACGTAGAAGAAGCTCATCCAATGGATGGAAATGATAGTGATTATGATCCCAAAAAAGAAGCCAAAAAGGAGGTAACAGATAGCTTAATGGTGAATGTCAGTTTGTTTGTTTTCTGTGAATGTGTTACTGTGAAGAATATGACTTGTAGTAAAGAGGTTTAGCTGGCAGCCTGCTGAAATCACAGGGGTTTTAGGTGATCAAGATCTTGACAACTTCTGACTGAAACAAAATTTTATCATATATTTTTGCTGTTCCATGGACGTAAATGCATCTCTCATTACCTTCACTATCAACTGAGAGATCTTCAAGTTTTTTAAGAGATGTATGCTATCACTACTTGGTACAACAACATTCCCCCTGCCTTTGTCTTGTTAATATGTTTACAGCTTTACTGGTTGCGTGTTATTGGAATCTAAATGTTTTCTTTGCATTTTAAAATTAAATGACATTTTTCCAAGAATAACTTTTTTTGTTCTTTCAAAGCCACAGTGAGGTTATATGTTTCAACTAATATGTGGCTTTATTGAGACGCTTTCTACTAATAAATGTAGAGAAAAACATTTTTGTCTCCTCTAATGAGCATTTACTGTTAGCTTTACAGATAAGTGCTGTGTTTGGGGTATGTTCAAGTTTTGGGTTCTTTTGGTAAACATTAAGTTATTTATGAGCAAGACTAAAAAAACATGGTTAAGTGTGTAAACATTTGGTTTTTTCCTTGATCAACTTAACATACTTGTGATTTTCCTAAAATGGGACGGTTCATGCTTCTTGAGAATATATGGGAGGAGAGAGAGTGCAAAACCTCAACATTCCCATGAAGTGGCATCTATGATTATTAATAAAACTTTGCAGTTCTACCAAAAATCATGTTGAGTAAGAGACTGATAGGTTTAGATTCCATTCTCAGCTTTGCAGAGACCTTCAATGTATCACTTTAACTGCCTGAGGGACGAGGGGGGACGGACGGACACGGACACAATTACAATTACCCCTTTCTGTAAAAGCATTTGAGATTTTTACTTTTTTTAACAAGCCAGGATATGTTTTTTAGAACCTGAAATGGCACAAGGTCTAATAATGAACCTTTTCACTTTTCATTCTGCTGTTGTAACAATGTTCTTGCAATCTGCTGATTTGAGTTGCTGCCTAAGCCACTTCTAAATAAGGGCTATTCTGTTCAATTTACTTTCCTTGGTTATTGTTTGAATCGCTACACACAGTCCAGAGTGAAAGTAGTGTGTTTGTAGTCTTCTAGGAAGAGGACAAATAGGTTTGAAGTTTTTGATGAGCTATTTGAATCTACCTAGATAATTTTGTGAGCTAATATTTCTGGTAGGATTTGCGTACTTTCACTTCCTAAGCAAAATATAAACCAAGTAGGCTACTTGAACGCACAGAGCAATGGAAACTTTCTGTTACCAGAGAAAACTATAAAACAAGCCAAACACTCTAGCTTGGCAAGACAAAAGCTTGAGAGAATATTTTCACTTTAAATCCAGACTGAACAGACAGAAACTGCAATTTCATACTGAAAGAGCAATGCAGAACGAAAAGACCAATGGAATAAATGGGCCAGAATTAAACTTGGGATTTTTAGATGTCAGAGATGTAAGGCTCTATGTCAACTTTGCAAGGAAGAGCAAATATCTTAAGTGCTTTTAAGATGGCCTCTATGAAGTCTGTGGACTGGATTAAGACGTTACATTAGCTGGGAAGAGAATGTGGCAGAAGGTCAAGCATAGTAGAGCAAAGTACTGTTTGCTGATCTGTACTAATGCTACAGAACATAATAATAATGGCTGCTGCGGTTTGTTTTCTCTTCACTGTGATCAGATGACCACCTCCTCTTAACCTGCATGGATGCCAGCAGGGAGGAGCAGTAGGGAGCTGCTTGAAGTAGCAAAAAGCCTGAATCCCATCTCTGTTCTGGTACTAAGCATTGCTTTGAATTGGAAAATCCTTGCAGGGAAAGTAATTTTTGCTTCTGTACTCCTGGTCTGTAGGGAACCTACCCGGTTGCTCTATGGGAGTCACATACATGCAGACTAGCTCTTGTGCAGCAATGCCCATTGAAGACAAAGCTGAAATTTTTGGGTGTCCAAACATACCGAAACAGCAGTTACAAAGACTTCATCTCCTCTTTGCTATCCCTTTCCACTTCAAAAAAGCAAACAACAAAGGCTTAAGCTTGCTAAATTACATGGATTTTTACAATGACTGCAGAAGTACATCCATCCTTTCTCTTCCAAATCTCAAATCCCCTCCCCAAACAAACAGCACTATCACTTTCCATAGAGTGCTTGCAGCAGGAAAAAGTGTCATCTTGCATTCCTGCCTGTCCTGGTTTACTTTCTCTCATTCTTCTCCCCTGATGTTCACCTGGACTCTTCGTATCTGACCAGAAATAAATGTGTAAATTCACTGATTACTTGGTTTAAACGTGTAAAATATATATATATTTTTTACCTTCTGCGTACGTAAGAGGTTCTCAATTTTTGCCCTCTTTCGCAGTATTCAGACTGTGATTTCTATACTATTTATTGTATTTTCAGCCATATTTAAAAAAAAATAATTTGAAAACTGACCTTTCTAAGACTAATGCAGGCTTATCCAGCAAATGACTGGTATGCTCCATCAGCTTATCTGCAAGACTTAGTTTGGATACTACATGGAGAGGAGGATATTAGTTTGGGTTTTCTTTGTCATAAATATGACATTACAATGCTATGCGATTCTTTATTCTTTAATAAAGTTGTGTACAAGATATTGTTATGCTTTAATGATTTATTTCTTGTAAATTAAAGGGCAATAATGAGCAGCCTGTTCAGACCAGCAAAATAGGTCTGGGTAGAAGAGAGTATCAGAGCTTGCAGCATCGCCACCATTCTCAGCGTTCCAAATGCCGTCCACCAAAAGGCATGTACCTGACCCAGGAAGATGTGATAGCTGTTTCCTGTAGTCCCAATGCAGCCAACACAATTCTTAGACAGCTGGATATGGAACTAATCTCATTAAAGCGACAGGTACCATGGGTTATTGGTCTTGTTTTGTTTTCATCTCAGATTGTTCTGATTGTAATGATTTTGAAGATTATCTGTGAAGATTCTGAAACTTCTTTAATGTGAGTCTTCCTAATTTTGTTCCACAGTTATCACCAGAAATGTTGGACACTAGCTGACTAGCTATTCTTCGGTTTTGTTTTTTATGTTCGTCTGCTCTTGTGGATAACATGAAACAAGATGACTTCCTTTAAAAAAAGGGGGGGGGGAGTAGGGGGAGTATGGCATGAAAACAATGTTACAGATTTGGGGAAAGTCACATTTGATTTGATTTTTTTTTTCTTTTTTTTTTTTAACTTTGTTAAAAGTATTGGTATGACAAGTGAGAATAAGACCAATGAAGCAGAGGAAGTTACATTTGTTGCGCTTAAAATTGTAGCTGCTTTTCTGGATGTCCTTCCCTACCTACCATGAAAGTATGAGGGGGGGAAATCATGGGCCTAGTTACTCCTGTGTTTTAATTGATGAGCTTTCTACTTCTTATTAAATTTAGAAAAGCTTTGTAGTCTTCACCTTTAAGAGGACAATTGCCTGCGTTCTTTGCATGAAGAAGTTAACTTTTGGCACTTAAAGTTGAAACACAGAGTCTATTCAGCTTCTAAGGGTACGGCATTATGTGCATGCTTGCTTTCTAGGAGCGGTGGGGCTACAAAGTCAAGGCTTATCTCCTGAAATTTCTGCTGCCTTATAGACCGCTAAGAGCTGCCATGTTGCAAAATCATGGAGTGAATAAAGGGTTTCATGGGGTTTTTGCTCCCTTGTATTCTTTTACAGGAGAAATATGCTTCTTTCTGTCACAGCAGGACTCTGGGGCTAAATAGCATAGGTGGGTTTCACTCTTTAGCCTAAGTGTAGGTGAGTTACAGCCTTGAGGTTGTGTTTCTCTTTTTTTCTTGCAGTGATCTCAGAGATGCAGCCTTTGGAATCTCCCACTGAGTTGTCTGCTTTTGTGTCCATACTTAAGAACACTTGTAATAGCTGTGCACCGTAGTATGCAAAATTATTTTCTTACCTATGTTACCTTATGTGCATCGCTGTCAGGTTTAAATGGTTAATAGATATGTATACGTACGATTTGGAAGCTCTCTCCTTTTTATAGACTAAGATATTTTATTTAAATATTTTAAATCATTTCAAGAATCACCCTTAAAGGAAATCTAAGGAAGATCTAAGGTTAATAAAAAGCAGTCTGTCAGAAGGAACTAACTGAAAACGTCTCATAAATCTTTATTTGTTTTTTCAAAGTGCTTTTTGGAGAAGGAGGAAGTTAATGTATACGGTATATCTCACTTAGATTTCTAAGAACCAAGTTTTGTGTCTAGAATATTCTGCATTCTTCTTCAAGAACATATGCATCATTATCAAAACTTGCTTGTTATGTCCTGCTTCTAATATTTCTGCAGACAAACTGTTCTTTTGAAAGACTGGCTTAAATATTTTTCTTTCTGTAGTAAACTGTGCTGTATTTTTTTAAGTTTTTGTTTGGTTTTTTTTTTTTTTAACAGTTAAAGTAGTGAAGCCTTAAACCATAATATTTCTCTTTCTAACTTAGGAGGTACACTTGTGGCAATCCTAGTGAAGATATATGTGTAAAGTGACCAACTTTCTTTGTGGAGCTGATTAACTTTGTTGTTTTTGACCAAGGTTCAAAATGCTAAGCAAGTAAACAGTGCACTTAAACAGAAAATGGAAGGCGGGATTGAAGAATTCAAACCTCCTGAGGTAAATCAGAATAAATATTAGAATTTGTGGCCTTGCACTTACATTAGTAGGAAGCTGCAGAAAAGTGTTTTGCTGCAGCATAGTGTTTGCATTTCAGCAGCAGCTTAAACAGGATCCATTGAATTACATGCAGGGGTGAGTTTGGCTTCTTTATAAGAAATTAGTGGTAGGCTTTTTTACAGCAACTGGCTGAACAAAGAAGCAGAAAAAAAATGAAATTTCATGTCTGTTCATAACAATAGGGAGCTGAAATTGAGCCCTGATATATGGGGGGGTGGTGTCTGATTAAAAGTAGATCATGTAGATTGCTAGCAGTAAATTCTATGTTCTGTGTAAAAATATGACTATATATACATTTGGGCAACCGAAGTGAATGATTTATTACTACTGAAGTTCTCTTTTTGCTTGTTTTAAAGGCTTGGATATGAAACATAACGTGAATGCGAAACACTCCAGACACCAAGTCCTAATAGTTTAGATAAATGTAACTACAAATTCAAAATCTGTCTGTATAAAGATCATTAGTTTTTGCATAAGTTATTATATAGCTGATATTAAGAACTGCAATAAAACAGAGGCAAAACTATTGGTGTAGTTCTAAGCTCAGATCCTTAAATGCTACTTCTCTTCATGAAAGCAATCTTAAACTATAAATTTGTGGCTTATAAGCAAGAGATTTTTACCTAAGTTACAAAATGTAGTGCAAGTAAAACACATTCTGATGCTCAGATATTTTGTAGCTGTTGAAACATTTTAATGATCTTTGTGCCATTTTTTTAATTTTAATAGTCTAATCAGAAAATCAATGCCCGTTGGACCACAGAAGAGCAGCTTCTTGCAGTACAAGGTACGTTAATAGTAGTAGCGACTTGAAATCTGATGCACAGGATTTGAAGAGGTACTCAGGCTTATGTCTGTATTTCTCTCTAATGAAAAGCTAAACTTTATCTGGTCTTACAAGAAAGTCACTAGGAAAACAGCAAAACTAGTGAGAATATTTAGGGTATTCATTCAAGCAGTGTGACACTAGTCTTTCAGTTACCCATGTTAAATCTTGAATAGAAAAGCTTAGCTGGGTTTAACAGCTGTAGTAGTACCGAAAAGTCCTTTCAATCATCTTCTAAATCACCTTATGTCAATTTCTCTGAAGTGGAAGACTGAAGTAATAGTTGAAATAATAAAATTTGAAGCAAACACTTAAGACATCTCTCTGTGTTCTTAAAGTAGGAAAAAGCAGAAGTAAAACTGCTTTACAGTTACTTTTCTCTGTTCATGAGGGAATAAAAGAGCAGATATCTACCCAGTGAAGGCCTTTTAAGAGTTTGAAGCTGGATGTGGATACTTGACTAATGTTCTTATTGGAGAAAAAACATTTTCTAATAGGCTATTGATACAGCTAATTTGAAGTTATTTCATTTGTTTGAAGGAAAACTGACTCTTGTCTTGCTTTAACATGCACTGCTTAATCAAGGAGCACGCAAGAGAAATAACTGGAGAGCCTAATGCTCTGTTGAAGACACTATGTATTGAGTCACTTCTGTGGATCATCTTTTTTAAGATAATATAATTACCTCAGTTATACACATCTGCTTTATTTCTCTATATTCTTCACCTTTAAAATGAAAGACTGAATTCTAGTATAAAACTTTCAGTTGGATCAGGATATCAGTGTAAAGTTGTCAGGTATGCCATATCTCGTAGTTATTAGCCAGATGGCTGAACCTCGAGTTAGGTATATTTTGAAGTGTGAATGGAAATGCTGAAGAGCATGGTGTGTCTGAAGTAATGACTCTCAATTTACATGCCTCAGACTGGGATTTGCATCTCCAAACCATTTTCTGTCCTAAGTTCATCCTCAGTACTGCTAACGAGCTCATTTTTTTTTGTTTTGTTTCCAAATGCAACTGAAGGAGATGCCTATCTTTAATATGATAGTCTAGTAAGTAGAATGCTTGCTGGAGGAGTGGGGAAAATCCAGGTTCATTGTGCCTGCCTTAGCATGAAAGGATTCAAACCGTCTTGCATTTTCACAGTTTAGTTATTGGAGCTCTCACTAAGTGTCGGTTTGAGAAGCGATAAGAATGCATTTAGCTTTTGTTAAGCTATGGCATTATGAGACCGACAAGGTAAATAATAAAACTGGAGCATGGGCAAAAGAGAATGAAGGTTGGTGATGACTCCCTGGAGAGGAGTTCTAGTCTTCTGGTCTCTTCTCTAGGGAATGTCTTGTGTTTTGTAAAGGTAGTCAGCCTCAACATTTAAGGGTGGGGTAAGAAATCAGGCCTTCTGGAAGAAACCTGTTTTCATTGAATTTACATGTGTTTCTTATGTATTATGTTTCCTTTTTAGTCCCTTTCCTTTGCCACTGTATAATAAAATGGAGATGGGAGAGAACCTTAATACCAGGAACAAAGTATTCTTATTAGCCCGTCCTTACCTACTGCCTGGTAATAGAGTCTTCCTCCTGGAATGACAGTGCTGTAGGTATTAACCTCCCGTCCCTCAGGCTAAGGACCTTGATCTCTTGCTTCAAAATATTTGCTTGAGCTAGGAGACCTATGCATGAAGGAGCCAAGCTGTCTTTTGCCCTGACTCTGTTTTTAGAAGAAAGTAGCCATGTTTGCCATACTAAAAGCTACCATAATGCGTGTTAGGATTGAACTTGGAAGTTGACTTAAGCATGGGGACATTTAGTTTGTACATTTAAAACAGATTTATTTCATCAAATGTATTGATATATTTTGGCATGTTTTAATAATTTTACAGAAATCATAAGCGTTAAGCAGGTAGGTGGCACTTCTGTGATTTGTTCACTTGAATTCAGACATTAAATCCAACCATGGAAATCATAAAAATGATCTGCAGTAATATAATTGTGGCACTTTTTTTCCTAAATGTGAAAAACCTCTTGTCATCTGTGGGTAATCTCAAGAAATTGGCAGTAACTAAAGAGGAGGTAATGAAAAAACCCACATTAAAATAGAGCTGAGTGTGTAATCTTAAAAGCAGTGTGGCTGCCTGCAATGGGGTTGTGGACTCAGACTTATGATCTCTGAGCCGATCTTTTGCAGTATAATTTATCAGGTTACTGTTCAACTTTGTCTGAATAGTTATTGAATGTAATGGGCCAGTTCATCACTTGAGGTGTTCTTAAGTTACAAACTTTATTTATGTATAGGAATGTATGAGCATGATCATCTTTTCAAACTAAGATCTCAGCCATATGAAAATTGCAATTGCAAAAATGTTTTAAGACTTGTTCAAAACAACAAAATTTGAATTGAAAAGCAGTGCATGGCTTTCATAGCTTTGCAGTGGAATATAGTTGGGATGACCAGGATCTAGCTATGTAAGGTAGTTGCCAGGAGCACTGTAATCCCATCACAGTAAAACTGCAGCTTTCATAACCCAGAGGTTGCTGTTAACTATTTCTGCCTCATTGTGGTGCTCTATTATATTGCTTTGGACCCAGGCTAATGTTTTGTGTGCCTCTCGGTGTTTGCTGTGCTGCACAACGTTCAGCGGCATAGACAGCATCGAACTTCCATTTATGAGTTTCTCTGAGTTAGACTTTCAAGATGAAATATTGTAATAGTGAGCATATACATGTTCAAGTGCTCCCTTGCAACTGGGCGAAGTTTTGAAGAGCTTGAAGGATTCCCATGACCAGGGGTACTGTCAAATGAGCCAGGAGAAACACATTCACACATGTGAAGTGAGGCTATGCAGTCATCTTCTTTGAGCTTCACTTTCAGCAACCTAATAAAATTATTCTTACTGAATAACAGATTAAACACTTCAGAAATAATTTGGGTGGTGTTTAGCACAGAATTTGTATAAGGATGTGTAAGTAATGTGCACCAATTTGAAAGGGATGATGGGTTGGCATCAACTCTTACAGATATGCCAGCACCTTATGCATAAAACTTTCATAAACATGTATTGAACTTCCTCTGTTTCTGATGCAGCTTAAAAGGATTTTACTACATCATTGTGTAGGAGTCATTGTGGTGATGCTAGAGCAGCACTAAATAACACTGTAGAATCCAAAATGAGTAGTGCTGCCTGTAGCTAAGGAAATTTTGTTTTCTTTAGAAATTTCTTATAGTTGGGCTCTCAGTAAAGGCAATATACACTGTTTTCAAGCTGTTTGCTTGGAAATAGGCTTTAAGACATTATTTTCAACAACTTTAGTTGAAGTTAGCCAACAAGCTCAGTTGCTTTGCAGATTAAGGGGAAGGAAGAAGTATAGACAGCACAGTAACAGAAAAGGCTGAAATCACTAGAAGTCTGAATTAGGTTTGAAACAAAAATGTGCTTTGTTCTGTTGGGCACTTTGTTCACTTGATTAATTTGTACAGGATGTTGAATATGTTGCACTGGACATTTAATTACCATTATAAATTAGTAAGGGTGGTAGTGGTAGGGCAATCAAAGAATATTAAAACACTGGAGGGAGTGCTCTGTGGGTGCACACAGCGTTTAAGGAGTATAGCTGATACCTGGTACAACTGATAAAGCACAGAGCCAAATCCCTGTCTTTGCTTTGCCTAGATACATGCCCTCCCACGTGGCTCCGCTAGGTCCTTTTGTTTTCTTTCCAAGGTTCTTGCAGTCAGGATGGTTGGATTCTTTTGTATGCCCCAGAAAAGATCTTAAATAATGTAGCTGGGCTCTTGACAGTTGAAACATCAACTTCAGCTACAGAAATTGTTACTATCCTGGAGCTGAACTTTTCTCTTAAATTACAGTGAGTGTACATTACCACATCAGAAGTGCCTATTAATGAAGAAAGTAGAAAAGAGCAGAACAAGCTGAAGGTCATACTCTTCACAATTAAGTTGAAAAGGAACATAGCTTTCAGATTTGAAACAGCTCTCTCTTTCTGAATCCTTTGCTTCACTTTCTGAAGTAAGGCATGAAATCAGGCATAAATTTCTTTTCCTGTAATGAGACAGAGTGCCTGTCCTCTAAGCACTGTAATATGTTCCGAATGAGCTTAGTTATAAGGAGCTTCACAGAAGTCATCAAATTGTAATTCACTCATGCATAGCTGAGAGCAAAAAAATGAGTCTTCTGTTTATTCAGTCTGGAATAAAACTCTATTTCTTTTAGTCTCCAAACTTTTGGACACTTGTGATTAAAAATATACTTTGTGCAGCTAAAAGCTGTGTTCTAGGATGCTGGAGAGTTTTAGGATTTTTTTCTTGAGGTGGAACTAGACACATACCCTAAATACAACTGAGAGAATATCAATAAACTTTAGGTTATAATTCCACTTTTAGGTTAAAAACGATGGAATGTTGTACTCAAGAGGGGACGGGGGTGGTGTTAGATGCAAATGTAGTTTTAGAACTTCAAAAAGTATGTGTTGGGATTTTCTTGTGAAGTATTTTCTTGTGAAGTTCTTGTAAACAAAAGTGACCTACTGATGTCAACATGAAAATGAATGAAAAGACCAATGCAAAGATCTTCTGTAATGCTGCTTCTTGCTGGAGGATTTGATCCTGGAGGCTTGTGCTGGGCTGTCTTATAAACAGACACCAATAGCTTATATTTACTTACATTACCCAAAGTGGTTGTCTCAAAACCCCAGATTCTTCTACCCAGCTCAAATGGTGAATGAAAGCTTTAAAAAGACTTTGTCAGGTGAATGCTTGCCAGTTGCTCTTTGTAGCCTCAGTAAAGCATGTCACAGGTGCAGGAATGAGCAATATATTGTGACTTACGGAACTGTGCCCCCCGTTCTGCCCTGTGCTTGGTCCAGTAGCTACTGCATTCTACCACTCCTGCTGCACAGGTTGTGAGCAAAGAAACATCTGTGTGCAGCTGGCACAGAGGGAACCTATAGAAGCTGTCAATGTTTGTCACTTAACATTTCTAGTGTTATACCCTGTTTACAGCTATACACACATGCTCGGTCACCCTCCCTCTCCTGTCTTGAACTTGTCGAGGGCTTCTGCCCTTGCTGCAAGCACACTGAAGGATTTACTTTATTTGTCAGAGGTCAGATCTCTCTGGTTTTAGGTTGGGAGGCTTGGTGAGTAAGCCAGGATCTTTAAGAAGAGCGGGTAACGACCTTTTAATAAAGTTCTTGATTTGTATGCTGATAGCTGTGCAATTAAAAATTATTTTGTTTTAATGGAAATTGAGGCCTTCTCCTAATTGAGAAGTCCTCCTAATTAGCGAGCCCTTGGTTTGCAGGTCCCATAGGTTCTCTCTATAAATACATCACACGTAGCTGTGTCTGACTGATTCTTCACAGCTATGTTATTTACTTTGCCTTCCAGGTGTCCGAAAATATGGTAAAGATTTTCAAGCTATTGCAGATGTAATTGGCAACAAGACTGTTGGCCAAGTGAAGAACTTCTTTGTAAACTACAGGCGTCGGTTTAACTTAGAGGAGGTATTGCAGGAATGGGAAGCGGAACAAGGAACCCTGGCTTCTAATGGTGATGCTTCTGCTTTAGGGGAGGACACAAAAAATACTTCTAATGTGCCATCAGGAAAGAGCACTGATGAAGAAGATGAGGTGTGTTTTGTGTACCAGAAATAAGTAAGCATGGGTTGAGGAACAGCATTTTATTTAGTGATATAATGTAAGGTTAACTGGTGTGGAGTGGCAAACTGCATTCTAAAGAATGATGATGAGCTTGCATAGAACTTCAGCCAATGTCGTTAACCAGCTGGGAGCAGGACTGCACCTTTCATAGTGACGATCATGTTACTGTTAATTGTTAAAATACAGTTCTTGTTCTAGAAGAAGACTCTTGCTTCGTAAATATTTTTAGTTCTGCTGTCTATAATGTTTTGGTTGGTGATTTCTTTTCAGTAACTTCTCAGTTTTTTTGTTTTGTTTTTTAAATGCTGTTTCCTGTGTAGTGGACAGTGGCAGCCCAACTGCGTTACGTTCTGGCTGGGATGGCTGTTCACGCAGTCTTGTCTTTGTCCTTTGTGCAGGCACAAAGCACTCCGGCCACTCAGTGTTTAGGCCCTTCACCTCCAGCACAGGCATCTGCTCCAGCACCTACCGCTCCCATCGCAACTTTAAATCAACCACCCCCGTTACTTCGTCCAGCGCTTCCTGCTGCTCCTGCTCTCCATCGTCAGCCTCCACCACTTCAACAGCAGGCGCGATTTATTCAGCCAAGGCCGACTCTAAATCAGCCTCCCCCACCGCTCATCCGCCCAGCTAATTCCATGCCTCCTCGTCTAAATCCAAGGCCAGTGTTAACCACGGTTAGCGGCCAGCAGCCACCCTCGCTTATTGGAATTCAGACAGAATCTCAGTCCACTCTGCACTGAAGAAATAAAGCAGAATTATGCTAACTCCTACATTTGAAAAATTGTATCAATGTACTTTTTTTTTTTTTTTTTTTTTTTTTTTTTTTTTTCCCCCCCCAAATAATGAAGGGGAGAAAAGAGCAAGCCTTCACAGGTATCAGACCAGTTTTACAGAGGAGCAAGCTAATAACTAGAAATGGAACCATGTGAGTGACCACCTGTATAAAAATATTTTTATGTCGAAGACTTGTACAGCAGAACAATGCCTACAATACAGCCCTCCTCTATATGAATAACTGTTGAAGGAAGTTAACTTCTTAAATGAATAAATGTTCAAGACACCAAGATTTTGTTTAACTGATTTTTACTCTATTTATTTTATTACAGTTCTTTGTAGTCAAGCATCTAACTACAAGAAAGTAGTCTGGCAAATCTAGGAATAGATAATATTGTAGGAGACTTAAATGTAGCATTGGTTTTTTTTGTGTGTGTGAAATTTTTTTTATTTTTTTTTTACTACTTAGTGCAAAAAAATAATGGCCTTAGGTTCAGAATTTTTGGCCCTGTTTAGATAACAGTAGAAGCATTTCACGCACTTGTAAAATGTAGGTGTTTCTTCTCTTCATGTTTTTCCCAGAACACTTTTTCTTGTTTAAAAATGTACTGTCTTATTAAATACTCATCTGAAAGAGTATTCTGAAGACTCAATAAGCTATTGTACCAAACTTACTAAATCTCGTGCGTGTTCTACTCCTAGAAGTTGGCTGAAAACAGGAGTCCGGTTTCCTGCTGCAATATCTCTTGTGGGCTGGGGTGGAGAGAGAGGCAGCAACTTCCACCACCCCGGGGGATGACAGGAGAGGAACCATATAGCAAGAACCATTAATTTAACTCGTTATTCCACTAATTCTTCTAATTTAAGTACAGTAGAATTTAATTCCTCTGAGAATGGCTGTCTGCAGTTTGTGTATGTTAGATCATTGATATCTTGCCTAAAATTCATGAGGAAAGTATAGAGGCTGATGCAGGTAGTAGAATATTGTGGCAGTAGAGTTACCTGCTGCCAGCCCAGTCTTACTGTTAGCAGAAATCAGAGATAATTTATTTCTGGCAGAGTTGATTAGCTGGGGTTTGAGGCTACTGTGGGGTTTTTTGTTTGTTTTGTTTATTGACTAAGTAAAATCTGCATTTGAGTATTAATTATTGCTTCCAGATTTTAGGAGATTGAAAGGTTTTCTTTCCACTGTATTCTTTTCTGAAACCTTGATTTATGCCCAGCAGTATTTTGGAGGTGGTTGGTTTTTTTTTTTTAGTTTGGTTGGGGTTTTGTTTATTAAAGTAGATGCCTCTACCCTCCAAGTAAACCAGGCTGCAAATTTGAGTAGCACTGTTTGAAACTGTGTGATCTGAATCAAGCCATTGAAAAAATATTGCATTCTTGACTATGTAATAATATTCATGTTGACTGCCATACTATTTAGAAAATTAGTTTTGCTTATAGCTGAAATGATGTTTGAAAATCCTTTTAAATCCATTCTGTTATTAACTAGATTTGCCCTTGACTAAAATGAGACTTTATTTGAAAATGGAATATGCTCTCCCTAGGCTTTTTCACAGATAAATTGGATGGTCTAACAATCAGTTTAGCAGCTGGCTAAGGCCTTTTTTATGTGCAAAGGGAAGTTCTTACAGCATCAGATCCTATTTCATTCGTAAATCTAGTATTAAAGTTTGATAGTTGTGGCCTGAACTGCAGTTAAGGTGTTGACCTTTATGGTTCAGTTCTTCATTTAAAAATATTTTCAGATCAAACTTGAGAGATTTTTCTTTCTGAACAGTTTTCACTGGTGTGCCGAGGTCTCGTACAAAAGGTCTTTCTTACAAATTCTCTTTTGCATCAGAGTAGATGCTTAGCCGCTACATGAGCATCAGATGACCTCTCGTCTAAGAAAAGCAGCGTTGTAAAATAAGCACCGAGGAATTCATGGTCACTGAAACTTGTGTTCTGGGAGTCATAAGTGTTCCCTCACCAGCTATACACAAATCTGGCTGCTCTCCAGACTTTAAAACCAATACAAAACCGATCTGGTACATTTTGACATCCTAAGTATTTCAGTTTAATTCTTAACAGTGATAAGATACATCTTCAGGATTTTTTTTCTTTTTTTTTTTTTTTTAGCATTGAGTCTCCCAGGTGTATGTATTGTACCTTCGCTAATTTTTGTCTTTGTCTCTTGTCGATAGACTTCAGTATGCAGAATGTTGGGTGTTGCAGTACAGTTGGCCACCACCAACTGCTATAAAACTGTTCAGTACATTGTAATTCCGTTTAATCTTGTTTAAATATTCTATAACTGGGCAAAGGTGCTGTATTTGAAGGGGGGAGGGAGGGTCAGAGATAGGTAGTATTTCTTAATTTACATACACTGTAGCACACAGTAGGGAACTCCTAGCATTTGTAGTACTAAATAAGTATGTACATAGCAAAATGTCTTTATTGTGTGCTTTGCAGAATATGTGCATACAGTTTGCACGTCCTGTTTTGGGGGGTAGGGTTTGTTTTAAGCAGTGTTTGCCTGGAGAGTGATATGCTTGCTGCTTAATCAAAGGATTAAAGTTTCAAAGAAATCTGTGTCTTCTATTTTTATGTACCTTGTAATGGTCTAATATGTTAGGGCCCTTATACTGTGATTCTCTTCTAAATTCATTTATATTTTTTTAAGAATTAGAAATAAAATTATACAATGGTGTTGATTTCAGTGGGGAATTTCTTTTGCCATATCTAGTCTCCTGTTTTGTAATGTAGTAATGAACTCTGACTTCAAGGTTGGCTTAATTTTGTCACTTTAAAAAAATGTAAAATGTTTGCACACTAAAGTTTGGCAGAGAACATGTATCCTACATTGTTCAAAGCTAATGTAATTCTACAGCTTTTTGTACAGTTTATTTTAGTTAATAAAGCAAAACGGTACTAAAAAAATGACAGATTTTACAAATGCAAGGCATAATCTGAATGACATGTCTTCTAGGAACAACACTTGCAAAATATGGATGTACAAGAACTACCAGATTTAATTGTTGCACTTTAAATCAGAATGGGTATGAAGTTAAGCAGGTATTTCTGCATTAATAAAACAATCACTAAACATTTCACATCATAGTAAAGCAGTTTAATTTGTCTTACAGTTGATGGTTAGCAAAAGGAATTATAGTTACCTCTGTCCTTAGGTTTTTGTTTTTCTTTATATTGTTGGGATTTTTCTTAAATCATACAGTGTTTAGTCTGGAAACTTCACAGAAAACAGAACACAAACCAATAGCTTATATATGTGGGAGTTTGTGGATGAATAGAGCAGAATTGCAGCTTAGGATGAAGGCTACTGGAATTATGTTGTGCCTCTTGCTAGCAAAAGAAAGGAATAGACTGAAGTTACAGCTGATGCTAGGCAGAAATGTGGTTGTCGGGCAAAAGCAAAACCAGGGCAAAGACAAACACCTTGAAATTGCTTTTGTAGAGGTGCGTTTCAAAATGCAAAGGAAGCTGTAGAGGAGTTGGCAGCTGTCACAGCTCCAGTGCAAAATGGTGCACTGTAAATTTCGCTGAATACAACTAGGTGGTTTAATAAATGTGGTGAACCTTCAGCTTTTCCTGAGATTGAAATAGCTAAACCTCAGAGTCTGCCTTTCTCTGAGCGAGTTAAAGGCAGGCACTGTTGTGATAGACATTTGCTTTGAGATCACAGGAAGTTGTATGTGAGATGATAGGCAAATATAAACTCTTTAACACAACTTACAGTCTGTTACTGATGAATTAAGCATCAAAGGAGGAGAGGCAAAATACACAGGCAAGAGTATCTGGACTGTTTCACAAGCAACTGGCCCATTTTTCATAAGACATCCTTAAAATTTGATACTCAAGTGCAACTTTTTTTCTAAAGTTGCTTCATTTTCACCACTAGTGAAGGTTACTACTTTGCAGTTGTGTCAATTATTCTTTAATCTTAAAGCTCTTTTTCAGTGTAGTTTTGTACACTGAAATAATTATAGCAGCAAAATAAATCCTCATTGCTGTTACTGACTTGGAAGTTTTCCCTTGGACTGGCACAAAAGGAAGCACTGAGCTTCGGGGATTGTGATCTCTACTGCTGCTTCAGGGATATGACTTTATCTTAATGCAAACCAGACCTCCTGTTATGCTCACGGAATCTTAAAAGAGTTTTGATTTTAAAAGTAATGCCTGCACCCTGATATTCGATGATCCTTTTGACAGATCTTTGTCACCACAAAGCTCATTTCTGGAGAATTATAATGTTCTGCAGTAGGAGGATCACGAATGCAGCAAATGTCTGTTCTTGGGAACCCGATTCCCATCTCCAAAGAAACTATTCATTTATGTTTGAATATTTACTTACAGAAACATAATGCCTGTTGTTCTGGTGGATATTCCCACAAAATTCCTGGACAAGTAGTACCCAGACCGATCGGGATAGTCCTAAAAGCTAAGGAAAAAAAAAAAAAAAACAGTCCTCAGTTCTAGCAAGAGGGAGTGTTTTAAAAGGTCTCTGTCATAGTAATGGCCTCTACACCTTTGCTGGACTCCCAGAATCAATGTAATATGGACTGACACCCTTGGGAGTGGCAAGTCTTGAGTCATTTTAGCAAAAGAAGAATCTTTCTGAAACCATTCTATTACTATTATTTTTAGAGCTCATCTTAAGACAATCCAGATAGCACAGCCTAATTGTTTCTTTTTCAGGTTTATTTTTTGTCAGCCTTAGAGCTTTTGTTCATGTGCTAGTATGGTATTTTCCTTAAGGACTGGTTTTCCTAGAAGTGGTTTAATGTGAAAGACAGAACAAAGTGCAGCAGCAGGTGATGGGGAGCGAGCGGTACAACAATTGCATCAGTGCCGTTGGCTGGAGGATGGCTGTGTTGCCTGCGTTTGTAAAAAATCCTTTGGGATGTCTTGAGTAATTAGCAAATAATACTGGCATGTGGTAATAGCTAATGTCTGTGTTCTTTGCGTATTTAGCAGAGGCTTTGTGTTGCTGTTTCACTGCCGCGGACGTAAATAATACAGACGAGTAACTGTATTCCAGGCAGGCAGGCCGAGATGCGAGCAGGGCGTATCGCCCAAAGGAGGAGTGGACAAAGCCTGCCGATCCTTACCAGCGCAGCGGTGCTCCTCGCCACGGACTCTCATTAGCCCGTCCCGGAAAACTAACTACGCAGCCCGTGGCCGACTTTTGTCCCGGCTTGATCAAATCTTCCCGGAGCGTCCGGGAGGCTGCAGGGCCCGGTGCTGAACTCCGAGCCGGCGGCGGTGAAGCGGGGCTGCCGGGGAGCCTTCCTGAGCCACGGCGGCCCGGAGCTAACGTCTTACCTTAAAGCTGAGCGGCGGCGGCGGGGGCGCCGTCCCGGGGGGCGCGGGGGGGAAACACCGCCGCTCCCTTCCC
>NW_010972962.1:2101280-2126674 GCF_000737465.1 Haliaeetus leucocephalus | reverse complement strand
AGGTGCCGAGGCCGAGGGCGTGTCGGGGAGCGGGGCCGGGGCTGCGCGGGCGGCGGTCGTTGTCGGGAGGCCCCCGGGCGTGGGTGACCCCCGCTGGGAAGGCTCTCTCTTCCCGCCCCCTCGACTGGGAGGGGAAGCCTGCGCGGCCCTTTTCGGCTTAAAAAGGAGGGCCGCGTAGAAAACCTGAACTTGGTGCCCCCGGGAGTTCCGCCTTGCTGTGGAAGAGCCCCTCTCTGATGGCGCGGGAGGTCTCCTCCGGTCTCCGGAGCTGCGCCCGGCGCCGGCCCGGCGTGCCCCGCTGCGGGCTGGCAGCGTGAGCTCCCCTCCGCTCCCCTCTCACGAACGGGCTCACCGACGCCGCCTTCCCCCGCGATGCTGGGGGGAAGCGTAGGCCCGGTGCGTGCCTCGGAGGCTGGCAGGGCTGGGATTTCGGAGGCTGAGAAGGAAACAAAGAGGCAGGGACCGCTCGGAGGGACGGCTTTGCAGCGGCTCCGATCGCTTTCCGTTGCGGGGATCTGTAGCAAGTATCGCCGCTGGTGTCAGTTGAATTCTGCTGGGGGGCGGGGGGGGGAATTCCCCTCTGCGTGTGTGCAGGGAGACCCAGCCAGCCCTCCGATTTTCCTTGATTAACAGCACTCTGGGAGCATACCGAGGCAGCAGGCTTTGACAAAATACTTTCAACACTCTTTAGATTAAGAAGGAAAAATGGAGAGCGCCTATTGTTGCACTTCTTGAATCGCTTCGGCTATTGTTAGCTTGGCAGCGCCTTCCTGGTGCCAGCCAAGAACAACTTTCCTCATAACTTCCGTTTTATAAATACAGGATGGCTAAAGGCGTGCGATGATGTCCTAAAAATAGCTGGGTGTATTCAGGTCAGGCATGTCTCCAGACTGGCAGCAGTAACACGGTCGTATTTTTGAACAGCCCCAGCTGATTCTACACAGAGCACGCAGGTTTAGCAGTGCACATACAATTGAGGCGCTCTGGGGTGCTCTCGTGTAGGAGTACTGTCCTGGCTAGTATTGCATTTCATCTTGTCTCGCCTGAGGACTGCATTGCATTGTTGCTTTTGATCTTAGCGTGAGCCATGGTGGTCATGTGTTATACTCGGCCTAAAACTACCCAGAGTAACTTCCTTTGCCTGCATTATCCTTTTTATTTCTGTCACGTGGAGAAGAGTTTGCCGTGGGTGAGGACCCTGGTGTGCCAGGAGCTGTGCAAGCAGAGGGCAAAGCCGCAGCCCTCAGCTGGAGGGGGTTTATAGTTCAAGTCGGGAGGGAGGGAGGGAGGGACACACCTGTGTGCAAGAGCAATAGGAGACAGTGCGACCCTCCAGACCAGTGTCATAGTCAGAAGCCAGTTTTTCCCAGCTGCTTGGTGAAGGAGATTTTACAGAAGAGATTTGAAGTAGAATAGCCTGCTAATATCCCTCCAAAAAATCTGCCCTCATAGTACACACTTGCTCGGATAGTTAACGAGAAGGCGGTGGAGCCTGGTATCACCATTTGGCCAGAGATTAAACCAGCCCTTTTAAATCGTTGGAGGGGATGCAGGGGCAAGTGGAGGGAGACTAGAACAGGCTTTGAAAGTCAAGACGTTTTGGTGCAGTGGGGAAGTGGAAGGACGGACAGAGAGGTGATGTGGTTATAGCTGTGGCTTAGAAAAATAATCCCTGCAGCAGCACCCTGGGTGGCTAAATAAGTAAAATATTGTATTTCAAGAGAAATGAGTGCTTGGAAAACCAGAGTATGATGGATGTTTTATTTGTGTGAGTGGACAAGAAATACTGTATCGTATAGAGTTATGAAGCAGGAGAAGTTGGTGAGATATTGTGAAGATCTAAGGCTTCAAGCCCGGGAGAGATGATGGTTATGGACCCAAGTGGGATACAGGCTGGCTGTGTCAGGTTTGGACACTGAGGCGCTGTGCAGAAGAAGGCCTCTTGGGGAAGGCTGGGGACAGTGGGCTACCTCTGAGCCGGCAGTCATCCACAGCTCGGGTACTGGAGGAGAGGCTGAGAGTTCAGCCTATGCAGGAAGATGGACTGCGGCAACAGAGCACATCTATGAGTAATTGGCAGGAAACTTTGGCTGAAAGATTAGATTCAGAGTAACATCAGGGAGGAAGAAAGAAATGCTTGTGGCACTCACAGAAACTGTGGAGGGCATGGGAGTAATTGCAGAGTTTAGAGAGGATGAGGAATGACATCCAGGAGGGGACAACATTTTAAAGCTAGAAAGCTGCTGTTGGAGACTTTGACAAAAGGAATTTCAAATGAGTGCAAAGAGCAGAAACCAGACAGTGCTTTATTTCACCCCACAGGCTCCCTAACCAGTCTCCCTGAGGAGTATAGTTTTTACACAGCTGTCAAAGCTACGAGCTAGGTCAGGAGTTCTTCATTCTGTGCTGCATATCGTTTGGGTCACTTTGCCACATTCCTTCAATGGGAAGCTGCAGACTCGCAGGGTGCTTGATCTCCTGGACATTATTTGTGTCCCATCTTTAAGCTAACTTATAGCCCTCTATCTTCTTCAATTCTTTGTCTGACCCTTTGATTTTATATAAATAGACATTATTTATCATCAGTAAGTAGCTGACTATGGAGAGGTGCTCCTCCCTCTGGCCCTCCAGGGGGTCTGCATGAGTTATAACTTCTTGGGCTTCTGCTCTTCTTGAGAAAGTTGGTGGTGGCTGCAGTGATACAGGTAGTTTCTGTCGTCTCACAGAAACTGCTGCCGTTGTCAGCAGTGGTCAGCGGCCTGCCCGGAGCAGCATGCCAACCTGCGGGTGCTGCTGCAGGACTGCAGCCAGCTGGCTGGGGTACCTTGTGGCCAGCGCGCCCTTGGGTCTGGGCCCTGAGTTGTGGTGAGGATTTTGGAATCTCTTCTTTTGCTTTCTGGTCCTTTTCTGTCCAAGTTTCTTGGCGAATGACTGTGAAGAGTTAATATTCATGCTGTGAAGTCATCAGGTCAGTCCCTTATCTGTACCAATTTGGGCTGCAATGTGCGGTTGTTCCACACTCTTCCCTCAGCCCAGGAAAGAAGCGAACTTCTCTACCCCAGTGCGTGGCTGGGCTTGGGAAGGTGAGGAAACTTGAGTCATGCATATTGTTAATAAAAACGTTGCAAAAATTTCCATAGTCTCCCCAGCTCGGTCTTGCAACAAATAAATAAGTGTGTGAGAAACTGTCGGCGCCCTAAACCACAGTGGTTTTGA
The DNA here is from genome assembly GCF_000737465.1 of Haliaeetus leucocephalus. NCBI lineage: Eukaryota > Metazoa > Chordata > Aves > Accipitriformes > Accipitridae > Haliaeetus > Haliaeetus leucocephalus. The sequence continues at coordinate 2,123,458 of NW_010972962.1, read as the reverse complement.
TATGGGACTGCCCTGAGTGCTCTACAGTTAAGCATGTTTGGGGTGTGGGCTGATAAAGCAAGTTTTTATATGTAATATACTGACATTTGCATATAGGGATTCTCTAAGGGTAAGTATGTTGCTGTGTGCTTATTTTGCAGAAGATAATATTGAAATGTAAAAGTTGGGGGCTTTTATTATTATTATTGCTACACAAATCCACCTAGTGACTAACCAAACCTCAAGGAGAGGAACAATTTGCAAAGCAGTTTTTCCTGAAGTAGTCGCTGTGAGACATGCAATGATCAGACCTGTGCTAAGTCATATGGTTTTCAGTCTTGTCCACTATATCCATGCACTTGAAACTGGAATGTGGCCCTTACTAACTATGAAAGAAGCAAAAATCAAGGGTTTCATTTCTTAATATTGCCTTAAGAGACAGCAGGTACAAACAGTTGCCAGATCACATATTCAATGAAAGATATTATGGAAGGCCACTGGGCACTATCTATAAAGAAAAAAGAAAAATACAAGAAAAAAACTTGTCCATTTGTCTGTCTTGCTGTCTGTTGTGGTTTAACCCCAGCCAGCAACCAAGCACCACGCAGCCGCTCACTCACTCCCCCCCCACCCAGGGGGATGGGGGAGAAAATCGGGAAAAGAAGTAAAACTCGTGGGTTGAGATAAGAATGGTTTAATAGAACAGAAAAGAAGAAACTAATAATGATAACACTAATAAAATGACAACAGTAGTAATAAAAGGATTGAAATGTACAAATGATGCGCAGGGCAATTCCTCCCCCCCCGCCGACCGACACCCAGCCAGTCCCCGAGCGGCGAATCCCTGCCCCCCCCTTCCCAGTTCCTAAACTAGATGGGGCGTCCCATGGTATGGAATACACTGTTGGCCGGTTTGGGTCAGGTGCCCTGGCTGGGCATGAGAAGCTGAAAAATCCTTGACTGTAGTCTAAACACTACTGAGCAACAACTGAAAACATCAGTGTTATCAACATTCTTCACATACTGAACTCAAAACATAGCACTGTACCAGCTACTAGGAAGACAGTTAACTCCATCCCAGCTGAAACCGGGACACTGTCATTGATGTTAAACCTTGTGTGATGGCAGTTTTTTTACTGAGGAATTATGAATGTGGACCTTGGTGATGCCTGAGATGCACCTTGAGGTCACTAAAAACTGTGACATTGTTCACTGCTGGGAGCAATAAAGCTAAAACTGGTGCCAACGGCAAGAGCAGGATTGGATGCTGCCCGTGTTTTAGCATCCTTCTCACATGGCATCTTACCTGATGCCAGAAGGGGTGGTTCTGCCGTTCACCCCTCATGGCAGGTCCCTGCGCCTTGCTCCCGGCACTCATCCAGGCCCATGGCAGTGGTGGGGCTTGCTGTGCAGCTGCACTGCTGCCTGGCTGCAGCAGCATGCACGGAGGGGCAGCAGCACAACTGTCAACTGCAGATCGCATTTAGAGAAGGGGCCGCGTGAAAGCACCGCTCCCGGTTCATACCTCTGTAAATCTCCAGCCTGTCCTGTTTGATCTCATGGGAAGGACTCCTTAAGAACATATCCTTTCCCCTGTTTTTTTAGGAAAAGAAAATGGTGACAATCTTTGCTGTCACTGCTTTCCCAACAGCAAGTTCATGGGGCCCCCAATAGCATTTGGGTTTTGACATTAGCAGTTACCTTTTCAGTGAGGACTGTGACTAGAAAAATGTGTGTCTGTATGTTGTCAGATACATGTGTGTGTTAGAGCAAAATCCACTGAACTCACGAATTCTTGAGGCCGCAGTGGGGGGAATTGTTTACCCCTGGAACAAGGGAACACATCAGAAGAAGGGCGTGGCCAGCCTTAGCAAAATTTGAGTTCATCCTAGTAATTTGGATAAATAACCATTGAGTTGATTCATAGGTTTCTGTATACATGCTGATTAAGTTCTTCATTAAGGCTAAATCGGAGGGTGAGGGGTGTGGAAATTTAAAACCAAGACTCTCTTATGCCTTGAATAGGTATTCATGGCCAAAGCAACTGAAGTCCTGGATAGCATGTCCCCTTGGGGCAGGGAAGGAGATGTAAACTTAAAAGCCCCAAAGACCTAGTTCTGCAAAATGTGTAATGGCCTATTATTTGTTAGGAAAAGTGAGGAATTCACTTTGGCTCCAATACACTAAAATAAAAAATACTAAAACCCATTAGTTGTCTTGCTCTCCGTCCCTTATTGTTACCTCTTTTCGGTAAATTTTGTTTCTTTATGTTGTTCTTGTGCCTCTCTTCATTCTGTTTCGTAAATGCTGTTGCTGTCTGTCTTTTCACTCACCTTCATCCGCTTGAGCATGCTTGAGATTTGGTCAGGGTTTCAGCACTGCAGTTGGTGCTGGAGGAGATGGAGGGCTGCCCACAAACAATAGCACTGGCCTATTGCTCTCTACTCATCTGCAGAGTGAAATTGTTTAAAATTAAGATCCTGCTCCTACTCAACTTCTTCATTTGGGGTTTTCCCCAAAGCTTCCCAGAAGCAGATGGTGCTTCCTGGAGCTGTGCTCACAGAGCACTACGCTTTCTGCAGTGCTGCATCCTCCCGACGAAACCAGCCGTATCCATCCTTCCTCCAGAGCTGCCAGGTTCAAGGAAAGCCCGTGTACAAGCTCTTTTGCTGTTCTGATGTCAACCTGTGCAGAGGTTGTGTATAGTCAACAGCTTGACCAGGATGCACCCTGAGGACGTGAGTTCATGGCAAGGACAAAAGAGTATCTTCTGGTTTAAAAAGCTTAACTGTAGAAGTGAGCTTAGGCTGCGTCTAGAAATACAACTTGGATCAATTTAATTGATCCCATAAAGAAGCAGCATGCCTTCGAATCGATGCCTTTCCCTTTGCCTGAACAGACTTCAGCAATGACTTGTCTGTTCCAGAGCTTCAGGGAAGGTTCAGGAAAACATGCAGTAGGTTGAGATGCCTCCTGGGAGGGGAGATGGAAAATGAAATAGGTTAGAAATGCTCTGGGAGCAAGCTCAGTTAAAGGGAAAAGGCTAAAGAGGATATGTATTGCATTTACTACAAGATAGAATAGTAGCTTTCTTTGGAAAACTAGTATTTTAAATAACAGGAGACTTAAAAATTATTGCCTTTATAGAAAATAAGATACCTTACTTTAGGAGAGGGGAAAAAAGAGACTAGAAAGCCAGGAGAGGGGGCAGAGGACAATAAGAAAAGAGTGGGGTTAGAGATGGAACCCGTGGCACTGCCGTAAGGGCAGCACGTTTTCGTCTGGGGAAGGAGGCTGACACAGAGTCAGTGGAGATGAAGGCTGCCAGGAATCCTGTGTGCACAATTAAGTTCAGGCTACAAAATCATTAGGGTTTATGGCCACTCAAATTATTACAAACCCAAATATAAACATTTATTTTCTTAAAATGGATTTTATCTCAGTTGGAGAGTTCTGGTTTAAATGCAAAATCCCCGCGCAGCCTGTAGCGTGAGTTGATGTAGTCACTCTGTGACGGAGCCAGTGCCGTTTCCTCCATGAACCATCCCTTTGCTTCCTGCAACAAGTGGGTCCACCTGGGCTCCTCAGGGCTACCGTGGAAGGATTCACAGGGTTGGACCTGGGTTTTTCTTATGTCCTTACGTGTTTTGTGCTGCCCATGTATTTTTTCTTTGGTCACATCACTCACCACTTTTGCGAAAGGTGAAAACTCCTCTGTATCTTGGACAAAAACTGTGAGAAAAGTTCTTGGTAACTTTGTGTTGCTCCAGGTGGTAAAATCTGCAGTCCCTGCATCAATGCAGTAAGGGAAAATACTTTTCAATGGCTTGCTTTTTAGTCCTAACACTTTTAAAACATTTTTAGACATGATCTTTTCAAAGCTACGCTGGGGGATTTCCACTCCCTTGCTGTTTTAAAACGCTTGTACTCTTGTTTTAACCACAAAGCTTACGCTGGCGTGAGCTCTCTCGCTCGCTCTCATTTTCTCCCCATTGAGGACCAGCTACAGTTTTCAGGTATGGCTTTACCAAAATGTGTCTCGTTAATGCCGGCAGGAGCCTAATGTTGCTAGAATTATTCCTCATCTCTGAAGGGTTCTTCAGGGGTGAACTGTGGCACACAGGGGTGTCAGTGGCACAGGGCTGCAGTGGGGGAAGGCTGCAGACCTCAAAACATCTCAGGAACTGAGTTTACTCCCTGAACCGGCAAAGCAGTGCCAGGGTGTCGTGGGGTAAATGGTGGTGCCCTCTTACTGAAATTTCTGTTGGTGCTCAGGAAGGTGGTAAAACATCCAGGTATTGCTACAGAAGTGATGGGAACAAAGTTATTTTCCAGCTGTGAATGAGATTATTTTAAGGCAAAAGTTTTCCATATTACTGTAACAATATTGTGTTGATTAGGTGTAGAGAGATTTCTTGATAATACAAAAACAATTAATGATTAGGAGATGCAGGGAAAAGAGTAGATGTGGCAAATAAGCAAGCTGGCTGTAAAATCAAAACTACTTCAGCACCAGACATACTTTGTTAGATGTAAGAGTGTATTTTTTTATTTTTTTTTAAATACTATCTGTGTTGTAATCTATACCTTAAAAAACCAATGAAGTCTAGTTTTATGGGGGTTTATTGTAATGCTTGACTGTAACTCTATGCAAAGGAAACCCTACTGTCTTACTCTGCTTAGTGAAAATTTGCCTATCGAGATTAGCAAATTGATGCTTGCTTAGTAAGGTTTTACTGTGCTTTGAGAATAAGGTAATACTGGAATTTTAATTGGATAATATTGTCTATATACAAAAGAAAACAAATTTGTTCTGCTGGCCTCTGCAGCAACATCCCCTGCGGGGTCTCAGGCACATATCCAATAGGAAATTATTACAGTTAGAAATATTTTCTCCTGGCTACCAGCTGGTCACTGCACCATGGTTTTTAAGCTATTAGGACAACAGCAGAACAGTTCCCGAGACTGACTGGCTGCCAGGTGAAGTAGGAGCAAGCCCTGAGTGTCAGTGGTGGGTCTGTGTTGGTGCAATAGGGGATCCTTTCCCTTTGCAGCCTCTGGGCTGGGGGGCCACAAATGATGCAGCCGGAGTCCTTCTCCCCCGTGGCAACTCTGTAAGTGCATTTCGTTGTCAGCAGTCAAAGCGTTGTAACTCTTCCTGGGTTGGAAGGGACGAGGATGTTCCCTCAGTGAGGTCAGATGTCATCATCTGCTGTTTTTACATAATCTGCTGTATCTTAAATATGTATTTCAAAGTGTATAGATATTTTTAGTCATTCTTTAGCAGACTCTGTTACCTGTTCCTCTCCGTATGTTAAGAGTTGGGGCATATATTTCTTGTCCGCAAATTGCAGTGTTTTTGTGGAGGACCTTATATTAGTAGTAAATCATATAACTTTGTTCTTTTAACTCAAAAATACTGGAGGCAGCTAATCTACCTAGTTTATAAGGCAGCTTGGAGGGCGTCATTTTAATGCAAGGTATGTTCACCTCCATCATATTTCTGCCTGTCATCTCCCAATGAACTGAATTGATCTTAGACCTCTAAATTTGACAAAACTTTCCCCACTGTGACTAAGACAGGCTTCCAGTTCTGATGTACCATAAAAGGTAGATAATTTTCAGAGGTAGGGACAAGGCATCCTCTAAGACTTGTCCCTACCAAGTGCCTTAGGGCAAAGCAATAGAGCTGAACTGGAGCAAGGTGTATAGGAACATAGATATATAACTTTTTTTCTATGCCCTGTTGTATGTATTTCATGAAAGCATGATAAGTAAGGAATTGATCACAGTGTTTTTTACTGAGCAATACCCCAGTCCTGGAGGGGAGCTGAGCATTACCCTCCCCTCATGCAGTGAACCTGGCAGAAGCCGTGCTTTCAGCCCCTATTTGCTGGGCAGCAGCAGGACCAAACTTGTCCATGCGTGATAACCAAAGCTGTGATAACAACACATATTTTCCCTTCTCAGTCTAAAAGATGTGGTGGCATTCAGTGCCTGTGCCTCGGGTCTGCCGTCCTGGAGGTTTTGGTGCTGCAGCCTGCTGTAGTGGTGTGCTCATAGCTCATGGGGGAATCTGCTGACCTTTTGCAGGGGCTTAGCTTTGTGTGAGAGAAAACAGGAAAAACACGTTGTCTTTAAAAAGAGCATCCGCACTATAGAGATGGTTTTCTCTATGTGCAGTAAGTATGTTTTCATGGCTAAAAAAAAGTTAATCTGTCCACAATAGTTCAATGTGATATTGGTGTTGCACGCCGCTTCTCTCAATTCTGACTGCTGGTGGCGTAGATAGGCAGCAGTGCTGCTGGAGGGGAACTGTTTGAATATGGCTTTAAAAATGTTAATGTAATTTTATATTAATATTAAGTCATGCCCATGCTGATTTTTCTTCTTATTATTATTATGTTCTGCTTGTGCCTTGCTCAGTTTCTGAACAGCAAGATATACTGTGTGGAGCATTTTAATGGAAAATGTTTGAGCGCAGTTTGGTGTGGTGGTAGTTAAAACAGGATAGCCCACATTTAAGAAAGATTATTGTTGTTATGAAAATTCTACCCCTTGGATTATTTCCAGTGAGGTTAAAGCATCTGTGTACAACACCGTTATGTAAAGAGTTGTTCCAGAAGTGTTTTGCATGTGCTGCTGTTGGTGCAGGCAGGGCTGGGATGCTGAAATGGTGGGAAGGTGCAGCTGAGAGCTCTTTATACTGCACTGCTATTGAGCTCCCACTCTTTGGTAGCTGTTCATAGGACTTGGGCTTAGCTTCTAGTGACTCATACTACTTTTGTATGTGCAGTCAGAATTAATTCTATTTATTTCAGTATTTTGAAATCCATTTTTTTGACGTGTAGATTTTCAGTGTCCATAGATTGGGGTATTTTTTGTGTGTGTGCTGTTGCAGTGGAGTTGCAATGAAAATCCCTTTGCTGCATGCGTTGTGTGTCTGCCACAAGAGCATCGTCATGCAGCATGAACCTACCACTCTCTTTTAAAACAGCACTACAGTTCACATGCATGCTGAAATATTGTAGTGTGTGCAATAAAGGACGCCTTCCCATTGCTCTTAGCTGTGAACAGGCAGAAGTGAAAGCATACCTCTTCTCCTACATGGGCCAGGCATTAGCGTAAGCAGGAAATTGATTCAGTTAACCATTGGCGTGCTCTCCATGTCACAAAAAAGCACTTTTTCCCCTGACGGTTTCCCTTTGGTTTCAGTTCCAAGGCCACGGGCGCTGGAAGCCAGAAGTGGACGAAGAGCTTCTGCAATCCGCCCTGAGTCACCGGTGGGAACTGGGACGGGAATCACGCGCCACCTGCGATGGTTTGGATTGCATCCCGCCGAGCGCTGGCCGGCGGTAGGTCTGGCGGTAGGTCTGGCACAGGGCTGCCTTTCTCGGCTCCTCCGAGCCCACCTCCCCAGCTGGTTCACACAGGCGCTTCCCCAGCGTGGGTGAAGCATCGCCATCCACTGGCCCTCTCCTGGGGCAGCCCGTTTCCTCCAGCAAAGCAGCTGCAAACCCTGCAGCAAACCTCCTGCAAGGCTGGCAGTGGTGGCAAACATCCCCAGTCTTCTGGGCGCCCCGAGGTTTCCGTTCTGCCCTCTGAGCAGGCAGGCTTGCCTTTCACCTAAAGTGCTCTGTCCTGTGCCCTGAGGTGCCCTGAGCTGTGCAAAAGGCTCCTGAGTGAGTCTGAGGTGCAGGAGGAGCTCTCACAGAGATGCTGAGAGTCTCCATTTTTAGGAATGGGATCTGGGTTGGGTGCGTCATGAAGGTGTTTAAGGATATAAAGGTTCTTGTTTCAGCAAGGTAGTTGGAAGACGTTGTACCACAGTAGTGCTCCTTGCAGAAAGAGATGGGAACAAATGTGTTTGATTTGATGAGCAGCGAGAGCTCTGAAGGAGTTTCTGGATGGGATTTTGGGCTGGTGACTGTGTTTCTTCTTAATACATCCCATAACTTCGTTGCCTAAAACATCTGTAACATTGTTCACCCCAGCTGGAAGTACTTCTGGAGTTAAGGTAGAACCTTAAAGGCAAAACAGGTAAAACGTGGATTTTATTTTTTTTTTAGTGTGTTTTTACACAGTGTGGCATTAACTTGCTAAACCATGCTATCAGGTGATATATGTCCTGGAGTGTAACAGGACTCAGGAAATTGGATACCATGTAAATGGGAGAGAGCACTAATAAGAGAGAGGAAGGAAACATGTTTCAGGATTCTCACCAACCAACAACAGAATGAGTTTGTAGGAAATTTGTCCTGTAGGTGGTCTATGCTGTGGAAGTTGACAGTGACAGCTGTCCATCTGCCTTTGAAGCAGCAGGTGCGCTCTGCTGCTGGCATCAGCTACCAAGGCAGCCCAGGCACAAGGCTGGTAATCCCTTGGGCTGCATTTGGGCATCTCTCGTTCGTGCGAGGAAAATAGAATTGCTCCTTACTAAGCGTCAGAGAACCGGGAACCCCGTTTTCAGAGGAGAAAAGGTCAGCTGTATAAAAATGAAAGGAGTGACATGGACAGTCATCTCTGGTTTGAAGCAGAAGGCTGTTCATTTGGAGGGACCAAACAGGGTAATTTGCAAACTCCAGTTGGAATAAGTCTTTATGCCTGGAATATGATTAGGGCTCGTATTCCTGTGGGCTACCGACGTTAGATGGCCAGTTGTGCTGGAGTAAGTCTGACATTCAGCCTGGTGGAGGGCAGGGAGGCTCTCACAAGCTGGGCAGGTAAATTCTCCGTACAACTGTGAACAAGGGTGTTGAGTTACAGGAGCACGCAAATGTTTGCTGTGAAATACGTTTTTGTTGGTTAAGTGCTTTGGCTTGTTTTTGAATCAGGTACTTCATCTGTCTGCAGGATTTCCTCACCCAGTATGGGATATTAAAGTAGAAAGGAAAATGGATGCTGCTTTCTGAAGCCTAATTGCTGCTTTCATGGGCCAGGAATCCACGGCAGCAGGGAGCTAGGGCAGTATATCGGTACTTGGCATACTGTTTCATGCAAGCCATGAGGTTATTAATGGTGATGTATTGGCCCTGCTTCCCTACGAAAGCAGCAGATACCCTCGGTGACCTTGCAGGAGCTGAGTCAGAGCTCTTGGAGAGGTGCTGATGCCAGTAAGAGTGACTCGAGTGACTGACAAGGTGGGTGGTGCATGCAGAGGCGAAGTAGCGTCCCACAGCACAGCTATAAAAGTGAGCACTTCCCCTGTGAAACAATGCGAGACCTCAGGTGCATTGTGCTTTTGTACACATCCTGTAAGGAAAAAATGTCTTCTGAATGCAAAGCCACAAGAAATGAAAATGAGAGTGGCTCTAGGTCTCGAGCTACTTGCAAAAAAAATACTGCAAGATTGAGGGACCGGTGGCAAATCTCAAGGTTTGTGACTTAGGGCTGAAAAAAAATGTTGCTGGGTTTTCCTATTAGAAAATTAACATTGCATTCCTGTGCTGTGTATGAGCTTTGGTAGGTTGAGAGAAACACTTATGTCACTCTTCTGATTGCCATCTTGCTTTTCTGTCTTTTTTTTTTTCCACCACTTCTTTCAGGCAGGATTAATATAGCCAAGAACTTGCACATAATTAAGTAAAATTTTGAAAAAATAGGGTTAGAGTTTGCTGCTATGAATGAGTGATCAACAGGAAAAAGAAAGATGTCAAGTTAAGAGGCTTTGACTCCTGTAACACCTGAACTGAAGGTAAAATCCCCTTGTTGCCTTTTTTTTGTATGCTCCTTGCTGTGAATCACAAAGCTGTCTCCTGCTTGAACCAGTACAATGAACTTGTGAAGTCATGTGGGTGGGCTCTGCCTTAAGTGTAGACTTCCCTGGCAGACATTAGGGCCAAGACTTGGCCTTTGCTTTCCCCAGCCATGTCTGTGACTCTTGTAATTTTTTTAAGACTAAGAGCTGCTGCAAGAAAATTTAAAAAAACATAAACATCTCTATTCTGCGGAATAGTTTTCAGATTGTGAAACTCTTTTCCAAAGAAGCATGCTTTGATGCTTGTCGTGTAACCATCGTTTTGTGGTTCTCTGAGCATTTTGTTGTTCTTCCATAGCTGGCGCTGCATTTACCTCCGAAATCTGTCGCATCCTGCTGCAGATGACAACCCTCCCGTGAGCGGCAGCCTGCTGCAAGTGGTAGCCAAGGCAGTGTGGCTGCCAGTGAATATTTGAAAGGAATCCCCCTGTGTCTGGTTCCCAGCGCAGCTCCCATGGCCTGTGACGAACCTGCTGCTCTCTCGGGCATCTTCACGCGCCAGAACTCTGCCAGCGCCATCTCTCTGGACTTTGAGCCTGATGCCGACTACAAGTTTGTTGAAACCTTAGAAGACAGGTACAAGTGCGCCTACTGCCACCTCGTCCTTCGCAATCCCCACCAGACGGGATGCGGGCACCGATTTTGCCAACAGTGCATTCTTTCTCTGAGGTCAGTGCAAATTCTTCCCGCATCTACAAGCTCCCCGTACGCCCCTTCCTCAAAAGAAGTCAATGCCTTCTATAAATCAGCAGTGAGTGCCATAATAATAGTACTGATCTGATAAAACCCTGAAGGAGTCAATGGAAAGGCTCTGCTGAACTCAATGACTGCATGCTCGGTGTTTTAAAGGTGTCTTTAAAGACCTTACCCAGTGCTGGCGAGGAATACTTTGGTAACTGCAGGGAAGAAATTGTTGATGTAAGCTTAAGCACTACTGCATGAGATGCTGTTTCAGTCTGTCTGTCTAGCATTGTGCTGTTCAGATTAATTTGTTGCATTAATGTCTCTCAGTACTGGCACTGGTGGTTAGATTAAGCTGTTTTTGTTTGCTTCTGTACAATTTCTTTTATTTTAGTGGAGTTATAAAACTGATGTTAGTATTACCTGATATTACAGTCAAATCATAAGGCTGCTGGCATCCATCTGCTTGGGATTTACCTGCAGGTACAAATGAGTTTACCCGGCAGACCTGTCTGGAAATACATTACATACTGTTTGGTGTACCTGAGGGCAGGATTTGGCTTGGGAAGGCTGCAGAGAAGCCTGATTACGTGGATGGATGTCGCTATTTACCTTTTATGAATTTTAGATGCTTTGTGTTTGCTGCTTTCTCTCTCTGGGTTGCCTCCCTTTTGCACTGCCTCAATAAGTGTTTTTCCATCCTTTATCGTAGGACTTCTGGAAGCCTTTTAAGACAGGAGCCCTTAGATCTTCTTTTACTGGCGTAGCAAGAAGTGTGCTGCTTGCACAAGGCAAAGGCTGGGTATAATGCACACGATGGGATTTTTTCAGATATGATATTTGCAAGCAGCAGATGGCCAGAGAGTGACAAAGGCCTCTTAATTAAAAAACATCAACAGTCATAGGACAAACTCTGCTTTCTGTTACATATTCACTGTCGCAGCTTAATACCCTCTTAGAGCTGTGGGCAGAATTTGGCTGTGTAGTTGCCAGACAAAAATATTTTCAAAGCACTTTTTTGGGTTTTATGGTATCTAGTACTGACTTCTGCCAGAATCAGATTCTAGCATAGCCCAATTTCATAAAATAAATCAAATTTTCTGTGGGTTAACATGAATCTTCTTTTGATCTAGAGAGTTGAATGCAGTACCCACTTGTCCTGTCGACAAAGAAACAATAAAAATGCACGAGGTAAGTGGCTGTAGTTTTACTCCAGCAGTCAACATCTGCACGGAAAAAGCAAGACAGCTGAGAACAAGGTGGCTCATAGTCTGTTAGTCCTCAGGGGCAGAGCAGTTTTTGTCTTTGAAATGATGCTAAGGGAAGCAGTGTATTCAGTGATGCTCTCCCAGAAAGGAAGTATGGCTATAGAGCTAAAGCTTTATTTTATACCTCATGTTCTGAAGTTATTTCATTTTAGTCCTCTGTATTTCCAGTAGCGTTGAAGAGTTTCACAAAGTTTTAAATCTTCTCTAGTCTTCAGATGTTTGGGTGGGGGTTTTTTAGGGGAGAGTTTATTGACTTACTTTTTAATGCCTCATCTTGCTGGGGAATCTTTTTTATTGATTGTCTTTGTTTTGACTTGGTTATAATTTGCTACCTTAACTATTTCCATTATATATCATTAACCCTGCAGACTTAAATTTACTTTTTGGTAACTGTTTAGAGGAAAAGACAAGTTCATGCTTCTTATTTTGCAAGCTACTGATTTTTATTTTTGTTTTGGTAATGGTTTTGTTTGTCCTTATTTATATGCCACAGCTTGAAAGTATGCCAGATACTTGGTCCTGCCAGAATGAATTTTTCAGTGAAATCAAATGTCTCCTTCCTCTCTTTCTGCTATTGCTGATAGGAAATTGCAATTAGACTTTCTATGTGATTTTCATCTTTCACTCGTTGTCTTCTCCTTTGTGCAAATTTTTATGGCAGTAGTGCAACAGTGAGCAGCTTTATTATGCTCCCTATAGGAAGATCTCTAAATAAGACTGAAAGTTAGCTCTGGGGGCTTAATTTGCTTCTGCATATGTAACTGGGAACAGTGCTGTTTCTCAGAGTCTATAGAAGGGGTATCTCAGCATCGTCTCCATCCCAAAGGCAGGCTGCGCTGCTTGAACATCAGAGGAGTGTGCACAGAGCTGGTTTGGTCTTTGGGGTCTTTTAGCTCCAGCTGCTTTCTTCTAGATACAGGCAGGCTCTGGGAGCAGTTTTATAGCTCCTGAGCTACTAATCCTGTTGGCTGTGGGATGGATCAGCATATGTGGAATAACTATATGGGGAAAAAAACCTATGCTTATTAGAAAATTCATATTTTTAATATAAGTTTTCAATATGAATTATCAAGAACCATACTCGCAATTATGGAGTCTACACTTGTGTGCTTAAAAGATTTGTCGTGACGTTTTGCTTTTTTATATTCTTTATAACATCCTATGTGACTGTGTATGAAGGTTGGTTTGCTTCCTTTACAGGTATTCAAAGACAACTGCTGTAAAAGAGAAGTTCTCAACTTGCATGTGTTCTGCAAAAACATTCCTGACTGCAATTCAAAAATAATTCTGGGACGATATCAGGTTAGTTTGCTTGATCGGTTTTGAAGCCTTTGATTTTCATGCAAACTCTGTGTATTTATGATAAGCTGAATTCCAGTGATTGTCTTCAGACTTCAGAGTTACTGTAGCAATGTGGTTTAAGTACAAAGATTATGACTTAGCTATACACTGTAAGGAACAGATGTTAAGCTCAAAATATTATGGCTGTTAGCTTGTTCCAGCTTTGCCTTAGGTTATTTGTTTAAAAAGAACCATTTGCTTTATGTAGCTTTCATATATCCACAGAGTCTACTCATACCTTCTGTATGCTTAGGTGCCATGTAATGGTTGATTGAAGAAAACTTGCCAAGACATATTGGCCATTTGGGCCTTTATTGAATGAAAAATGGAAGTCATACAAAGGAACCTCCAAATTTTTACGTTCACTTTAATTTTGAGGTTGGAAAAGGAGAAAGTTTACGGAGGAAAGAGTATTTGGAATTTTGTTTGTTACCAAACTGCTAAATGTTTCTGTGAGTCTGTTAAGCACCTGCAGATGCAATGAAATACTTTGGGGTTTAATTTGCTGTTGCGTGTTGCAGGAGCACCTTCAGCAGTGTTTGTTTGAAAGCGTGCAATGCACCAACGATGGATGTTGTGATCAAATTCTTCGGAAAGACTTGAAAGAGCATTTGAGCCGGCACTGTAAATTTCGAGAAGAAATGTGTCAGTACTGTAATAAATATGTGGTGTTAATTAACATAAAGGTAAGATTATAAAGCATTCCCTGGGAATCCATAGCACGTGTTTCCTCTTAGTGTTGCTGAGTGAAAGGTTTCCAGCATTGCAATGGGGCTTAACAACTCCTGAAACAAAATTTGGCTGAGTAGCTGAAGGAGAAAGTATAATAAATGTGCTTGCTTTAAATAACACCAATTACTGTTGCTGTTATGAACAACAATGTGATATGGGACTTGCACATGTATGTTTGGGATTATTGTTTGCATAGCTTCCTCTATGTATACTACTTTACAAAAATGCAAACCATTGCCTTGTTTTCTTTCTTTTTCCCCAGAATCATGAGAAAAATGACTGTCCTGATTATCCTGTGCCTTGTCTCCAAAACTGTTCACAAATAATTCTGAAAAAGGAGGTACTATTATTTTTTTCATATACTGTGACTCAGCAGATCACACACATTTATGAAAACTAAAAGTTATGTTGCAGATCACGTTGGCCTGTGCCAATAAAACTTCATTGCACTAAGTATTTTCTTTGTTTGGTCCTAAAAGGGATATATGTCCCATCTTACAAGTGAGGTGTTCAGTCACTGCAAATCATTGGCATTTTGCAGTATGGAAAAATATCTGGCTGGCTTATTGACTCTGAATACTCATTTTCCTGTTTACGTGATTAGTGGTGTCATGACATTGGCCTTTATTCACCCTTTAAGCAGGCATTCAGATTTTATCAGTGCAGCAAGTTACTTAATATTTATTTCATTACAAGTTTCTTTTATGTTAATGTGCGCAGATTGAAAAGCACCACGCGGTGTGCCCTGAGGCAGAAGTGGACTGCCCATATAAGCAGTATGGCTGTCTTGTAAAGGTACTGTTTTATAGATCTTGTTTGTACCGGGACTGGAATTTGTCTCCCAAACCAATTGGAGTAACTAATCAAAATAACCAATTTTTGTTCTTTCACAACCATTTCTAGTATTGGCTAAGATGCTGTACTAGAGAATCAGGACTGCCATTCCCTCACTTTCAAAGCACAGAGGAGATGTTTTAAATGCTTGCATCAATTAATTTTTTACTAACAGCTTCAAAAATCTGTGTATCTTATTATTTTATTCTTTCACTTCCCCCTCTGCCTCACTAAGGTTAAAAGAGGGAAACTTGCCGAACATGAAAATGGTGCCCTGAGGGAACACATGCTGCAGATTTTAGACAAGAACTCCCAGTTGGAAGAACAGGTAAGTCATATTTAATGAGCACTCTTGAGCATTTCTTGGCTGCTTGGAGGACGATATGAGATTCTGCATTTGTTGCCTGGTTTAGCTCAGCTACGTTTTAAAAGAGGGGGTTTATTATCATCTGTGTACTCCTCAGAAGTCAAAATAAGCTCTTCTAGTGAAGTCAGTCAATTAGATGGAAACCTCTCCGTGCTCAGGCACGTATATTCTCCACCAAACACGGTGGGAGGCTCGTTGCCATCACTCACCCCATTTGCTTTCGGTCTCTGCTTATCATTGATATGAGGGTTGGAGATAAAGCATTTAAAAGTTTCAGTGGCCAGTCAGATTACTCCGAAAAGGAGCCTTTAGATGCCCAAGTCACCCCCTCTGTAGAGGCAGCACAGAGTAGTGCAGAGGCAGTTGTAAGCACCTTTCCACTTGTGATCGCTTCTGTGGCTCCCAGCTGGTGACACTGGGTGTATGCCCAGTCCTGCTAAGATGTATGCATCCAAACTGGTGATTGACTTACTCTTCTGTTTGTTTATGCTAAAAATAAGTGCCTCAAAATGCTACAACTTGGGTTTGGAGTTAGTACTACTCACTGACTCATCTCTTTTAGTGGCTAGATCCTAGTATGGGGGGGAGCGGGAACTATATACATACACACAGAAACAGATGTATTATCCCCCTATAGAGCTGAATGGATCATCATGATTGAGATGAGAGATACAAGTCTCGTTGCACCTGTTGCCACACAGATCTATTAAAGAGTATGTTTACCTTATGTTCAGTACTTGCCAGTGCTTATCCACGAATTGTGAATTAAGTAGTGCTGTATCTTGCTAAGTTAGAGGTTTTGCATTGTAAACTTTTCCACTTTCTCCTATGTAGTCACATGTGTCTTAATTTGTTTGTTCTATATTTTTGGTGTGCCTTAGCGTTTTTACTCTGTTTTTTTCCATCTGTAGATATCTGACCTGTATAAGAGCCTGGAATGTAAAGAGATTAAAATCCAGCAGCTAGCAGAGGCCATTAAAAAGTGTGAGAAAGAATTCAGACAGTTTACACAACTGTTTGGTAAAAATAGCAACTTGATGGTAAGCACACAGGTGAGACATAATTTTATCTTTTTTGGCCAATTGCTTTCTTGCATCCTGAAACGTGTTTATCCAGTAGTAGTTGTCATTAATAGCAGAGCAATAACCAATCTCCCAGACACTTCACAAGCCCTTCTTGCTTTTTTAGAATACAGTATTTTCTTTTCATTTTAACCAATAAAGAAGTTTGGATATCTGATCTGGACAAAAAGAACTGTATAAATCCTCATGGCCAGATCCCCATGGCAAATATGCAGGTGTAAATTTGAATAATAGTTGAATGAAGTGATGCAGTGCAAATGGATCTGAGTAAGGGGTGGCTTCTCAGCCACTAAATGCCAAATTAATTGTGAAGGAGCATTTGGATATGTTCCTAAGCCAGCAGAGTACTTTTGAATGCACCATACAATTGATATTGCTGACATGCTAAAGGCTTCTTTATCTTATTTCAAATGAAATGGCTGATTTTATGAATGTCTCTTGTCTCTGCTTCCACCTTCTTCCAATGGCATGAACTGGGAAGGCTCTGGCCAGTCACCTGGATAAGTCTGCGCGCCTGGAATCGCAAGTGAAACAGCTAATACAGATGGCAAACCAGCAACAAAGCAAATTAGACTTGCGACCCCTGTTTGACACAATTGAACATGTAAAACAGAAGATTGCCCTGATGGAGACATACGATCAGCGCTTGGGTGTGTTGGGACTTTCAGTTCTTTTCTGCACGGGTGTGGGATTTTGCGGATTTACTGGTAGCTAATAGAGGCTCTGGTGCTACAGTCAGTCAGTTGCAGCTCTTCGCCAGGAAGGACTTTCTTCTCGCTTTCTAAGACCAAGCCATGGTGCTGTGTGTGCTGCGTACTCCCACCTTCCCCTGCTCCACAATGTCTCCTGAATTCCTGTGACACTGCAGGGCCAGAGAGCTGGCCTTGGTCAGGCTCGTGCACTGTGGTGGAGGCAGGGGTACTGTGCAGTCAGGCATTAAATCTGGTTTGTAGTTACCAAATTTCCTTATTCAACTGCAAGCTGCAATTACAATTAAAAAAAGTTAACAGTAACAGCCTGTACTCAGTAGTTCAGAATTGTTAGCTCGAGTCCGGTTGCTCTTTGTATCCAGTGCTCTGACAGTTTTATTTTACCAGATGTTTCTCTCCTTTTTTTTTTTCTTTTTTTCCTTCCCCCCCCCCCCCCCCCCCCCAGTTGTTTTGGAAGATCAGTCCAGCAAACACGATCGCCAGATCAATATTCACAAAGCACAGCTTAATAAAAATGAAGAACGGTTTAAGCTTTTGGAAGGCACATGCTACAATGGGAAATTAATCTGGAAAATCACGGACTACAAGATGAAGAAAAAAGAAGCAGTGGAAGGCCGTGTCCTCTCCATATTCAGCCAGCCCTTTTACACCAGCCGTTGTGGGTACAGGTTATGTGCAAGAGCCTACCTGAATGGGGATGGCTCGGGAAAGGGAACACACGTCTCCCTCTACTTCGTGGTGATGAGAGGGGAGTTTGACTCGCTGCTACTGTGGCCTTTCAAGCAAAAAGTTACACTTATGCTTTTGGACCAAAGTGGGAAAAAAAATCACATCGTGGAAGTCTTTAGAGCTGACCCCAACAGCAGCAGTTTCAAAAGGCCGGATGGAGAAATGAATATTGCCTCTGGATGTCCACGCTTCGTGCCACACACGGTCCTGGAGAACACAAAGAACACCTACATCAGAGATGACACTCTGTTTTTGAAAGTGGTTGTGGATTTAACCGATCTGGAGGAATTGTGAAAAGCGTGCCCGATCCATGTGACTGCTTTAAACATTTCGAAATGCTTTTTTGGAGACTACTAGCCATGCAATAGTGAATTGCCACTAGTCGAGCTACTGATAATGTTTCGAGGCTTTTGGACTGCATAACAGATAATGAATTGCCAAAGCATCAGCCTTTCCTTTTTTAACCTTTTTTTCAAGACTGCGTTTTTAAGGCAGCTAGAAGTCCAGTTTGATGCGAACATGCATTCGATCCAGACTTGGCTCAGTCCAGGCTGGGGGGAATGCTTGTGTCCCATCACCAGACTAGTGTTTGGAGACAAAACTCCTCCAGTAAGCCCCCTGGAGCCCAAGCAGGCCTGTGGGCTCCCATCCCTCACACAGAACTGAAGCCATGCCCAAGTGTGCAAGTGCATTTCACTTGTCTGAAATGGAAGCATTTCAACATTAGCACATTTGAATCAATGTATCTTGATCCCTCCATCTCCTGGATTTTTGAAGTGGAGAGAATGGCTTCAATCAGGCAGGGAAAACATTTGCCTGGGATCTTGCATCTTTTTTGTTTGTTTGTTTGTTTGTTTTAATTGGTTTTTTTCCAGAAAGCCCAGAGGAAGATGCCAATGCCTCTTACTTTTCTAGCCTGGTATTTCAGCTGTATAGAGTACCCCCAGGTCACAATAGCTTTGTTATGTCCTTTCCGTTCCTGCCTAGTGCCTTGGGACTGATTTCCATTGATGGTAAACATCCACAGTCCCCATCTGAAGCCAAAAGAAGCTGCAGGCACTTCTCACTTCTCAGGACATGGCCAGAAGCAGGGTACTCTTGGCTGCACTGCTGGAAGAAGGGGTGCAAAACTCCTGTACTTGTGCTCCCACACCTGCACAAAAGAGATGTTTTCTGGCCTACCAGCTCTACAAAAGACAGGAAGAGCTTTGGATATCTGCTTGGGAAAAGGTCCACGTAACATGCACTGTTCCCCTCTGCTAGAAATTTGGATGTTTGGGAAAGAAGGAGGAAAATGGGTTAGGGAGTGAGGTTGCTGTAAGAACCCAATTCTCACAGGTAGTGCAGCTCTAGTGTTTGTTAAAGAGCGAGACAGCCACTAAGTAATAATGAAGTGCGTCTGAATATCTTAATTTTTATCGCAAGTTCCTTCCATACTGCAAGGGAACATGTGCATTGTGCGGGGTTTATTGGAGATGCACTAAAACCACCAAGATCAGGCACTGAGGAACAAGTGACAAAGAATACACGTGCCTTTTAAAGCCTTTTGGGTGCCTGTAAGAGGGATGTAATTTTGCACACCTGGTCATTTTATTACAAGTGACAGAATTTTGTGTGTCTCTCATCTCTCACAGATCAGGTAGTGAAACATCGCAACGTTATCCATTGCTCCTGCAGTCCACTGGCAGAGCAAACCCAGAGCTTGTCAAGAGACAGCAAGAAACCAAGCTGGGTTTAGACTAAGAGTAAACTAGGCAGGATAAAAATCAAAATGGGGCACAGACTGCAAGGTATAAGGTAGAAAATTCAAGAGGGCAAATGTGGCAAAATCAAAAATGCCCTTTCTGTGTGGGATGTTGAGATCAACTGAAATAATACAATTTGGGATTGATACAAAGACAAAGGCAGAATACTGTATTTTATATCTGCAATCTCATTGCTAGGCACTTATTTTCCCACAGGGTTTCTAGGACATAATTCAGACACAAATATTTTCAAATTCAGGGACAAGAGGGAAGAGACCTTAATTATTGGTACCTTATGGTGACTTAGCACATCTGAAATGTTCATTTTGATTTAGATGTCCTTTTTGTTGTAAGATGTCAGGGCGTACTGGCCCACTGTAGGGGCTTTCCGTGTTCCCAGGGACAGATGGTGGAGAATGGATTTTATTCTCTTGTATGGCCATGACTGACTTTAAGACTCATTTAAGTCTCATTTTGGCTGTACAACAGAGACAATTAGGCCTCATGTCCCTAACGCTTCATTACAGAAGGAGCAAGCTTGGTTTGAAAATGGTGTGGCATTCTAGGACATCAATCCTGAGCCTCGGACGTGGACTTCATGTCAATTATTACTTTAATATTTGTCATGTAACTTTCAAAATGGCACAACTTGCATAATAACCACTAATAACTGATGGAAACATACCACTCATGTTTCCTGGAACTCTCCAGTATGTTGAGTGTGAAATACAGAAAGCGATGAAGAACTTGGAGAATCAAGGGAGGCAAGAGGGAAAGGATGCGGTCTGTATCCTGTCAAATTCCCAGCCCTCTCCGCCTCCACCACCCCAAGGTAAAATGGGGATAATAATACTTGCAGAAGTGTTAGGACTATTTAAGTGTTTGTGAAGAATTTTGAGCATGAGAAGAGCTAAGTATTATTAAAACTCCATTTCTAATTGTTCGAGTAGGTGATGGAGCAGTGACGTGGATAAGTGTTTAGTGTGTTCCTGGACAGATTTTGAAAGCATGTTCAGTTTTACCCAATCCATACTGCAATCTCTCCTCTACTTACCAGTTGGGTTTAGGTTTTTGCCACGAATATTCCTTTTAACATTTTGAAGCACAAATGATTCATCCTGGGTAATGGAAACATCCCTTTTGAAATACTGCCTGTTTTATAAAGAATTAGTTGAGAAAATTTTTTTAAAGACAACCTTCTTTAAATTTGTTCTTTTTATTACAACAATTGAGAGATTTATGTTAAAATTCTCAGTGATTTTTACTACTTGTAAACAGGATTTTAAATTTCATCCCATTCCTAATAAAGAAAAAAATGTTGTATCGCATGAATTGTTGGGAAGAATTTTGATGTTGCATGAAAAACACCAAAAAACTTTTCAATAATATTGTACTGGGTAAGTAACCAAAAAAGTGTAGGGTATTTCTACATCAGCATACAGTATGTTTTTAATGTATTTATTGACAGTTTGTAGTTGTTTGAATATCTCTTACTACAGGCATTTTTCTAGCCAAATGTCATCACTGTATACGTAAATTAATGTAAGAATAAAAAATTTTATCATCCTTCTGGAATGAGTGTGGCATATATTCCTTTTGGCTGGATTTAAGCAGACTTTTTAGAAGGATATGGAGTACTGGATATTTGTTTACAATCAAAAAAAACCCCTGACACTGCTTTAGATTAGGAATCAATGTGCTTCACAGATATTTTGGTTTATACTTGAGTATCATAAAGCAGCTGCACATAGAAGTTCAGTAAATTCTAAGCTGAGCTAGACCAGATGAAGATCCATGAGGTCCAAGGATCTATCGGAATCATAAGTGGACATTATTTCTGTTTGAAGCAGGTTTGGGTTCAGCTGAGGCTGGATTTGTTTCAGTTTAGGCCAGTAACAGTATCCCGTGATTACTTTGTGCTTGAGAACATGGTATTTTAAAAATGGGAATGGAAAACTTGGAAGGCTTAAGCCCAAAGTATTGGAAATCGGCTTGGGAAGAATGTTAGCGTCTGACTCCCATTCCTATGTGAGAGTTCAAAGACCCACTGAGTGCCACAGGGTGTCCCAGCTCCGTAAATACGGCACGTAGGGTGGAGGTGATGGACGGCCTTGGCACTGTGCTGCTGTGGGCAGCGTGAGAGCTGCCTTCACACTGTGGGAGGGAGTGGGAAACGAGGTCCTAGGGCAGGACTCAAGCTCCCTTAGTTGCTTTGCAGCCAGCCCTGCTTGGCTCTCATCCGTGCGCCTGGAGATAAAGACATGCAGAAAGGCCGTGTCCACGTACTGGTGCACAGCAACCCAATGGCGGGGGAAGCTTGGGCTTTGCAGGGGTCTCCATTGCAGGAGCCACAGCTGGACCTGGCTCACCCAGCGCTGTTCCTTGGGGGCTGGGGGAAGTCCACGCACTGGCCCACAGCTCACGAGGGCTAACTGCAGAGGGCACCGAGCAAAGGCAATGGCCCACGCTGGCCAGGCAAGGTGGGCGGTGTGGTGAGAGGCCCTGCAGATCCTGCGAAGCACAAAGGAGCCTTGTTCGGGACAGGTTCCTGTGGCAGGAGCCGTTCATTTTTTGAGCAGGTACACGGAATAAGTCACTTGCTTCAGTTGCAGGCGAGGCTCAGCAAAGGCTTCACGACAGCCGTTTAAGCTCAGCTCAGCCCACGGGCCGGGAAGGGGCTCCAGCGCGTGTCAGGTTGGGCTTGTGGCGCCCCTTGCAAGAGGTGCCTGGCCAAGTCGGCAGCACCCTGCAGGAGCCCCGGGGCTTTGGGCTGGCAGGGCCCCTCTGGGGCTGGCAGGGCCCTTCGCGTGGCCGCGCGGTGTGAGGCCCGGCGCCCTCGCCCGAGGCGCCCACCCAACCGCGGGGAAGGCGGGGGGCAGAGACGCCTCGGCCCCTGGAAGCCCTCAGCCCCGAGGCGAGGTGCCGGCCGAGCAGGGCCCGAGGCCCGGCCAAC
>NW_010972962.1:2100953-2101184 GCF_000737465.1 Haliaeetus leucocephalus | reverse complement strand
GGCCGCCCCTTGGTAAGCGCGTCGGCGGGGAGGCAGCCGGAGCGGCAGCGGCCGGTCTCCTCCCCGGGTGGGTCGGGCAGGGGGTCCTGCCGGCAGCCGGGCCGGGGCCCGGCCGCGGGGAGGGGGCGGGAGCTGGGAGCCGAGAGCCGATCTTCGCCCAGGAAATGGCGGCGCGGCCCCTAGGCGCCCGTGTGCCGGCCGGCGGGGGAGAGCCCCTCCCGGGCCGCCGGC
>NW_010972962.1:2062856-2100708 GCF_000737465.1 Haliaeetus leucocephalus | reverse complement strand
GCCGTAGCCTGATGCGGTTTGATAGGAGTGCACTTAGAAGTGCTCGCTGGTTTTCTCGGTTTCCACACTGCTCTTCCTTCCCCCCCCAAAGTCTTTTGGAAATGATGTTATTGAACGTACTTTTGACTCTCACTAGATATGGATGACGGGAAGGACGAAAAAAATAGGACGCTCTGTGCAACCTCACAAGGAGAGCTGAAAGTCCGAGGTAGGCACTGCTAATCTCTTTCCGTGCTGTGGTGTCGCGCATGTTATCCTTTACATCAGTTACCACATTCGACCCTGGTGTTGAGCGTTGTCGCTTGCTAATGGCAGTAGACCATGGTGCGCTGGAAGAGGGGGGAAAAAAACCACCAGCCCCTCAAAATAGGTGTTCGTTGTGCTTAAGTTCTGTGAAGAGTCATTTTTGTAGACAGTAGTTACTAGCATGCTTGTCACTGTTGCCTTGTGTTGTCCTAAGGAAAAGAAAAAAGGAAACGAAAACGCAGTAGAAGCAGATCATCATCCATTTCATCCACATCGTCTTCTAGTGCTGCATCCACTTCTTCCTCATCACGCTCATCATCAAGGTCGTCGTCTTCAAGTAGCAGAGGTAAGCTACATCCATGCGTGCTCATGATGTTTACCAGTTCTGATAGTGCTCCTGGAAACGTTTAAAGCTTATTTTAAATGTAGCTAAACCACCACAAAAGTACTGCATGTTCAGAGCGTTTCTCTCAACCCTTTCCTATTGCTGTGTTAAGGTACCTCTTTATGCACAATATGCAGTGTTCCTGTGTTAATTTAAATAACTTCAAAATAGAAACTGCCATTCAAAGAAATGTTACTTTGTAACAATATGCTGTATATATTTAAAATGCTGTGTTTAGAATGTATAAGGAAAACAGACCTTTTTCTACTTCACCTATCTATCTAGATCAGAGTTGGGGTGTTTGATTTAGTCTTACTTTGGTCTTAGTATTTCAAGCATTTAACTGTGAGGATTCACGTGAAGTTTATTAATACCAATGACCAAGTTCAATGGGAACACGTATGCAAGCATTGCAGGATTAAGACTTCCCATACTAAGCTGCTGCTTACTTAGAGGAATTGGGGTAGATGGTATCTGGGAGTCAGTGCAGATTTTTTCTGTGGGTATAACTTGTGACCTCGAGGGGAATGTATTGCTGATTATATCAAGACTGCATTGTTTTGATATTCTGTATCAAAATATTTGGTATTACTGCAGGTAATGTGACCAAATTGCCATTTTTTAATAAAATGTGTCAGGCTAAACACTGAACTGTATTTTATCTTTTTTTACTGTGATTGGGAAGTGATTCGTATTTGTGACTGTGTATTCCACAGTTTAACAGAGACTTAGTTCTGCTTCTCTTGAAGCAGATTTACATCTGTATGGAAATATTACTTGTTCTCATACTTCAGTGGCTTGATTCAATGTATCTGCCATAAATATATTCTGAAAATACTCAAATATATGAACTTGCACATTTGATGGGGGGAAGGTGTCTTCCTTTCTTCTTGAATGAATTTTATCCCATGTGATACAGTCTACAACTTCTGAAAACAATTAAAATGTCATGTCAGACACTGACTGTGTGAACATGCTTGGCATGCTCTTTGGTTCATCTTTTGGAGGGATGTCAAGAAACATGTATCTGAGGAAAAAAGTCATTTTGAATTAGGCTTAAGTTGTCAGTCTCATAGATTTGCTAAAACTTTACAGCTAAAAATTCCCTAAGTTTTTCCGTTCACAGGGGAGAGCAGATGATCTAGCAAAAATGTCCTACAAGGCCATGTGTCCTGGTTTCAGCTGGGATAGAGTTAACTGTCTTCCTAGGAGCTGGTACAGTGCTATGTTTTGAGTTCAGTATGAAAAGAATGTTGATAACACTGATGTTTTCAGTTGTTGCTCAGTAGTGTTTAGTCTAAAGTCAAGGATTTTTCAGCTTCTCATGCCCAGCCAGCGAGAAAGCTGGAGGGGCACAAGAAGCTGGCACAGGACACAGCCAGGGCACCTGACCCAAACTGGCCAAGAGGGTATTCCATACTTTGTGACGTCCCATTTAGTATAGGAACTGGGAAGTGAGGGCAGGGAATTGCCGCTCAGGGACTAGCTGGGTGTTGGTCAGCGGGTGGTGAGCAATTGCACTGCGCATCATTTGTACATTCCAATCCTTTCATTATTGCTGTTGTCATTTGATTAGTGTTATCATTATCATTATTAGTTTCTTCTTGTCTGTTCTGTTAAGCCGTTCTTATCTCAACCCATGGGTTTTGCTCCTTTTCCCGATTTTCTCCCCCATCCCACGGGGGCGGGGGGGGGGGGAGTGAGTGAGCGGCTGCATGGTGCTTGGTTGCTGGCTGGGGTTAAACCACGACACCATGTTTAAAAAACTCTACTTATTCCACCTAGACAAGAAAAGACACGAGGTAATTTAGCTAAGACAGATATAGGTGTAGGTAGTTGCCACTATGGAGAAGGACTGGAAAATAGTTCTGTGACTTTCAGAGCAAGGAATAATGACCTAAAATTGCAACAGGAGGGCTTAGAATTCAATCTAGTAAAAATACATTCTAACAGCAGCAGAGTGGAATAGCTTGCCTAACCTGCAGTTGAAGACCTTGAATAACGAAGGTTGCCCCAGTCTCATGTGTTGGGTATAGCAGGAGTGGATTTAACATTCCTTGGGATAGCAAAATGGAGAGTTCTTCTGGCATTTTTTTATCTGTGTTTCTCTTTTCTTATTTAGTGAGTGCAGCTTTAACTCTGGCTGTTAGACACTGGGCAGTGGCTAGGAAAACCAAGAGAGTGGGGGAAACTGTCTTCTGCTCTCTTGAACTGTATGCCCCACCTACCTTCTCCAACATTGCTGGTAACATAAGTTATATGGAAAATGAAGCTAGCTTGAATGCAGAAAGGACACACTTCGCTGTGGAAAGAGAGACATCGGGATACAGAATCTGGGAATGCAGCTTGTTACGTGGAGCTGGGAAGGGGGTTCCTCTCAGACAGGAGACAAGCAGGCAAAGCAGTGCTAGAACTAAGGAGGTAGGGTGGCTGAGTATGAAAATGGATTGAGCTAGTGAGGAGGCCAGATGGTGAGGGATGGCAACTCGGAAAGAGTGATCAGGAGGAAAAGGTGGCCTGGCTTAGCCTAGGAAGTCAACAGTTCAGCGCAGAAGTCTAGAGAAGTTCTTCTAGGGTTTGTGGTCACGAGAACCGTGGCTAGGATGGTGGGAGGTAAAAACTGAGTCTGAAGGAGATGTGGGCAAAGGAATAAAACTGGGCAAATGTCTGTTCATCATAGCGTACTGATTTTCAGAGTCTGGAAGGAAACCCAGTGTTCTTGAATGTACCCCTTTCCTGATGTTGCCAAACATTTGTAAAAGCCCTCTGGCCAGGTATACCATCCCCTGTGGGTGCTTAGTCCAGTCCATTGTTACCAGGAGACTGAATGTTGTGACAGAATTACTGTTTTTATACTTGCTTCTGACGTGCTTGTGCTGCATTTGTCATTAGGAGGCCACAAGAAGATTGCTTGGGTAGCCTTAACTTAGACTTTTCTCACTTTTGAGTCTGGCTGTGCTCTGGTATATTCCTGTTATATTATCTTTTGCTTGGAATTTATTGTAAAGAAGCTGCAGAGGTGATAGCTTGAAGGCAGTCTGTTGGAAGACTAGTAAGCTGTTTCACAGTCTCTCTAGGTTTACAGTCCCATAGTCATAGCTGGTGCTTCACAATCAACTTCCTCACATACCAGTCACAGTGTAATCTTTAAAATCTATGATTGACTTATAGAACTTGTGAGTTTCTGCTTTACAAAATTTACTAAAAAACCTTGAAGTTGGAAGGTGAGCTGAGTAGATACGAAAAGTTTTTCATTTGCCTTGAACAGTGATAATATTTTCAGTGGTTTGTCAGCCCCAACAGTACTTTTTGTTGCTTGCTTTGTGAGTCAGGATCCCTGGCTATAAAATGGGTATTTCTGCACCTGTGCTCAACAGATTGCAAAGAAGAGAGAAATATTGCCTCTGTTAATGTAATACATTGGTATAAGTAATCACTGAGTAAATCAGGTATTTTCAGTTTCCACGTTAGACCAGTAAGAGGCAGTAAGTTAATGTGTTGCTTTTCTCAGGGTTAGTTTCAACCAGCCTTAATATATCTAGCTGAATTAAAGCATTTTCTTCTTATGGTTTACATTTCTGTATGCCTCGTCTGTAAAACCAAGTACCTCTTTCAGAATACTAAACTTACAGGGGTTTGTTTTGGGTTTTTTTAGATTCTCCTAAGTCTAAATCAAAGAAAAAGAAAAAAGAAAAACACAACAAAAAGGTAAACATTTACTAAGAGAAATAAGCAGTTAACAAACAGAAAATAGTTGTTCGTATTTCGATAACCTTCAATATCATGTAAGATGTCATGCTTTTGTCTGTGGCTATGTAAATCTGAATCATGCTTTTAGGGTTACAGCAGGTGAGCTGACAGGTTGGCATGTACTGGACTGTATACTAAAGGAGACATAATTTAAAGGTTCCTTTTGCCAGTCATTGCTGGTCCAGCTAGAATTTAGAGTAGTCTCTGAAGAAAAGGGAAGTGGGGAGTCTTGATAACTTTATAGTATTTCTGTTAGAAGAAACTATTTCTAGTCAGAGAGAGAGTGGTAGATTCTTGCAGTTGTGATTTTTCTTTTTTGTTTTATTAGGACCTTCTGTTCAGTGATTCTTATATATTGGGGTTACATTAAAAGAGAGATAATCAGGGATCAGGCCATTTCTGTTTCTCATGATCTCAAGGGTTGCTAACCCTGCTGCATTACTTTCTGTGTACTTCAGATAGTACCTGTTCAGCAGTGGCAAGGGCAAGCAGTAGTGGCTGTCTTGACTAGATAGGATGTTAAGAGCTACTTGTGGGTTTCCTTTTTTTGCCCTTGTGAGTCTGTAAGCATTAGAGTACATGTCTTATACTTGTAGAAAAGGAAAAAAGAGAACAAAATGAAGAAAAAGAAAGAAAAGAAGAAAAAGAGAGAGAAAACGGGACCTGTCCAGCTTTCCAAGGTATGCTTGTGTGAGTCTGAAGTCCCATTATATTTCTCATCTAAACACTTAATCTGTCCTGTCATAAAAATGTTTATACCACCACTAGTTTTGTCCTCAGCAAATAGAAACCTATCTCTATTGTTCTGGCCAGTTAGGAAGTATAAAAGATTATTGTCTGTAATTTTATTTAAGATTTGTAACATTACAAAATAAAGCAAAGCTTATGTCCTTCTAATGTGTGATCTCATTTTAGTTCTTTAAAAACAAAAAGAAGAATGAAAACTACAGCATGATAACTGGAAAGAAAATTAAGATGAAAATAAAGAAGACTAAGAAGGATAAAGAGGTAAGAGTTAAAATGGTCTATATATCCCTAAGGGATAATACTCTATCTTTTAATATTTTTTGAACAGTCGTCTTTTTGTAGAAGAGTAGATCTTACAGTTAGGGGTTGTAAATTGATTGTAGCTTTTAATGTGGCTGTGATGCCATCTGAGAAATTTTAATTCATTCTTTTGTCAGGTTTTGTGTTATGAGTGGGCTTGGAATGCTCAGGCATGAGTAGATAAACCAAAGGATGCTTGTGCAGGTTCTTAGAATTTCAGTCCACAATGTTCAGCTGATCCGTGGCTTTCTCTGTTGATTTAATTTGCACTGTTTTTAATTGTCCTCATCTTCTTCCAGTCTCTTGTGATCAATTGTGGTAATTGCTACTTTACTGTGTTTTTCTAATGCATGTGAGACTAGGCATTATTTAGAGAGGAATTAAAAAGAGATGGTAATAGTATTAGGACCACATGCTCGTGCATTGTCTCAAAGCAGTCAGATGTTTTTGCTGAGATACCCAGAGACATAGATACTATGAATAGCATTTTGTGCTATTGCTGTGGGTGTTTAGGCTCAGCACTTAAATAATATGTTCACTCTTTTCAGCAGTTTGCACATCTTAGAGCGATCTGCAGAGGGCTTCTGGTAGTAGTCAGTATGCATTAGAAGTGTTACTTTGCTGAGGTATCCAGTTTGGCAGATTCTGATTCAGCTGTAACAGTTCATTCTATAGCTACCAAAGCAGACCTGAGCATTCCAAGTTAAATTTGGTCAAAAATACGTTATCTTCTTTCTGGAACTGAAGTTTGTGTTAAATGATGCTGAATGCTTGCTAGTCTTATCCCATTAACCTGCTTGTTACGATATTTGATGTTGGTCCTTTTCTGATTGGTGTCCACTGTCATGAACATGCTGAATTGAACAACATCCATTCTTCGCAACAGTTTTAAGATTCAATGATTGTTTTATAAATTGTGATTTTTAAAAACACTGGAAACAAGCATTCTGACTTTGGGCCATCTCTTATGTAAAGAGAGAACCTAAATTCGTGGTTCCCTTTCTGTTATGCTGCCAGCTGCTGCTTATGCATAGAAAAAAATGATACTTCCCAAAGCACAAGACTTGCTGTTTGTACAGTGGAAGTTGCCTCAGACACCAGAGAATTGCATCTGTTCTGCTTGAGAGTTCCCTCCTGAGCAGGCTACGAGCTACGTGATGACAGCCCAATGGAGCCTCCATGGGGAGCCACTTAGAAAATGTATCATGAAATAGCAACAGCGACAGCTTGTCTCCTATAGCATTTCTCCTGATTACCCATTGCCTTGCACTTCCTCCAGGCACTCACACCTAACTGGTTGCTAGTCATATCCAGCTGTTTGTGATAGCGTTTGTTGTGCAGCATGCTGAGATGTGAAAGCCCCACAGAAAGCAGGGTTATGCAGCCTGAGATGTTGAAAGCCCCACAGGAAAGCAGGGTTATGCAGCCTTGGTCCACTGAGTACAGGTCTGTTAAACCACTGCTTCTGCTTTTCTGCTCTACAGAGAGACCGGAATCGTGCAGAACTCCTTGAATTTCTGAACTCTGCCTTATAATGGGAAGAGTGCTGACCAAGGACTTGTAAATATACCAAGCCAACTATCATCATGCCTAGCAAAACACTAAAGGGAAACTCAGGGAAAAGGACACCAAGTTTGACAAAGACCAGACTCTCCTGCTGAGAAGACAATCAGGATGTCCTTTTTTAATGGCAAAATGAAGAGTAACTGATAACTTGTTAATGAAGATCCATGTCCTCCTTTTGAGATCCTAAGGTAATAGCCAGGCTGTGGTGTTTTAGAAGAGCCTATAAGAGTGTGTGTTGTTGACAATGATAAGAAATGACACACTGAAGTCCAATAATGAAATTTCTATCCTAACTGCATGCAGAACGCACTCTTGATTTCAAATGTCTTAATGTTTCTAGTAGTTTAAGCAAAGCAGAGTATTTGTAAATGTCTATTTGAAAGATGAGGCGTTTCTATGTATATTTTTTCCAGTAGTGGTTTTACTTGTCCTAAAGAGCAAGTTGACCTTTGTAAATAGAACAGGCTTTTACATAAATGATTTTTTGACGTTCACTAATATATTATTTTCTTTCAGAGTATGAGATATGATCTTTCTCTGGATGGTTTATTGCTCTCTCACCAGGGTAAAATACTCTAGAGCAATAGTGGTAGCTGAATGATTTTTATCCTAAAATAGAAGCAGGAAAGGTCTCTGGTGTGTTTGTTTATTTGGATCAGCTGTTCAAAGGCAGGTCACAATAGTTTACCCCCCACATCTGGAGTTGCAGTTCCTAGACCTAAAATTCTGGAGTTCTGGCCTGCCTTTCTGATCCTGTGAGCTGTGTATCAAATCTTCCCCTGTCTGAAGTGTGGCAAGACACATACGCATATCTTAGTCTAATGGAAGGAGAAAGAGCTGTAGGAATGATGCTGAGGCAGGCAGTGACAGTGACCCTCCAGGTGTGTTGACAGTCTGCTGTAAGATGAGACAGGTCTGGATATGCAGCTGGACCCCAGCATAACTTGTGTGTGTGTGTGTGTGTGTTAGCTGTGGTAGTTTACTCAGTGCTTGCTCGCTTCCTTCCAGAGCCTTGACTTTCTATTACCCAGCAGGCCCCTCTGTACCTAACTCTGATGTGGGAATTCCACTTGAATCCCTTGTGTAGCAAGCACTCCTTGGGAACCACAGTTTAGGAATACCTGGACAAAGGAGTCAAGGGTAGTTGACTTTGAAAAGAGTATCAGGTGTACAGTGGTCAGAGTGTGCGGTGCTCATTAAAGAGCAAACAAATGGAAAACTCTTTACATCTGTGTCTGCCACGGTATTTTAAGTCAATCTGAAGATTTGTACCATTGCTCCAGGGATAATTTAAAAACTGTTTTGATGTGTGAAACCTTGTGAAGATGCTAGAATCCTGTCTTTTCCCTAGTTTTCTTTTCTTGTGAAACATTTTGCAATTGTTGCAGAGATGCAACTCTTTAGAGACTAAAGCCCTGATCCAGAAGAGCAAGTCCTTACATCCTTATGAACATAAAACATGAAAACACATAGGTAAGAACTGGAGTTGACTTGGCTTCTAACTTGGTGATGGATGCTTTTTTTGGAAGCACTGTTCTGAAATGTCAGTAGGATTAAAAACAAACAAACAAAAAACCCCTCCATTTTTTTTCATGGGGATCATGCTTTGATTTATGCTACTTTGGTTATCGTCTAGCTAGCGATGCCAAAGCGTCTTGCCCAGATAAGCAGCTTTTATCTCTGGACTTCCGTTAACAAGGTTCATCCCAAACATGCTCTTAGAAGATACTAATGTCCTTGCCATTCCCTGGGTTATATTTTACGTAAAGATAGCATCATTTCCTGAAAATTTAGTGGGGGGAAAAAAAAAGATAGAAATTTGGAAGATAGAAAGCAAGTAGGAATGGGAAACTCGGATATCACACTTGTAAAGAACTGTGTTGGTTGGAAGGTTCAGACTTAATTGAAATAATCTGCTTTTTGCTGCCTTATTCAAGATCGGTCAAGATCGTAAAAACTCCTTCACTGTTCCATGCTAGTATGGAAAAGGCAAAGGACCTTTAGTAATATGATGTGGTCTGTTCCTCTTTTAGGGTTTTGGTAGTTGCCAACTCTGTACAAAAATGAGTCAGACCACTTTTTTTAAAAAAAAAAAAAAAAAAAAAACTTTGTTGTTGTTTCAGGACAGAGGAGCTTTTCCTGTTCAGTATTGACATGCTGGATATGCTTTGGTGTCGCTTTAAAGTATTTCTATGCCAGCATTTACTTCTAAGCTGTCATTTCTTTTAGAAAGCCAAGCTGCTTAAGTTCTGTGGCAGTGATTCAGTTTTATTCTCTCTTGCCCAGTCAGTTATAAGTGCTGTCTGAAACTTTCCAGCAGTTGCTGCTTTTATAAGCCGCCTTTTCTTTCTTACCCATCTCCATGTAGATTCTTGGGTTTCTAAAGAGGTTTGCATTCATGTTGCATCCTTCCCTCCCCCATCTTTCCCCACAGGCACTGAGATCATGTGCATCTTTTTGGGACTGAGTATCTTTGAGGCTGCTGTTTGGAGCTGGCCAACAGATTCCAGTCTCCCTAGTGAGCATAGACCCATACAGCCAGAATAATTGTTCATGCCTTGCTGCCTGAGGAAAGAAGTTAATTTTGTTGACCTTTTCACTAAAGCATAGCTTCTTAATACTGCTTCAGATTACTGTTGTGGCAGCTGAACCAAAGACTGAACCAGATGTGAAGGTTATGACAGTAAGGTAAGAGATGTAGAGGAATGTGATGAAATACAAATGGAGGAATTTGCATGAGGGAACTGTGAAGTGGCGTGGGATGTTGACCTGATATGCAAATGGCTGATAGAGAGCCTTGCTACCAGGTCTCAAAAAAGTGCATATCGTGGGGGAAGATGAAGGCTGGTACAATAGAACAATAGAAGAGGTGTGAGGTAGGGATAGATGGAGACTGCTACTGTCAGAAGTCATGGAATGGGGCAGAGGTCAGGTGATAAGGAAGGGGCTGCAGAAGCCTACCTGGCTGGACAAGTTGAGATTCTTGCTAAAATGCTGAATAATAGAAGTCTTTCAGATGTGAAACCTACTTTTTTGTGTGTGTGTGACAGTCTTCCGTATCACACGCACTTCCTGTGTCCCTGCACCATTTTCCATTCTGGCAATCATGCAGAATTCAACTGAATTTTTTTAACAACAGAAATTCCAGAAACAGAAGTCACTGGCGTGGGAAGGAGAGGAAAGATACATTCTCTGAGCTGCTGCCACCATGCCCATCTTCCTTGGCACTGTTCTTTCTAAGTATTCTATCCCATTTACAAAAATTGTGCCACAAGCAGCAGAATTCGTAAGACTTGGTCCCTTGGGATTTGTGTCTGTTACTCTTTAAGCCCTTGCTACCACACTAGTCCTACCTCCCACTTGAGTGCTGTAGTTAAGCAGGCGTAAATGTAAAATGGCTGAGTGGTTTTCATTGATCCCATGGTGGAGGGCGCTCATTTGGACCTCCTGGATCTAGTGAGTAATTGTCACGAAGCTGGAAGGGAACCAGGTATTTCTAAAGATCTCTCCACAAGTGATACAACTGTTTAGTTGTATCCGCAAAAGTTATCAGAAGGGGATGGAGCATAGTTATGTAAGTTTCTTTTCTTATGCAGGGAAAACTGGCAAAAACCCAAACATGAAAGAACGTGATGCAAGTAATTAAGTGATTCAGCTAGTTCTTATGGGCAATGCAATTCTTTGTTACTCGTTTCCTTTGTGATTTGCCTGAACTTGAGTCCTTTGCCCATGCAAAAATGTACAAGAGATCAAGATGAGAAAATACATATGAATACCACTTTGTATTGGAAGTACTTGCCTCCATTGAAGTAAGATGTATCATCCTGCAGTGCTGAGCAGGGCCTGCAATTTTGATACCTGTTCGATATTTAGTATGGTTAAACTTAGGCAAGTTGTGCTATTTTGGTGTACTTGCATGTTTCATGCTGCAGGAGTATATGAGCTTCCCAGTCATCCTCTGCAGTAGGGAAAACTGAGTGAGCTCTATATGCAGGGGAAAAGCAGAGGTCAGAGAGGCTGAAGTAACTTGCCCTGGTGTCACCTGCTGAACCTGCCCTGGTGAGGTGTGGGTGGGGGCCTTGACCACTGGATGGAGCTCTGATATGCTTTGTTGTATGAGTTAAATGTATTCTTCGTTGTCTTTGCTGTGCATATTTAGAAACAAGTTTCCAAAGTTATTGCTCAGCTCTCAAGGTTGGGAGCTCCACTTTCATTTGGGCCCTCCATGAAATGGCTGGATTTTAAGTGATAGTGGGTCCTCCTGAAGGATGTGAGGTCCTGGGCACACCTGAAAATCCTCCAGTCTGCTACTTGGTTGTATTTGAAGCTGTAGGGTGATAAGCTTTTGAGGAGCTGCTGCTTAAAATTATTGGCAAACACCCAGCCTTCTAGTTCCATCTCTGGACAAAACAAATCATCAGAATTACTGTCCAGTGCACAGATCATGATTTATCTGGCTGTTGACAAACAGGTTTTTTTTTCCTGCCTGTTCAATTTTGGTCTTAAATTGGTGTAAGGAACCATGTTTTGAGCCTTTTCAAGCAGTGTGAAGAACATCATTAATATCCAGTCTGACAAGTGTACATCAATCACAGAGGCACAACATTGAAGATGACAACTCTTCTGATACCAGCATGCTGGCCACTGGTGCCGTCTTCCAATAAGGTGCTAAATACTACAGCTAACATCAGTTGTGTTCATTTTGCTCTCCATTCATGAGCTGTTCTCTGGGTGACAGTGGTGTGAGAGAAGGGTAGTGTGAGGAATCTGTTTGTCAGGAGAGGACTGGTTACAAAGCTGCTGCCTGTTTCCTGGTTAATCATTGCTGGGAAATCTGCCGGCAGGTGGCATTGCTGTCCAGCTGGATGGTCATGGAAATCTAATTTTTTTTTTTTTTTTTTTTACCTTTGGACATTGGCTTTGCACTTTCTTATTCTGAAACCCTATAATTAGTCTGCAAAGACCTAATTATGTGTTGATTATGGGGAGCATTTGTTACTGCTGTCCTATGAATTTAATCCAGTCTTTGTTCATTTCTTGCTCCTGCCTGTGCTGTGGACAGACAATAGTCTCTCATGCTGGTGCTTTAACTGGAAGCCTTTAACTTCTAAGTAGTTGAATGCAATAGGAGCAAGTTGCTGAGAGCCAGCAGGGACCTGGAAGGACCAGGTGTTCTTGCACCATCCCTACCTGGGGCTGCTGAGTTCTTCAGAAACTGCACCCTGCTCTTCATCTCTGAATAATTTCAGACCTCCAGTGCCAGAATACAGTGGAAAAGAAAAACCCACCTGAGGAGTATTTCACTGTCACTGCTTCATACCACATCTGGTTATTTAAATAGTCTTCAGACTAAATTAGGTGCAATCTGTTGCTTTAGGCAGCCTGACACTGCAGAGAGTAAGGTTGGAAAAGGTACTGCATGCACATGGACTGTGACCTAATAGAGGCCTCTGAGAATATGGCATTGTGATTACTGAACAGGTGTAACAAATTACATTCTGAGAGTAGATACTCTGATGTAGAAAACACATGTGCTGTTTCCCACACTGCTGCAGTATCTACTACTGGGTCAGATTAGATTAATTTGGTAGAGGAAAAATGTAACTGTGACTAAAATACAGAAGTGAGATGCAGTAATCTGGTTATCTAGCCAAGACTCTAAGAATTTATAATTTTATGAAGTGTACCCTATACACAGATAACCATAAATCATCACATAACTCAGTGCTTCTTGTAGCCCTTTTCCTCACCTTTGTCATGTTTAAGATCTCATCCTGCAAAGATTTTCCCTCAGTTTGAAGATATCTTTGTGCAGCAACTGCACAGAAAATATATGGTAGTCATTGGGAGACCTGAGCCCCGAACCCAACTCTCACAGCCAGCACAGTATCTTTCTGATGTAAGCCAGCTTGAAACATGGCTTGTCTGATCATACAAAGGGAACAAGAGGTCCCTTGTGCTGACAGCCTGCAGCATGGTCGGCAGTACCAGGGAAAGGCAGGGGCTGAGATTATGATGTCTCTGCCTGGCACAGGTGGGTGGAACTGAGGGAGGCTTAATAGCCCTTCCTGTGTTGCAGGGCACAACCAAAAAGGCTTTGACTTGTGCAGTCTAGTGCTTCTCAGAATGCTTGTTGGGTAAAACTACAGTGCAATGTTCTTTATCAGGGAGGTGTAGCAGAACACTGGAATATCAGAATGGCCATCCAGAATGGCCTACCTGTCTATAGTTTTCCTCCTGGGAGAGGCCTGTAGCAATGTTTGGGGAAGTAGTGTAAGCAACAACACTGAGAGATTTGCTTGTCCACAGCTTTTGGCAAGGAGTGGCTTAAGCCCTGTGCTGTAGGTTGTATCCTGACCACTGTGGTTTACTGACCCTCTGAACTCATGTAGTCCCCTTTTGGAACCACTCATCGGATCTCCAGAATCTGCCGAGCGATGCATTCCATACTTCAGTAATACTTCGTATGGGGAAAAAATTACTTCCTTTTGTTTAACATATGCGTGCTTTACATGTACAGTGCTTAGCACAGGGAGCCCTGAGCCATCTGGGGCCATCTGCTAATATTAAGATGTTCTAGTACCCAGGATCAGGTACAGAATCAACAGGAGTGACTCAAGTATCTGGAAACAAAGCATCCATTTTGTCACTTATATCTTCTCATTTCATGGCAATACTGGTTAATGTGAGACGTGCTTGGAAACACGTTGATGAAGACTTCAATTCAAGGTTGTATCTGTAAACCACTTAGCTTCAGAGAATTTCAGACCTTTCTAGTAGTTTAATCCTGGTTATTTATCATTTTAAATCTTGGGATCTGTTTGTAGAGGTATCAAGATAGAAGGTAGGTGGCTGTGTTTGTAGCCTGTAGAGAGAGGATGGCTTTTTTTGTTTAGATCAAGTGCCTTTACCATTCCTGCCTTCCTCCTTTGATACATACACAGTGCACGGTAGGGCAGTGAAACAGCTGTTGTGTTTGGCTAGATGTGGACAGATTATATTTCAGGAGATCTTTAATTACAGACAACAAGTACAAAAATTGTTTTATATTTCACAGCTTTGCTTTAATTCTCTGAGGTTCTGTGATGAAATGTATAAACAGTGCAATCTCAGCAGACAAGTATTTCCTGTGAAGCTTCCTCCAATTCCCCATGGTGTGATAGCTGTCTGAACTATATGCTGATATGGGTGAGGAACCTCGCTTCCTGCACACCTTTGCCGGCTACCACAGCCTGTGGGCCAGGCTCATCTGCAGAAGGCATAGAAGCCGGGCTGCATAGTCTCTGTCAGGTGAGTAGTGACTCTGAGTGTTAGGCCCTTGAAGCTGAGCAGTGCAGCTGAGCTGTTATAGAGGTGTTGCCGTTACTTTTTAGAATGTATAGTAAGTCTAAGACTGCTTTTTCCTGGCTGTAACGATGTCCTTTGGCCAGCATAACGCTATCAGTAGTGGGGCAACCGTGATGCTCTGGGCTTATACCAAAATCCTTGCTTAGTTTTGAGAGAGTGATTGAGGATTTAGAATTATTCAGTTCACTTGTTTGTTAATTATGTTGTGCTCCTATTTCACTTTTTATTCTTCTTGAAGAGTTAAGACACTGGACTAGCTCTTGGGAGGGGTTAAAAACAGATCAGAGAGTCTTATCAGGGCTGTGTAGAAATGTGGGTGGTTTGGGTTTGTTGTTTTGGTTTTTTTTTTTTTTACAGTAACAAATACGGCAGCCCAGAAGGAGCAGAGCTGTGGAGTCAGACAGTTGTAGATGAGGACCTGATGTTCACACTACACAAGTTTCATGAGGGTTTACTTCAGACCAGCATTAGTCCAACTTTATGATCTGTACGCCAGCTGCAATCAATCATTTGGGTTAGCTTCATCCAAAAGCAATCTAGTTTGCCCAGTATGCCTGCCCAGTGCCATGGACCATAGCACAGTAGGTAGGGACAATCAGGAGTTGCATGCCTCTGATTTGAACTAAAATGCTAATTTAGCCACACAAAATGTGGAATTAGGACAAGGCAAGCATGAGTGGGTAGTTGTTGCTGCATGCTGTGACCAAAGGATCTTTTATGGTTCAGTCTACAGCATTCCTAAGAAAAATGAACACCACAAGCACAGTGCAGCAGTCGCGCATCTTAACCACCTCCCCAGCTCTGCTTCAGTACCTGCTGGTGCATACACAATGCAGAAGGTCACAGTCAGTCTCCAAGCAGCTGGCTACAGGCCTTTAAGAGTACTAGATAGCATGTAGTAAGAACAGAAACCTCATAGCTTGGTATCTGAATAGCCCTTTATCATCAGATACTACTGTGAGCGCAGTGTAACTTGCAGAAGAGGTACAGGAAGAATGATACTGTTTAAAAGTTTGGGTTACATTTTATTGTGGAGAAATGATAGGTAAGTTGAGGCAAAACAGCTGTTGCAGGCACTGCCACAGCCTGGCCTCCATAACATACATGGCTTTGACCAAAGGTCAGATTTGTCTCTCTTTGCTGGCTGTTAAACAAGAATGGTATCTGCTAGCTGGAGGTTGTTAATGAAGGACACAGTATGATCACAGGCTGCTGTGACAGTGCAAACACCCCTTTAGGTGATTTCCTTGGCTTTGTACATTGGTGTAGGGAAGTTAGTTACTCCTGATTCTCCTTAAGAAAGAGTGAGCACATTACAGACACTGTACTGTAACAAAGAAGGAGCTTTATGTCAGTGTGTCTGAATGTCCCATCTCTCCCAGCAGTCCATCAAATATTGCATCAATACAGTCAATACTGAAGGTGTCAAATAGAACATGAGTGCAAATAAAATAACAGAGCTGTAGCATGAAATTCGTGAACTCATATCAGCCTTCAGTACCATACAGTGGTTTGTAAATATATTAAAAAAATATGGTTAGCTTTTTTCCAAACAAGAATTGTTCTGCCAATTGTGGTGATCCCTTTGCTAGAGATCCCACATCTTCTAGACAGCTAAGGCTATGCTAAGTGTGTAAAGCCTTTGTTTTTTACTTCATATACACAATCACATTACTTCACAAGGACATACAGCTGAAAAACACCAAGCTGATTGTCAGAAGGCTTTAAACTCTCCCTCATTGACCTAGAGTTGAAATAGCCCATCCCAAACTGGATGCTGTATCTGAAGCTCTGAGTTTTTGATTAAAAGTGAGCTTCTGCTTTCTGTCCTTAGGAGGGCTGCTGGCAGCACTGTTTACCCAGGGACTTAGAAACTACAGCTTGGTGCTAGTAAGAAAGCCTTGTCTTCAGTCTCAGATAGCTGAGAGGGGAGAAGGGAAGAGCCAGAATCCCACAGTTTTAGAGAGCTCTTAAGGGTTTGATCTTGATCTTTGTTTTATGCTGCCCTCCCCTATCTCTCTCTGGAAGAAGCTGCACATTTCTACTCTAGGATAGATTACATGTACTGGAATTCTTCCTGGAGGTGGCGCAGCCTCAAAGGGTTTTATCTTGGCTGTAGTACCCACATGTTGCTGCAAAGATCCCCAGGGAAAAGACTTGGAAACAGACAAAAGAAACAACAAAGCTACAGGGTCCTCCAGGAGGCTATACACCACTGGCATGATTCCCCAAAAGCCAGTCATAGAGGGAAATCCCTCTCTTCCTTACCCATTCCCATTGGTCACTACAAAGCATCCTCGCCCTTGGCTTCTCTACAGGACCCATGACTTTCACAGTGTGCCATTCTATTTCCTTTGCTGGTGAGAGCTCTCCCTACTGATGCCGAGTTAGGGCCCTAGTAGCTTTTCCTCAGTGGCATTTTCCTGTTTCTTCAAGGTCTCAGCAGAACCATGCTGTCCTACAAGCTACTCAGTTTGCACCAAAGATTCTTTTGTAATAGTATCAACTCACTGGCCAACAGCCTGTGATATGGAAAGCTCTCTTCTGAGTGCTCATGAGAGAAGACAGAGAACAAACCTTCATCTGCCAGAGCCCTTCAGTCACTCACAGCAGCAGCTTGTTAAAACGATCTCAACTATTGCAGCTGTAGAAAGAGCCCTGCAGATGAATGCTGATTCCCTTCACCCTTCTCTGTACGTTGATACTATCCTTTAGTACTCTTTCAGGCTTAGCCAAAAACATTAATTTCAGCCCACTGACTTATTACTGGGATGTGGGGTGGAGCACTTACCTCAGCAACACAGAGCACTGAGGACCAAGAAGAGCATTTGCCACAGCACTGATGTATGCGCCTGTATATCTACGCAGCAGGTTGTTATATTTCTATCTACTCTGCAGG
This sequence comes from Haliaeetus leucocephalus, assembly GCF_000737465.1. NCBI lineage: Eukaryota > Metazoa > Chordata > Aves > Accipitriformes > Accipitridae > Haliaeetus > Haliaeetus leucocephalus. The sequence continues at coordinate 2,083,468 of NW_010972962.1, read as the reverse complement.
TGCAAGGTTCAGGGGGTTCTGCCTGCACAAAAGAGAAAACACTCAAGAAACCTGAGCATGTGTAAACTGGTTGCTGTGGAATAATATTGGTCTTTCTTCTCAAAAAACTTGGGTCTGTTTCTACTCAGGTTAGATTGTGAATTGTCAGCAAAAAGCTGATCAAGAGCAGTGCTGAGGTTGCCTGTGAAGTTTCTTGTAGCACTGAGGAATGTTATTAGTTGGAAAAGGAAGTTCGGTTCCAAATCAGATAAGAGCTTTAACTCACAGGCCTGATCCTGTAAGCCTTACTCGTGTAAGTGGCTGTCTTGCTTTCAGCAAGATTGGTCCAGCCAGCAGCTCTCACTAGCTTGGGCCAAAAGCTTTCATAGATAACTACATCCAGGCTGGGGGGGTGGGAGGGGGGAAGACAGACATCAAAAAACTAGTTCATTTTCCACAAGAAAGCAGTAATAAGAATGAGATAGTAAGTGAAGTGAGCCTTGCCCTTAAGGTTACTGAATAGCTACTAAATGAAAGGAAAGGCTAGCATGTTTGGTAATAAATTGTGTTACACACCACGGGCATCAGCAGCAGTTAGTATGGACACAGCTTCCAAGAGGGAGACAGGCAGGAAGAGAGAGCTAGAACAAAGAAGAAACAGTAGAGCTAAAAAAGGGTTAACTGGGATTTTGAAAGATCACCGTCTAAAAACCTTATTTATTATAGAGTCAGTAATCCTTGGCATTCCGAAATTCTGGCATGCTCCAAACCCTCCTGGTGGGCTGGGTGCCCCGCTCCACATCCTCAGAGATGGTCTTGATGTCACTGATGAATGGGGAAATCCTGGACCGAGATTTAAATGTTGTTAAGGAGAGGCTGGTTTTGTTCTTTGTGTTCCATTGCCTGGCAAGCTTCTTGGCCTCTTCCTCCTCTTTGATCTTCTCAGCAGCTTCCTGCAGGACAGAGCGGAAGAGCCGGGATACTTCCTGCACTTCTGGTTCATATTCAGCAATGAGTTGCCGGAATCTGAAAGCACAGTCAAGGCACAGTTTTGATTAAAAACATCAAATTATGGATTGCTGCCAAGTCACTGTGCTAGGCTTGGAACTTGCCCTCTCCTGCATAATGGGACTCCCTGGACTGAAGAGAACAACAGGGAGGGGCCATAAAGATATGCTCAAGGTCTCAAATCACAAGCAAGCCAGAGAATGTAAGGAAGCAATGAATCACCGTTTCTCATAAGCACAAGAAATAATAGGGAGCACCAAACAAAACTAGAAGGTGGCAAGTTTGGAACAGAAGGAAGTGCTCTTTTCACACAACACCTATTAAATCAGAACTCAGTGCTATCAATAGCTTAAGAAACAAAATGATGAGACAAGTTTGTAGAAAACGTCCCCATCACTGCTGATTAAATGTGATTGTCCAAATGCGAATCCTTGCTCAAATAGTCCCTGAACTGCTGCTTACCAGAAGCTGATGATAAACCAGGGAAAGTCTCACTAGACTTTCCCTGTTTCCAATTCTTGTTTCCCATAGCATTACCCAATGGCTACTAGACAACCAGAAATCCTGTAAAACTCTTTTTTGTTGTATGTTTGGTAGGCTCTCAATATTTAAATTTCATGGAAGTGGTATTTCATCTTCCTCTGGATTGCTGTAGGATAATGGACTGGCTCAGCTGATAATACCTTCATTGGCAGCATGATGCTGTATCTAATTAGACAACTGTGAATTAATCCAGTGCTTTCTCAGCAAAGAGCTCAAAATGCTTTTTTGATGTTTATTAAGCTAGTTTAATACCAGGGAAGAATTACCACTGTTTATTTCGCAGGTGAGGAAGATGAGATGCAGAGCAGGATAGTTTTCTTGAAGTCACTGAGTGGCTCACTGGCTGGGCCAAGAAGAGAACATACCATTCCTGACACCTTGTTGGGTGATTTGATTCCCAGCCTGGAGAGTGTGGGATCTGCTCCCAAGGCTCACACACACAGATAGTGTAGTTGTTCCATAGTAGTATGCATTTATGACAGATGGTAATATGGCTACTCTTCTAATAAATATTCAGTTCTTAACATAAAAATTATATCTACAAGCAGACACAGAGCTAAACTAGAACTTTGCTAAAATCCAGGTATTTGTACTTATTGGAAGCTGAAGTGTATAAGGTCTGTAAGCATTTTGATATTTTTCTCCAACAGAACTGAATGAGGATGGAAAACAGTAGGATTGCACTTAAATAAGCCTAATACAGCAGAAGCTGATAGAAAAAATCTTTCCCCTTTTTTTTTTTTTTTTTATAAGCCCTGGGAATGTAACAAGGAGTTTAGTGCAGTATGGAATTGCACTGCTTAATGGTGTACCAAAGGGTACCCAAGATAATAAGGACAGAAAGAAAACCAGAGATAAAACAAGAAGACTCTGTACACTTATGCCTTTTGACTCTTACACTGTGGAGGCCTGGTATTGGACATATATCTTAACATCATGCTGTATCCCAGATATTTCGGTGTGCTTCTTTCACAGCAAGTATTGGCAGCTACATGTACAGCTGTGGAGACACCAATATTGCATGCTGAGGGAACTCGGTGTCAGCAGAAGCACCAGTCCCTTTCACGGTCAAGCTAAAGGAGTTTGATGCAAAACCTACCAAAGTCACCAAGATGTTCCTTATCCATTTCAGTTGCTTTGGATGAATTCCTAATCTCCCTTCACCCCCCCACCAAAAAAACTCTAAACTTTGAACATTTGGGTGCAAAAAGCCTCTGAGGCACTGTAGTTCACACTGGTACATAAGTACTTACACAATGATGCTAAACCAAATTGTGCAGAGCCTGTAAGAGCAAGTTGACTAGGTCTTACTGAGGGTTAGCACATAACAGCGGTAACAGAGATTTGCTGTACATTGCAAACATCCTTTCTGCCTTCTGAGGCGGCACTTCGGTTGCGTTACCAAAGAGCAAAAAATACAAGTTTTCACAATAAATACACTTTTTCCTTCATCCTAGTCAGAATCAGATGACTCCATCGAAACCCAAGTCTTTGCAACATCATTATTGTAGCAGGGAAGGCACCTTCAAAGGACTTCTATTGCAGAGGTGAACAAAATGAGTCATTCCATTATTTTATCTCCATGTGTATTTTAAAGAGAGATGCTCTCATATTATATATATCTATCAGGACATCCTCTTCTTTTGTATTGGCAATTGTGCACCCAAAAAGGCCTCATCACTGCCTCTGGTTTTAGAGGCTGTGTGTCATACTGCTGAATTGTGGCTCCAGAGCAGGTAGCAGCATGTGTCAGGCTATTACTGGACCAGTGACTGGCTCTGGGAACAAGAGAGAAAATGGGTGGTACGACAGCAAATTTACCCCCTGAACACAAGAGCTCTAATGCTGATGCCTCTAACACTCCCAACTAATCTAGCTGAAATAGTTTTCTAAAATCAGCGTAATTTTCCACCTTCATGGCTATCTGCTTGTTTGCAGTCTCCTTAGCTAGGGCAGCAAGAGTTATTTTGTGAACTCTGCTTTTGCTGTTAAGATTTACCTCTGACTTTTGAGGACCAACACAAAAACTACTTCATATGGATTTGAGCAGGTCTAAGAAACAAACAGAAAGCAATGCAACAGACTGTCTGCCAGTCACCCAAAGAAAGGCCACTCTTATTCAGATGGAGAAGGGAAAGGGGGCCCTTTCCTCTCCCCTAATAGGATGAGCTAACTTTACCCCTTTATTAATGCCCACCTAACTTCAGTACCAGCATGTTTGTGTAAGGGACAGCCCACATATGAAGTCCAAGAGGTGTGCATGACACAAATATTTCTCAGCAGAAAGGATGGACAGGTTATCAGGGGCTGTGGTCTAGTTAAACCAGTCTGTGCATCAGAAAATAGATGATGTTTGCTGCAGCCACCTATGCATAATTGAAGCCATCTTCCCCAGTTACAATGGAAGCCAGTTGACGTGCTGGATGATCCAGCAGTCTGCTCTCTGCACAAAACAAGCAACATATAAAACAGTAAAACCACTGGAATCAAGGAATGTGGGCTTCTATCCTGGGAAACAAACTCCACACAAAGCTGCTTGGTGCAGTTAAGCACACAAAATTGCACAGGGTGCACCTATGTTCTAGCACAGGTTAACACCCTTACACTTTTGCATGGAATAGTTTCAAACTAGGCAACTGCACAACCATATCTAGAAATCCCTCAATAGGGTTTCCTTACTCACTGGAAAAGTATACCTATCTATCTTATTTGTGAAACAAGTTACGATACTACTGGTAGCTAACCTGTAATATATTACGCAAGTCACGCAGTCTTAGATGTGACTGTCAACAAAACTCACCTTGAACCAGCACAGAAGTCTGGGGAGCATGTATATGCACACATAAGGATGAGCACATCCCCCAGTCCAGGCTGTGTTTTAATCACAGTTCAAACAAATTTGTTCTTTAAATTGTGACCCTTCTATTTCCTTATATGGGCATTAGATTTGAAGAATCTGGCTGCACTTGGCTCATACTGGCACTGCTTTTTTTAAAGTGCTGTCACCTGCCTATGTTATTCTGTAGGTCCCCAGTTCAGTACGTTTCCTAAGTACAGCCTGAACTTTAAAGACCTGTTAAATCCAATGGAAGTCTGTGGACTTAATATGCTTATAGTTCAGTGTATTCCTGAGTGCCTGTCTGAACTGGGAGCTCTAAGTAGATTTAGTCATTCGAAGAAAACGTGGGGTGCTTAGTGCTAATAATTAGCTGCTGACTCCTGAATCTATATTTTGAGCAGGAATTCTGGTTATATTGTAAAGCTATGACCAGCTTTGCTACAGAAGGCTATTTGACTCCCAGAGGACTATGGCATTCACACTTAACTGCAACATTCATGTCACATCACCTCAAACTTAAGCTCATAATTGTAAATAAACCCACTTCTGATTTTAGTCATTTGTCTTACATTCAAGCATACTAGGAAGTCCACTTCAGCTATACACAATCCTTAGAAAATTATAGTCCTTAGCCTGTGGTATTAATAACATCTAAGATCACCAAAATGCAGATTTACATTTCCATATTAGGGGGTTTTGTTTGTTTCTCTCTGGGCAGAGGAGGACAGAAACCCACTGTTTCAAAGAAATGAAATAGACCACAACTAGCTCTGGTTAGAGCTAAAGCTCTGAGTAAAGATGGCAAAAATCTAGCATTCTGTATTAGCAAGCTACTAGTCTACTCGTACAGTTTAACCATGGCAGTTAGGTACTAAGGGCCTCACCAAAATCACTGTCACTTCCTTCAAATGGCTCCAGGATTTAATTTTAAATGTAGTCAGTGATCTCCAACCCAGTAACCTAAATCTAAATTACACCTGCATGCAATAGCTTGCTTTGTATGAGGTGAATCAGAGTCTCCAGATATCTGGTGGTATTTGCAGTGTACTTGAATCCTTACAGAATTTCAAGACTCAAAAAGTTTCTATTGACCCAAAACAGAAAACAGGCAAACTGGATCTGAAAAAAACCCTCCCATTTAAGAAGTGTTCCTTTCCAGCCTCCTCCACATCTAAAGAAACAAATCTGCAGAAACTCAGCCTCTCAGTAGATGTGACTGTAGCCACAGAAAAGGACAATTTGGATAATAATTTAGACCTTTGGAGAATAAAGTGACATCTGTGACAACTCATACAAAAATGTTTTGTTCTGGCTTTGACTCTGAGCTCAGAATCTCACAAAGAAGGAGACCTTGCATGACACAAACAAAACAAACTCTGCAGTCTTGCAAGATGCGTGCTACTTGTGTTATTTAACATGCTTGTCCAATACATCAAAAAGGACTTCAGCTCTTCAAATGTCTAAGATGGAAGGGGAAGGATCAACCTTAGTATTTCAGACAGAACCAAGGCCTTCAGTAAGGTTCATGTTCTGCATTTGAATTTCCAAATGCAAGCTCATACATTTTTTTTTGGTGGAAGATTTTTCTAGAAGTTGCTGCATAATAGAAAGTCACAGAGTATTCAAGAGAAAACATCAGCAATGCAATGATCTTGTGATTAAAGTAATTCACTGGAAATATGAAGATTTCAGTTGAATTCCTATAATACTAATCTTGTGCAATTTGGGGGAAGTTTTTAAAATCTCCATGTTATCTCACTTTCTGAGAGGAGAATTTAGCCAATTTTGGCTGTCTTTTAGTTAGATTGCACGCTCCTTCTTTATTCTGTACATTTTCAGCTCCTAGCATGGCAAGCCCCATTCTTTTTCATTGTTTCCACATTGGCAATGAAGATTTCTGAACCACAGGGCTCTCAGGAGAGAGGAGAGAGGAGAGAGGGGTCAACTGTTACATTTCCAGCACAAGACAAAGGGATTATCAAATAAAACTACTACATATTAGTTTAAGACAAGCAAAATACAGTTTTCTACAGCAGAGTTGTAGTTCAGATGTGGAACTCTGCCACAGGATGGCACAAATGCTGAAGTTTACATGTGTTCAAAAAAGAAAAGCAAAACCCCACAACCTAAACAAGATACTGGAAGAAAAAGCCACATAGGGCAATTGTGGACAGAAGGACCACTTCTGGCTCCAAAAGTCTCCCAAGTTACAAGGCACAGTAAGTTGGAGGCTTGTGCTGGTTTTGGCTATCTACAAGATACTGTAATTGTTCATACTGTTGTATTCGATTGCCTTGTTCTTTTCTCTTTTCCTTACACTGATGCTACTGGCCACTCTCTCACATACAGATTGCACATCAGATCAAACAGACCTTTGACCCAATCCAGTTCTGCCATTTTTGAGGCTATGACATTCCCTTCTCAATTATGGAATTGAACCAACAAAGGTTATGCAAGCCTCATTTTTTTAATGTGGCTCTGCTAGCCATGCAAACTCCACAGTATGGAACAAACAAAAACATGCCACTTCTTGAATTATACTGTAATACAATTTGTGATAGCCTATAATAGTAATTTATAAGAGGATTTTTAAGAGGATGGTTTTATCCTTTTCCATTCTGCCCATGTAGAGCCCACCAATGTTGCTGAGTACGTTTATCTACTGTCAGCAGTATGCTGAATCCTGAACAACAGCGAACAACCACTACACACTGTGCTGAAATCATGCATCTTGCATGATTTGTCTCAGTTAAAAAAAAAAAGGCAGCGGCAAGATGTATATGGCTCAGCTTAATACTCTTTTCTGAAGGAGATTATGAGCCTTGGGGCTTCCCAACTCCAGCAACTGAAGCCTGTTCTCATGGAAATAACCTGTTTGCCAGCCAGGCCTTGCTCAGTGGCCCTGGGGATGGTAAGATAACTCTGAACCCCAAGGGGTTTGTAGCGGCTTGTTTACAGCATAGCTTGAAGTTATACAAATACAAGGCAGGTGCTGTTCCCAGCAAACTTTCACTGGAGAGAACTTGGCCACTGAATGATCCCAAATCTCTGATTCTGCCACCATGGCAACCTTTGCAAGAGCCAAAGCCCTATGCCAGCTTGCTTCCAAGGTTCAGCCCCAGGGAAGATGAGGGCTAGAGAGGTCGCTTTGGCATCCTTTCCTGGCCACCCCCACTGTAAGACAGAGGACCAGCTATTCCAGCCCTCTTACAGTTGTAGTTCAGGAGCTGTAGATTCATTTATTCAAGGGAAAACAGGTGCCAGCATATGCAGTGAGGGACTGCAGAGTGCTGAGAACTCCATTGCATATGGCCTACCAGCACTGTCTTTTTTCTGATCCCAATTGAACAACATGTTGCAACAGGGGAAGTGGATTATAAAGGCCTATTTCTCAGCTTTGCTTTGGCTAAGGTGGACTTCAGAGTCACTACTCCTCACTTGCACTGTGCTAAGTGCAAGTAACTTAAAACAGCCCCCTCAAAAGGAAGAGTCGCCTCCCTCCCTTCCAGTCTGGATGCTACAGCAGGCTTAGATCTATTTCTGAGGGCATTTTCACAGAAGGCTATTCAGCTGGCAAGCAACAATCCTATGTCTAGCACTTGAAAGGCTCAACAGCAAGTCCAAGAGGCTGTGTCTACATCTACACTGCAGAAGGCAGAAGCACCACCTAGCTATTCAAGCCAACTGCACGCCCCACCTGCATCCTACTCCATGTCAAGGGTGTGGAGGGAGGGCAAGGGAAGGAAAAGCAAGCAATCCCTCCTTTCTTTGGGAATACCTGACTCACAGGCTGAAAAACACAGTAGCACCTTTTGGCTAGTCTGGACATTGGGGACAAGTGCCTCAATAGACCTGCTGGACAGCTTGAATCAAGGAAGGAAGGCTCTAATGGGAGTGGATAAACACCAAAGCAGGTTGTTCAGAGGCTGTGGCATCTCATCCCTCAGAGATACTCAACAATGGACAGGACAAGGCCCTGAGAAACCTGATCCAACTTTGAAGTTGGCCCCACTCCGAGTAGGAGATTCAAGCACATACCTCCAGAGGTCCCTTTAAACCTCAATTATTCTAAGATTCTAAAGACTGAAGCAAAACCCATCACAATACTGAAATGATAACTGCTCATCAGGTAAGATAAAGCTTCTCTGGCTACTCAGCAGCATAAAGTACTCAAGCCAGTCTCAGAGGGAAATGGCATTTAGTAACTTTTTGCAGGAAGTGATACCATGTTAAACTGACTTAAAACATTAGATTTCCCTTCTTCCACAAAGACACTGTCCCAGCACGACTTATGATAAAGGATGCCAAGTTTTGGTTCTGTTGGTCTGAATAGCTCTCACTTGCTCCTCACATATCATAAAGAGGAGAGGGGGAAAGGAAAGTTCTGTATCATCACATCTTTTACTGTACCTGAGTATGACAGGCCCACAGTAGGAAGGATGTATTTTGGTACACATATCCTCCAGCTGCAGCCGTTCTCCTGGGCTGATATCATAGCTCTGCTTTGGATAGCTGACCAGCCAGCCGTAGTCCACCCCAGTCTTGATCTTGCGATACTCATTCTCCCGCTCTCGCTGCTGCTTCTCTGCCTGCTTGGTCTGCCAGTTCAGCTCCATCATTAGCGTCTCAACCACCATTTCTGTTGGGTTCCTCTGGGAAATGCGGGTTGGGGGCTCATTCCACCTGAACCAGGAAGCCAGTGACATAGTGCTCTGTGTGTCTTTACTGGGAGTGGGTTGAGGGTAGGGAGGGAGAGAAAAAGAACAGTGCCATCATCAACACACCTCACCCGAGAACATTCTCCCCCGCACACCCCTCAAGTCTGTTGTTCACCTAAAAGTTTTACTGGATTATCCACTTAGAACTGATCAGTGCTGAGCACCTTGAGAAATCTCACCCATAGCAGCCAACTTGGCCAGAGGGCGAGACAAAGGGTGAAGAGGCAGAGTTTCCCTTGAACTTCCAGTCACCACATAATTAAAATGACAGTCACAGTTCTTATGTCTGAAGTCAAGTTATAAAGATACCTTGCTCCTCCAGGTTAGGCTGGGGAAGCATTCTGCCCACACAGAAGAGCTGGAGCTAGGTCTTGCCTGTCTGAACACTCATGGGAGGGCACAACCTTGCAGCAATCCTTCGTGCAAAAACTCAACACACGAGTCAAACTATTGCTGGGAGCCACATTCTAGCTAGCAGGAGATCCTTAGGGATGAAGGCTGGATAGGTGACCTGCTGTGGTGGGTTGACCCTGGCTGGACCCCAGGTGCCCACCAAAGCTGCTCTATCACTCCCCTCCTCAGCTGGACAGGGGAGAGAAAATATAACAAAAGGCTCATGGGTCAAGATAAGGACAGGGAGCGATCACTCACCAATTACCGTCATGGGCAAAACAGACTTGACTTGGAGAAATTAGTTTATTATCAATCAAATCAGAATAGGAAAATGAGAAATGAAACCAAATCTTAAAACACCTTCTCCCCACCCCTCCCTTCGTCCTGGCTCAACTTCACTCCTGATTTTCCCTACCTCCTCCCCCAGAGCAGCACAGGGGGATGGGAAATGGGGGTTGCGGTCAGTTCATCCCACGTTGTCTCTGCCGCTCCTTCCTCCTCAGGGGGAGGACTCCTCACATTCTTCCCCTGCTCCAACATGGGGTCCCTCCCACCAGAGGCAGTCCTCCATGAACTTCTCCAATGTGAGTCCTTCCCACAGGCTGCAGTTCTTCACAAACTGCTCCAGCGTGGGTATCTTCCACGGGCTGCAGTCACAAGTCCTGCCAGAAAACCTGCTCCAGTGTGGGCTCCTCTGTCCACAGGTCTGCAGGTCCTGCCAGGAGCCTGCTCCAGCGTGGGCTGCTTATAGGGTCACAGCCTCCTTTGAGGGCACCCACCTGCTCTGGCATGGGGTCCTCCATGGGCTGCAGGTTGATATCTGCTCCACCATTAACCTCCACGGGCTGCAGGTGGATACCTGCTCCACAGTGGACCTCCCTGGGCTGCAGGGGAACAGCCTGCCTCACCATGGTCTTCACCATGGGCTGCAGGGGAATCTCTGCTCCAGCACCTAGAGCACCTCCTCCCCTCCTTCTTCACTGACCTTGGGGTCTGCAGAGTTCCTTCTCTCACATATTCCCAATCTTCTCTTCTGACTGCTTCTGGTGTTGTGCAGGTTGTTTCTCCCCCACCCTTCTTAAATCTGTTATCCCAGAGGTGCTACCACCATTGCTGATGGGCTTAGCCTTGGCCAGCAGTGGTTCCGACTTGGAGCTGGCTGGCATTGGCTCTGTTGGACATAGGGGAAGCTTCTAGCAGCTTCTCACAGAAGCCACCCCTGTAGCCTCCCCACTACCAAAACCTTGCCACGCAAACCCACTGCACCTGGGTAGGTTTGCTGCTGCTGTAACGTAAGTGGTAGAGCTCACCCATACTTAGGTAGTACTGGCAGAAGCAATAGCTGCATTAGTTACAAGGTCAGGCAGAGCTTTAACTGTTATTTGGTAATTGTGTTGTTGCATGCAGGGGAGGCTACACCATCTTGTACAAGCTGAAGTCCAACTATTAACTATGCTAAAAAAGCACACCTTAGGCGCTACCGCCAGTGCCAAGGGAACTGAGGCTGGGTTGAGAGGCAACTAGCACCATACCAAGGTTTAAACTGTTATTACTTCTAAGTGAGAGGTTTCTGCTGCTGGGAGTTACCCAGCACTTAGAAGGCAGAACAGACTGCACCAATCAACTCAGCAAAAGATGGAATTAACTTCTCACCCAGCCAATCCCTTCATGTAGTCACTTCAAGAGAACAATGCATGGAACAAAGTTATTAACTATTGTATTTGTATTTAAACACAATGGAATCCAAAGCAGGCACTAGGGACCTGAACAGGAGCAAAACAGCATCTGTTTCTTCACACAGCGCACTTACGTGCCTTGTTGCTCCCTTCCATTAGCCCCCAGGGAAAAGGGGTGGCACAAATAATAGTTGCAGCTATGATTACCAAAAGGCTACTCTTGGCAACAGCCCAATCAGGACATGGCGTCAAAAGTTAACATGAGGGCAATGCACTAAAGAGCCTGATTCTGCAGGGCCTGAGCAAATCCTCACTATTGAGACACAGACATGAAGAGAGACATAAAAGGGAGAAAAATATGCTTTTGATTTAAGCTGTCATATTAGGGCCTAGAGCTTTTAGTGACAATGCAAATCACCAGAAGCTCATAACTACCCAGTACTCCCTCTAGAACTGAGAGCCACGAGCTCCCAGACTCCCTAGAAGAGGAATGGTCAATAGGATTCTGCCTTGAGTGCCTGGAAAACCATCACTGTTTGCACCAGGTGAGAAGGATGCTTCAGTTGCTTTCATGCCTTTATCACTTGCTGTAATGTAGCCTTGTTCTCTTTCAGAAATGTTCATATTATGTAAATATGTCACACCATTAAAGGAACATGCTCCAAAAACCTGGATAGTCTGTACAGTGTCCCAAGTTTGAAATTATTTCAGGGTCTAATGCTTAGGCTTTTCTAGAATCAGGAAGTTTGACAAGCTGCATCAAAGGACTAGTTTCTCTAGTCCTATACCCTACCTCTCCCAGCAATACCAGTTTCTTCAGAACAAAGACATAAAAGGGCTGAAAACTTCCACAAGACCTAGCTACCTAGGTGTGTAAGGCCTCAGGTACTCTTCTGAGACCATATAAACATTAACAACTTTGCTAGTTTACAGTGCTTATACATGAGAGAGCACTGTAGTGACTGTTTTTGCCCTGGAGTATCAGCTATGATTATCCTTATGATAGCAGTCATAGTCAGCAGCTGCTGGAAGTAATCCTGCTCCTATCTCATTTCTGTGCACTGTAGGAGGAGGAGCAGCAGGTCCTTTCATTTGCTTTCATCACTAGGGTGACTCCATCTAACAGCTCTCAAATCACCACACAGCACTCTGGCTGCCTGCCGCTGACTTGCCCAAGACACGTGAATGAACTCACGTGCTGACAGCTTCAATGCCATAATCCCACCATCCTAACATGTACCTGGATCTTGCTACACGGTGGCCTCCACTCACCATTACACATTATTAAGGATGAAGATCCTTAAAACTTAAGACCTTTTCTTTGGTATAATCACCTCTTATGTATTGCATAGGTGAGCCCTGCTAGCAAAAGTGAGCAGCGTAACAGATCACAAGCTGTTGTAAATTATTTAAAAGTCTCCTGTTTCTTTTCAGCTTATGTGACGAGCAATTTTTCATAAGCTTTTGCAGGTACCTGACCAATTAAAGTATCATTATTATTTCCATTTGTGCCTTCATCTGATGAAGGTGAGCATGCCCTTCTGTATTTTACTAGCAAAGGGTTAGCGCTTAGTCTGGCTATGACCTGGTCTCATGTTGGTTTAACTCTGCTGACTTCAGTGGCATTAGGGGTAAATCAGTATAAAGCAGTGTAACTGTGAAGTTGAGGAATGTCCTTCCAGCTATTCCTAGCTCACCAGCTGTTTCATTAGAAGAGGAGCAAGAGGGGAATTTAGTGGTCAGAACTGGGAAAGAGAGCAAGGAGACCTGGGCTCTAATTTGACCTGCCCTGGCTTTCACATGGTCCTGGGCTGTTCTTACTGCCTATATGTTTTTCTCTTACAGGTCTCTCTCAAAGCAAGTAGCTCTGCATGAGGAGAACCGTTTTACCTACCACTAGTATTGTGGAGGACCATCAATTAGAAAAATATTTTGGATACCTTGTCTGAGCAAGGCCTGCTGAACCTGAGCTTTGCCCTATCCCAGAGCTTACATAAAACACTGGTAACAGGCAGATTTGCTTTTGATATGGGAACATGAATATCATTGACTCTGAAAGGGGCTGCCACTTGTCTACCATACATTACTTGAAAAATTTGCTTCCACAAAAGAAGAGTATAAACTAAGAAAAGCACCTCACCTGCAGTTGAAATGGCCTGTTCTCAAGTGAAGGAAAATCCCATGCGAGCATTTCATGCACACCGGCAGCTTGTGCTAGCTGTTCCTAAGGGAGTCTTGTTTGTATGAGATTGTTTCCTTCCCCATCTCTCATCCATCATCTCCTCCTTTCGAGAGCTGGAAACTGGCCATCTCTATTTAGCAGGCTTGACAAGCCACTACTCTTCCCACTACTGGTCTTTTCAGCCAGCAGAAGACACTGTGGGCTCCATTAATTGTAGCTGCTGTTTTTAATTTAAAGTTCACATGCAGGCTAATCATTAAATGACTCAAAATGGCTTTCCTGTTAGGAAAGACTCAAAGGACTGTCAGCAGGATGTGGGCAACTAAAGAAAGGCAAAAGTTTCAGCTAGACCTTCTTATTGGGAAAAAGGACAAAGTTACACTTTGCAAGCATTGACGTTAAAATTATTAAAAGAAAGAGATATTGCCCCATCTGAATACAGATCTTTATGTTGTACAATTAGTCTATTTTCTGATTCCTTGTAAGAGGCTATCCTGGGAGCTGACATAATCCAGTTGATGAACTACTCTGGTGTTATTCAAGCAAAATTTCGAAGTGGTTTATGTAAGTTCCACTCCAGAAGCAGATATGGGTTTCAAGACTTTTGCCTCATTGACCCTAGACCTTTGTCTAGAAGACAAACCTTCCCCTCACACTGTTGATTGCAAGTCTGACCAACCACCTCACAGAGTTTTAAGCACACATTTACCTTATCTATGTGTGCTGGGTTTGGCTGGGATAGAGTTAATTTTCTTCATAGTAGCTAGTATGGGGATATATTTTTGATTTGTGCTGAAAACAGTGTTGATAATGGTGAGATGTTTTCATTATTGCTGAGCAGTACTTGCATAGAGCCAAGGCCTTTTCTGCTTCTCACCCCATCCTACTAGCGAGCAGGCTGGGGGTGCACAAGAAGCTGGGAGGAGACGCAGCTGGGACAGCTGACCCCAACTGACCAAAGGGATATTCCATACCATATGATGTCATGATCAGTATATAAAGCTGGGGGAAGAAGGAAGGGGGTTATGTTTGGAGTGATGGTGTTTGTCTTCCCAAGTAACCGCTACACACGATGGAGCCCTGCTTTCCTGGAGATGGCTGAACACCTGCCGGCCAACGGGAAGTGGTAAATGAATTCCTTGTTTTGCTTTGCTTGTGCACACGGCTTTTGCTTTACCTGTCAAACTGTCTTTATCTCAGCCAATGAGTTTTCTCACTTTAACCCTTCCGATTCTCTCCCCCATCCCACTGTGAGGGAAGTGAGTGAGCAGCTGCCTGGTGCTTAGTTGCCAGCTGGGGTTAAACCACAACACTATATTAAGGTCTGGAATACCTCGCTTTCTCTCTCTCTCTCACAGAGCCTCTGAGAGGTTTCTTCAATTTTTAGTGATTGCTAGTAAGTCCCTCTGAGACTTTTTCATATAAAAGTTTCCTGTTAGCTTTAATTCTAAAGAAGCTTTTTGCCTCTCTCCAGATCTCATCTTTGTTCTCCACATTGTCAGCAATTCCTGCATTTTTCTCCTCATGTACTTTATAGCTTTCTCCATTCTCTTCTCATGGCTTGTTCTGTAGAATTTCAGCTCATCTTTTGCTTTTTTACATTCGCCCATATTTCCCCATGTGATTTCCTCTTCTTGTCCAATGAATGCACCAAAGAATCATCAGAAATATCAAACTTCATATGCCTTATTTGTTTTTTTCACCTTCCTAAAACAGGATTTCAGCCTTTCCCAGCTCTTTTACTAACAAAGGGAATATATTTCCACAGCTTGCTCTCTGGCTGTTCTTTGGCCAGGTGGAGTGGAGGCTGTTCATATAACCCGACAGATACCAGTCTCCTTCAGGCTCTTGCAGGCTAGATCACCACTTGCTAAGACTTGTTACAGCAGGGCTGCTTTCTGATAAACCATGAGTCAATCAGCAGGACTTGTTTGCCTTGTAGAAGATGAACTTCTGAGAATATAAAAATCCCCTTTCCATTGATCCTTTTCCTGGTTCCCAGCTTCCAACACTCTCCAGGACAGGAAAGGAGTAGGCAGAATGTGGGAAATGTGCATTTGGGGGGGGGGGACGACGACAACAACTGATAGAATACAGTTGGACCATTTGTAAAGGTACATCCTCAGTTGGATAAGTCTCCTGTGGTTTGCCTTTGCCTTTACAGTCTGTCAGTCCAGGAGTACTACTGACAATCCTTAGTGACTCTCAGTAGTCCTAGGGGTATGGTAGCTGTGTCAGAGCAGAAGGAGAAAAATCTTAAGGGGTTGGACAAGTAGGAGCCTAATCCAAAGTCCAGTGACGTCAATGGAAACGTTGTCACTCAGCTGGCTATAGATAGAGTCCCAGGAAATCCACTGTTATCCAGGCAAAGCATAGCAACAAACTGGGCTGAGGAGCTGGGAAATGCCTTCCCTCCCTTCTTGTGGGTGGTAGTTCCTTACTACTATGGTCAGAGAGCACAGGGACAGAATTTGTTCATGCAAGATACCCACTTAACCTTTTTCCACCCATGCCAGATCAGAGGGGAACAAACAAGGAGAATTATTTCTAAAAGAAGTGGGACAAGCTCCATTCCCAAATTGTGCTCATAATTGTACTTTTTAAAAGACATGCAGTCACAGGGAAAACAGATGATGTGAAACTGTGGAGCATATTAAACTTTTTTTTTTTTTTTTTAGTTTGCTTCTTTAGTAAAGTTTGGCTTACATTATCCAGAAAAGTCCAGTGTCCTTCTGATAGCAAAGGGTATCTAGTATCTCCCTGGACTGCAACTCATAGGTAAATTAAAGCTGGTTTGGCTACACCAGTCTCTGAAGTCTGTACATGCTAACTGATACAACATTTAACCAGCTTCTTAAGCAGAATTTGTAGTCACGGCCATGCTGCTAGCTATACCTGCATGAAGTAGCATTAAGTAGCAACAGCATCATAAATGAACCCCGAATTCTATTTCTCCTGTGATAAAGATATCTTAATTTTATTCCAAACAAAGAATCTTAGCAAGTTCTAATTAAGAAACTGCTGACAACACCTTCTCAATTTTATTTATATAGTCCATCATAGCTTTGTAAAAGAATCCCTGTTCTCTGTTCTACACTGCTTTTCTGCAGTTACTTACCATTATCCTCTCCATACAGAGACTTTTACCTTACCAGGGCCCAAAGAACCCTGGTATCTGTCTGGAATCTCCCTTCTTGTTTAGTGACTGGAAGTCTATGGTGTTTACAGCTACTTGCCATGTGATTGTAATCTCAGTGGAAATCATCATACCCTCAGACATCTATCTCCCAAAGCTGCTATGAGGCAATTAATGCTGAAAAAGCAGTAGATAGAGCTTTTCAATCAAGAAACTTAAAAGCAATGCAAATATCATGATATTAATACAGCAGCATTCCTCATTCTGACCTGCACAATAAAGAGAGAGAACTCTTGGGGACACTCGGGGGTCTGCTTATAGACCACAGCAGAGAACTTGTGTTTCGCTTTATGAGCCTACAGATTTTCTTGTTGTGATGGTCACATGCTATTTCTGGACCAAAAAAAAAAAAATTAAAAGTGGTTAAAATATATCCAGGGACATGACCCTGTTAGAAGTAGCACGGAGTTTTGAGGAACCGAAGTGTAGGGGATCAAGCCAACACTTTAAATGAAACATTATTTATTGTTAAGTCTTCATGGCTGCAGGTGTTTCAGGACAGCAAAAAGGGCCTCACAGCGGTGTGTAAGAGTGAGCTAACCACGACAGCGCACTGTGGCACCCAGCAGGCCCTTGCATGCCAGGTAATGCCTGTCTGCCTCTAGCAGGGCTGTGCTCACGGTGCAACCAGCCTGCTGCAGGCTGACAGCTCCTGCTGCTGCCCAGGACTGCTTCTCAAGGACAAGCACTCTCAAAAACGTGTGAGAAGCATAATGCTGTTTGGCATACAGTCTAATTTCTGTATCAGTTTTTCTCCAGCAGATCTTGCATTCTCAGCATTATAGAAATGGGCTGGCTCTTTGTCTGGTGTAATTGCCACAGAGAGTTACAAGTCACTTAAGCTATTTGCAAATGTGCATGACTGTAAAAATCACCGCTAGGTAGCATAACAGAAGGACAGTCAGAGCGTATCACAAGGTGCTGCAAGACAAAAGAGATACAAAAGTGGTACCACTTCTACCAAAGGAAAGCTTGAGTGGCCTTCTGAAAAATACCACAACGGTTATGGTATACAGGGGTATGTCACATTTTCTACAGCTAGTAGCCCTCCAAAGATTTTTTGTAAAGAAACTCTTTAAAATTGAGAACACATGAAAAATACTGCTCTTGGCTCCCCAGCATTTGTGTAGTTTGTAATACATTCTTAGAGCTTCAGTCTTTTAGAAAACATGTCTATCTGATGCCTTTTACATCTGCACTTTGATTGCAAGAGGGGTAAACCAGCATGAACTGGGCTCTAAGCTCAGGTACGAATGAGAAAGATCAGCTACCTTTTCTCCTCATGTTTTGGCTAGTGATTGAAAAATACCTAACTGGTACAGCTTCACGATCTACAGTAGAGTTGCACTAATATAAAACAGATTTGCCTTGCTGAAATAAATAAAAGAGCTGTGTTGATTAACTCCAGATGAAAATCCAGTCTACAGATCTTAAAGAAAAAGTGAAGGAAGGGCCCAATAGCCTAGAGCTCTACTAATGGCTGGGACTCTCTACAGAAGATAATCTTTGTGTTATCTGCAGAAGCAAAAGGGTGGGTGTTACTCAAATCTGCTTATGAAGCAGAGTAGCATTTTACAGTTTGTCTACTTATCAGAGCAAATGAGTTCCATCTGCTGAGAAACAGGACTATTTTCATGCCAAATTCCCAGTCATGCTTTAAACAATATTTTCTAATAGCAACTATAAAAATACTCTATCATACACAACTTATACTGGACTGTTACCTAAACCTACTGAAGCCAGGAAGTTAAAACACACTGATTTTCTCTGTTTGCCTAACTTGTTATTAAAACTCCTATATTTTGCTCAGATCTTGCTGTGGTGGAACAAACACACCTTCAATTCTGTATCTTACTTTGATCTCTGCAGACTACAAAGCTAGGTTTCCAGTCAGGACAGAGGGACCTAAATTATTCTTCACCATTCATTCAGCCATGTAAATGAGACTTCAGAAGGTAACACAGACACATAGCTTTCCTGTTATTAAAAACTACTCAAACCACAAAAAAAAGCATTGCTGCAATAAAGCAGCAATAGCATCTGATGGAAGGCTCCAACACAAAAGGCTTTCAAAATTAAAACTCGGAGAGATCCCCAGCTCATCTTTCTCTATTCTACTGTCATTGTAACTACACAACATTATTAAAGGGGCAGTAATGTCACAAACTGGAGTTTCTAATACTGTAATTCACTGCAGATACTTATATCTATAGAATTATATAAAGTAAGAGCTTGAAACTCAGACCCAAAAGCATATTTCACCTGTTGTCAGGTCCACTGAAGTTTGGTTTTTTTATTCATATATTGTGGCGTAGACCAGGCTTAAGTGCTGTGAAAATGGGTGGGTGAGATGTGCATTCATCCAGATTGAGGACTGATTCTTCTGTGAAAGCTGGAGTAACTCATTGCATCATAAGGTGAGAATGCATTTTAACAGATGCCTGTACATTTCTATTCAGTACTGAACCCTGGTTACAGTATCTATCGGAAAGTATAATTACTGGAGATCCCCAAAGTCTCACTCTGTTCTGCAGAACTATTAGCCTATGTGGGAGTTTTCCCTGTTCTGGAGAATAGTAGGACCACTGTTAAAGTTTGGTCCTTGTGACAGGACTTACTTAAAAATACACATTGTTTTAAAATAAGCACCCAAAAGAAGAATGCTAAGTTTACAGTTTGAAAAGTTAAGCCTCTCTTTGTAGAGATCACATACAGCATAGGGAGCAACCAGCACAGCTCTGGGAAAGCTCATGTTTTTCTTCCTGCAATAGCTGTATGACCCACGTACGGCCCATCCACAGAGAGCAGCCATACAAGCAGTGAGGAGCGCTGTCTTGAGACAGATTTTAATTAATGTGTTAGCATTAAGAGGTGTACAGTGTAGTCTGTTCTCAGTTACACTGCCATAACTCCAAAGCTATCTGACTGACCTTAGCGCTACCACGCTGGGGTTACTACATGTTGGGACTTCCACACTGAAGTCACTTAGTAGGGCAAGTGTCTCACCTGAGAGATCTTAAACAAGAGTGGCATAAGCACGAGGCAGCATAAGCCATGCTCTCCTCCTGGCTGCCTGTTCTTTACATAACCAGTTATCGAGTGTTTATCCATGCAGGCAGCCCCGCGGTGCCGCGTCCGAGCCCAGCCTGGGAGAGCTGTCGGAGCACCCCGTCCCCCTTCCCTGCCCACCCATCCCGCCTCACCTTTGGCAGCGGCGCTCCCGCTACTTGCGCGGACAGACGGACCCAGAGTGAGCGGAGAGGGTACCAGAAAGAGGACGTGGCTTGGAGTCAAGCCCTCTAAACTGGCACAGCAAGCTTAAACCCACACTGGGGTATGGATTAGCCCCGGTGACGAGGGATAACAGCTGGGCTTACAGCAGTGCTTTTGAGCTGTCAGGGCTTGGTCCAGTACATCTACAAGATACCCGTCAAAAGGTGACACCTCTCGACTTGGGCAGACTTCGGTACCTGTTTAAAAATCCCTCCAAAACTTGAGAGCTTTGTGGGGTTTCCTAATCTGCAGCTGAGCCGATACGTGGAAGAAATGAACGTAATTCACGGAACTCGGACTTTCTGAAGTCGTTAAAGCAGGGTCGCTGCTTCACTGCCTTCGCCCTGCGCCTCCACCTCCCAGCGTCGCCCACCCCAGCTCCGCGCCTCACGGCCCGGGGCCCCGGGCGGCCGTCGGCTCTACCGGCGCTGCCCCGGCGGAGGGCGGGCGGCACGCGGCCGCCGCTCCCTCACGGGAGCCTCTCGGGCCGGGCAGCGATAACCACGCCGGCGGCAAACGCCGAAACTGCCCGGAGAGCCGCCCTCCGGGGAAACCCCGACCCCGGGCTCCTGGCGGCAAGGGCCGGGAAACGCAGCGGGCGCCCTCCGCTCGGCACCACCTCCGTCCCGCCGGGCGCCCCACGGCCACAACACCCCGCCCGCCGCCGGCAGCGCCGTCCCCTCCTCCTTACCGCGGCCACCCGCTCCCGTCCCGCCGACGACGCTGAGGCGAGCGAGCGGCCGCGCCGCGCCGGGGCAACGCCGCCTCAACGCCGCCGCTTCGCCGAAGTTGAGCGGAGCCGCCG
>NW_010972962.1:2038850-2062846 GCF_000737465.1 Haliaeetus leucocephalus | reverse complement strand
GCGACTACGCTAAAGCCACTTTGCTCCCCCGGGGCGTCCGCCCGGCTCCCGCCCCGGCCCCCGGCCCCGGGACGGCGTCGACACCCCCCCCCCCCCCCCCCCAGGGACTTACCCCTGTAGATCAAACCTGCACTGATAAATAACGGCACAGTAAACGGAGCTGTTGGATTTATTTATCGCCAGGGCCTTCAGTAATAGCTTCGGCTGTCCAAGGGGCTTCAGTCACGGAAGTCACACAGGTTTCACTGGGTTTGGAAGGACGAAGAAGGAGGAGGGGTCGGCGCGGGAGCTGGAAGGGCATGGGGGAGGCGAAGAGGACGAGGAGGAGGGAGAGCTGGGCTGTTGGGAAGGTGAAAGACAGGCAGTGTCAGAGGGTAGCGCTTCATCTAGGAAATAAGCGCGTTGCAAGAAGGGGTTCCGGGCACTGGGAGCTGCGAGGGACGCCTGTGGATTTTGGAAATCCTGAGAAGTGATTCCGTTTAGTAAGACGTCAGTGAAGAGAGCCGTGTTTAGTAAAGGGTCAGTGAGATGAAAAGGAGTGAAAACTGGCCCGGAGACCGCCTGAGAGACTGGCGATTACATGGGGCCGTGGGCAGCGAGGGAGCAGGCCCCTGCACCTCACGGAGCATCTCGCGTCAGGGGACGGGGCCGCGCTCGTGGTCCCAGCCACGGGCAGCGGGAGCGACCTCTGCGAGCCCACGGCTCCTCACCCTGCCTCTTCCCGCGGTGCAAAAATGCACAGAAACATCCCGGTGCCGTTGGCCAAGCCCCCACCAAATTGAAGGGGAGTCGAGCTGCGCCAGAGGGTCGCAGAGCTGCGGCCTTGGTTAAGGAAAGCACACAGACTGGTGACGCCGCTCAAGGACGTGTGAAACCTAAGCGTGTGTGTAAAGTCAATAGAGTCCCGCCTGAAAAGCTTTTATAAATTAGGGCCCAAATTCTGACACCTTGGTATTTATGCTGTACTTACACAGCCAGAGGACAGTGGTTTTCCAGACCATGTATGTCTGTACAGTACATGCATAAATCAAAACAGACCAGCTAAAAAATTACAGGTTAAAAGATGTCCAGTGCAGTCTAAATTAAAATGCACGAGGAGGGGTTTTTTTAATGTCTAGTTTATTATTAGATCAAATAACACAACCAGACTAACAAAGAGATTAGAAGCATTTTCTGCTCTAATTATTTGTGGAGGATTATGTGCCTGTCCTGAACTTCAACTCCAGCCCAGCATACTACCCAGTTTGCAGAGGTTTATAACATTCTGGGTATGCTCTGCTCAACATGGGATCATTGAGTTTTAATTAAAAGACATCTTACATGGCTAAAGACCTTTATATTTTCATCCATTAAAACTTATTTCAAAAGTCATCAATCTGACTAATGCAGAATGCCCATCTTGAAAATACTTAGGTACCAAGTAAATGAGTTGCTATCTTTTCAATGCAGTGAATTCCTGGGAAATTCCTGCCATGAATCAGAGACACTGATGACTGGGGAATATTTCAGGAGCATTTCTTTGCAGATATATAAGCCTCACAATGGAAAAATCATTCATCTCTCCTATACCTTATTTAGCAGTTGAAACCAAGGATTCCTACATTGTTGTACTGATATGACTTACCTGATCAGTCAGCACTCAAATCATCAGTTGCTTGGTAGCAGCGCTCTGGTAACATAGATGGAGTAAAGGTTTATTCAGTGGTACATTTTCCAGGACATGCCATGACAATCAAGTTTCACCGTATTGTAATTTGTAGGGCTGTCCATTTGGGACTGCCATTTTTCATGGTTTATCAGATGCTGCCCTGACTCACCTGAGCACATTACTAGCACCGCAGCTGCAGCGCCTGTGATGTTAGCTGCAGAGCCTTCCTATTTCAGTGTCAAAGTCATAGACCTCTGACACTGGCACCAAAGATGGACTTCTTCAATCAGTAGCAATCATGCTGCCGCTATCTTCTGCATGGGTCCAACCACAAGCAAATAATCTCACTTCATCACTGACAAAAATAAAATATAATGCGGTAGGGTTATATTGGGCCTGCTGGTTTTTGGCTAAGTTGGTGAAGTGTGTCAATGAATATAATGGTGCTTACAGAGGGAATATTGCCTTTTTCATAGGCTTAAAACCTTGCTTAGAAAAGTGCCACTTTCAGAGCTATTTGTCATATTTTTGTAGTGCTTGTTTTCCCTCAGCAAAGCAGTTTTTCATTCACTGGGAAGATCTTCTTCCTGCTGTTTACTTCAAATCCAGTCAGCCCACCCACACAGAAGTGCACTATGAGCAAAAAAGAGAAAGTTCATTCAGTCTTTAGCAGCAGTCCCCAGCCTTTTCGTAGCCGAGGCTCATTTGAGAAAAACTGGCAGTGTTACCACGTCTTTTCCAGACAATATCTTTTTCTCTCCCCCCTCACTATGGGGCTGCCCCTTTCTCCCTCCACATGCTATTGCTGGGTCATGGGCATGGGGCTGTGCCCAGCAAGGCTTAAATGCTTGGATTTGGTACCTCAGCTGCTGCTGGGTGTGACCTCACCCAAGAGGTATGCCATTAGGGACCACCGATCCAGAAGGTTAAAAAAAATCAACTCAGCAAATAGTCCTGGGTCAATAAAAGAGGTAGATACTTCCATATTGTCTTCCAGAACACAGCTGGATGAAGAGCAAGGTATACAGGTCTTTCTCAGGAAAACCTGTTAGATAAGTCTATTACAGAGAGGGTTGTACTTCATCAAGGACTTTTGTCTTAGGTAAACATACCATAATGTTCTTGCAAGGGTAGCTCTTGCTAAAGTGAACAGCCTTTCTCCTGTCACCTTATACAAGCTCCTGAGTGACAGGCCTGTTACTGTACCTGAGTAAGCTCTGATGTTGGTTTTTTGCTCTCCTTCCTTCTTTTAGGAGAAGATGACAGTTGCTATGGTTTACTAAAAACTAGAGATCCTGAAGCCATAGAAAACACAATCATGGAGTGCTACAATGCCCGGAGTGGAAGAAGATTGCTTAAAATGAGTATTAACTAGAGTAAAGGAAGAAATTTAAGGAAAGAAAATTTGGCAGGAGCAATGACTTCAGATAAAAGATTTGTATCATGGCCAAATATTTATTGTGGATGAGCCCCCAAGCTAAACATTTCAAAGGACTCTAGGAAAGCAACAGAAAATATTTGCTTCACTGTAGGGAGATGGCATAAGTTACCTACTGGGAGCACTATACGGCTAACCTCGATGACACTAGGAAGTAAAAACCTACAAATGTTTCTTCTTTGCTGCATGCATTGCCCACTCAGTGCAGTCAGCTTTAACTAGTTATTCCTTCTGATATACTGTAATCAGTGAAGAAAGGCTGGATGTACACTGATCCTTTTGTACTTCAGAGCATCCTTAACCCTGATGCAGTGACTATGGTTAGCTACAGCCCTCAAAAACACTTATACTTGTGGAGACTGTCCAGAGCACAATAACCAAATAACCTTCCAGCCATGACATGCCCCTTTCTCTCTGAAACATCCTGTAAGCTGGGGATTCAGGCCATGCACTGTAGTAGCTGGCAGAACTGCTGATGGTTTTACCTCTGTGCATCAGAGGTAAGCAACATCAGGAAACCTGATACGCAGTTTTTAAAATGTTGTTGCTTCCTTCTTGCCTTTCTGTTCACCATTATAAAGAGTCATTTAACAGAAGTGTAATTGCTGATTATCTTAACCAAGCAACTTAACTGAGCAAATATTAGTTCCATATTTTTAGCGCTATGAGTGAAAATGATGAAGTGTCATGAAATATTCAGCCAAAAAACTGATGTAGAAAGGCAAGCTGAGCAGCAAAAATTACAACACAGATGGTCATGATAAATTAATTGAAGACACTATGCTGCAGGGGGGGAGATGCAAAAAAAATGCCATGGAGCCTATAAGTAGACAGATGTCAAAAATATCTGTGATTATGTGCTTAATTGCACTCTCTATGATTGCTCGATTCCTAACATGCACTATTAACAAACAATAATCTCCAAAGGACATTATCAAGGTTGTTTGCTTTTAAAATGACCATGTCAAAAGTTGACACAGTCCATAATATCACCTTTACAGGGCTAATAATTTTTTAATTTTTAATTTTCATTATGTGATGAAAATTACTCTAGTACTAGAGACGTAACTGCTTTCACACCATATTTGAAGGGGGTTTGCCTCTGTCTTACTCAAATATGTCTTATTTTATCTTACACTGATGCAAATCTAACTGACAGCAATTGACAGATTTTCATTGTTTGTTCTCTTTCATCCAAAAGTGAATTTTGTACTGTCCAAAATTCAGTACAACAGGAATTTTGCCATTAAATTCAACAGGACCAAGATTTTGTCCATACTCTGTCTGAGTTTGTTCCAGAGTCTACTGAAGTCCGTGGAGGGATTTGAGCTGATTTGGAATGGAATTAAAAAAAAAAAAAGGGGGGGGTGGGGGGGCAGGAGGGAGGAAGATGATAATGCTGTAGTTTCTTTTAATACAAATACAGAACATATAGGGAATCTAACTGTTGCCCATACAGTGTATAACCTAATTACATCACTGAAACTTTATGGTGTGTATTGTGCAAGAAATACTAACTTTATCAGATACCTCCCCTTCAGGAGAGATCAGTAGGAAGAAAGAAGACAAGGATACCTATGAAACTGCTTTGGGGATTTGAGACTGGAGGACACAACAGTGCGAAGATCCTCTGGAGGCAAGAACTGAAAACTCAGACAAGTCCTGGTGGGATCACACTGTTTGTGTAGTGCCTCCCAAAGAACGTTGTGCCATCTCTTCCCACTCTGAGGCAGACAGAGCTCTGGAGCGTGCCTGTATCCTCAATACAGATGCTTCTTTTAAACACTTAAGAAAAGATGCAGGGTACAAAATCTCTTTGTCACTATATCCTAAGACCTTAAAGCCTACATCCCACAGTTAGGGAAGTAGGATCGTCCCTTTCCCATTGCTAACAACTGCTTAAGAATAAAGGTTTCTGAAATGGTGGTGTTTCAGAGGGGGGCACCCTGTGGGCATTTGAATTAAGCCCACATTCCCTGGGCTATCACTTATATCCACGGATTCTTTCCCAGGTCACCCACACAGCATGTGGAAAGCACTGGTAACTAAGTAGGTTTCAACCCAGCATTTGGGGTGCCCCTTGCACTGCTCCACCAACCAGCCAAGCACTCAAACACTGGCCATAAGCATCAAATGCCTTTTGGCACAGCTGGAAACAAAAGTTGGCATACTGCAACCCTCACATCGGCTCGGTGCTGGGGAGGTCTTTCACTTCAGGGAGGCTGATCCCAGCTTTCCCCATAGTTTCTCCACTTGAGCCTGCAGACAGAGGGGTCTGCTGCTGCAGAAGCTGCAAGAGCCGCCCCAGCTCAGATGGGCTGGGAAAAGTGGAGGGCAGTCACAACGATTTACTCATTCCTGCACAGCAGTTTTTTGGACAGGCTACGTGAGTGTGTTGCCTCTGCTGCTTCCTGACTTATATTTAAAGCCTGGAGAGCCCGAGTGTTGCAGGGGCGAGGGGAGATTTTAGTCACTGCTTGTGGGTCACACACAAGCCATTAAAGTAGGATCACAAGGGGAGGGTGGGGAACTGGGGTACCCCAGCATGAGTTTGTTTTTTCAGATCTTATCAAACTTGTTCTCTTTAAAATGTGAATTCTTAAGGTAAATCTTAAGATAAATGTCTTGATCATGATCCCTTCAGTTAAACACCCGTTTTCCAAAAGATCTGTAGCATTACCCACCCACAGACCTGTATTTCTTTCAGCGTGGGAGGTCAACATTTGAAACTCTAATCCCACAAATGCTGAGATTTATTCTAAATCTAGAGCCTGTGATTATTATTTTTTTTTAATTTCATTTAAATTCAACCAAACAATTGCTCTTTCCTTATGGCCAGCCCCAGGCCACCCCATTCATCCATTACCCAGCATTATGCTGAGACTATCAGCAATCAAAGACAGTATATGCTGCAGGGGAGCTTCACTGGGGAAGGTGTTAAATGCAGTGATTTAGCAATAGCACATGTTTTCAGTCTCTTAAGCAGACAGTGATCTATGGAAGCAGATGCATCTAGTAAATTGTATTCACAATATGCAGAGAGTCAGTTCAATCAGTCCCGAGCCTCTGTGCCCAGGAGTGAGTTGTAGTATCTCGCTGAAGCATGGTTCTGCACACCACTGGAAGGTAAAACTCCATATCTGCAGCATGAGGCAGCAAATGCAAGAGAACATGCAGAGGCTCTTGGGCAGCAGCTATCACGATATATTTGAAATAACTCAGGCTTAGCCTAGATGAGATCTTCTAATTTGATGCTTATCAGCCACCCCACCCTTCTTTATGACAGAAATCCGTTTGAGCCTGCCAGTAAAATGTTCTACATCGTAACTCAAAATATTAATTATTTGACAAGCTAGTGCTCATTTTCTTATCATTGCAGCTGTTGGTTTTCTGTTGTGATTCTAAATGGTTAAGCAAGCTGTATACTAGGAGGCATAATCTGCTGTAATACGCTGTGGTCTGATGCACGCACCTAGATTGGAGTGTTACTTAAGCTTTAATCCCCGAGAAATCAGTGATTACCCACAGGAGACAAATGGAGGGCTGTTTATAGTATAGTTGCTAGACAACAATGCACTATTTGAAGTCTATTTGTCCAAAGATTAACTGCATTTCAGAGGCTAACAACTTTTCCAACAACCTGTTTATGAAAAACAAAGTTTAAAACATCTAGATTTTCAAAAAAGAAGAGAGTAACCCAATTATTACTTGGCATTTGCAGTGACACAGGGAAACAGTGAGTGTGGTGCAGAATGTAGAGGAAGGGGCTCCTAGGACTTAGTTTGCAGAGAAGAAATGAAGGAGCAGCATGGTGGGGCCTATGCACAGTCCCTGCCACCCCTCTGCACACACAAGGTATGCATTTCCCCAGCATTTGTATAGCAGTGCCAGGCAGCTGCTTTAAAGCCATTTGTTCACTGGCTCCCTCAGAGAGTAGGACCAAAAATAGGAAAAAATGACAAAGTGCACCATTAAATCCATCCCTTTTCCCCTCTTTTCGTCTCCTGTGAGTGTTACAGCAACTGCCTTTGTTCCTTTCGGCAAAGGGGCGTATGTAAATGGTGCAGAGCTGAGCTGCATTTATCAAGATCTATTTGGAAATGCTCAAATACAAACTGCATTGCTGATGTCTAACTTAACTGGTGTTTCCTTATGTACTGCAAAGCTGTCACACTTGTTTTGCCTCTTCTTATAGTTTTCTGTTGCCTCTTTGATCACATTGTTTTTACTTCTTTCCAATACAGAAAAAGAAGCAAGGAAGGAATATGGGGGCAGGGGAAGGTGTCCTGTGTGTGGAAGAAGCAGAGGGACAAGAAACCAAAAGAGGCTCAGAAAAGCAAGATTTTCCTGATCTGTCCTTCAGATTGTGTTTTCGTTTTTTAAGAAGCAAGTATCTGGATTATATAGTCTTTACAATGTATGGCCTCTGTGTTGCTTGGCAACTTTCTGAAATAATCTTGCAGTTTTGCAGAGGGAGCTGTTCAAAGTGTACATGAGTGCTTCAAAATCCAATCCTCTTAAATTATTTTCTCAAAGTCTGGTCAGCGCTCTTTTGTCTCTTCTTAACATATGGCAACAAGACTGTTACTTTCCCTTTTCTTTTTGTAAAGTGCATGTAGGACCTTACAGGCACATGGTGGCTGAAATGCCCTCTTAGGACCTCTTCTTCCACATGGAGAAATTCAGCAAGTTTGCACAACTGTCCCACAATTTGTGCAGAATAAAAACCCTATCCCTCCACCCCTTACTCTTGCTGCCCACTGACATTCGGGGACTATTTGTGTGGTGAAATTGTATTCCCTCAAATAAGGATTTAAGGATAAGGTCCACTTTGCTGCCAAATAAAGGCAGGACCAGCTCCAAGCCTAGCAGTGAAACAGCAAGGAGGGACCAGCAAAATGGTGCTGACTTGTGCATCCCCATGCCATGGAAGCCCAGGTGTTGAAGGTGGCCACCGCTGGTGGCAAAGCCTTCTCCCAGCAGCGGTGGCTGGTGTCAGTGGCCTCCCTGGGCCCCACAGCAGCAGCACGAGCAGTGTCACCTCCCCAGCGTGCCCCCTGCGCAGCTCTGGATCATCAGCTGGCCCAAGCACGGGGAAGGACTTCGCTGGAGAAGCTGCAATGCAGAGATGACTGACATTGCACAGGCTTGAGCGTGCACAGAGCTGCAGGGGCCAGGGAGGTCACCTCACCCACCGTCGGTGCTGGGGCAATGTGAAGCACATGGCAGCCATCCCTGACAGGTCTTCATCTAATATACTCTTAAACTTACGATGGCAGGGATCCTGTGGCCTCTCTTGGCTACTAGCCATGCTTCACAAGTTTCACAGTAACAACATTTGTCTTCATATCTAGCGTAAGTTCTCCTTCACACAAATTAACCTGATTTGTCCTCATCTTATACCAAGTAGATGGGGAGAACAGCTGCCACAGTAGCATACCTGTGATTTGTATTTATCTCTTGACCTGCTGTGACCACTGGGTCATATTTTGCAGTACTTCTGATACTTGTATAGTTCTATAGTACATTCCTAAAGATATCATTTCACCTTAGTCATTACTGAATTTCATTCTGGGCTATTTCCTTGTTAGTCCAGATTATTTTTAACTCAGGCCCTTACTCCAGGTGCTTTCAGTCCTTTCTGGCAAGAAGGTCATTGGAAAGTGATATAAATATATTCTCCAGTCAGTCCCACTGGACACTAATAAAAATATCCAGTAGAGCCAGGCTCATAGCAAATCCCTGTGAGACCTTATTTGAAATTACCTCTTACACTGAGATAAAGGAACCAGAGAGAGCTCTGAGAGTGGTTTTTCAACCAGCACTTCTTCATTATGGTACTTCATCTACACCACAGTGTCCCTAGTGCATCATTAACTTTCAAATTGTTACACAGAAGTCTGTGCAGCCGAGAGCAGGATTTGGCCTGCATATTGCTAAGATTTGCTGTTCTTGTCCATGCTGTTTCAACAGCCATCAAGATGAAGACTATCTATTCTTAGCTTGAGGAACGGCGTTAACACACAGCGTTGCAAGAAAAACAGAGAAATATGTCCCCCAAAGCACTGCCTTTTTGTGAGACAAAGGCAGTCAGGGCCAACCGTAACTCCCAGGCCACCCATTTAGATAGACAGATATATATATACACAAAGTCTCTGAAGTACGTGGCATGCATCCTCCCAAGCTGAAGCTGTAACTTGTTTGCGAATTCAGAGGAAGATTTGATCCTGGATTATCTGCATGAACTTGAAGGGACAAATGGAAACCAATACAGACTTTATTGAAGATTTTCTCCCCATAGATGAGCCAGGCAAATCACAGCCACTGTACCAGGGAATTTTGTTTCTTTTCTATGATTAGTGTCTCAGGAAGAAAATTCAGAATATGCAGGCTCTGATTTTGCAAGGTACTGAGCTCCCTGTGTCCCTTACCTACCAGGAAATACCAGAAAGTGAGGGATCTCAGTACCTTAGGCCCAATATGGAAAATACCAGTTTAGTAGGTGGGATCATTCGTGAAATAAAGGGACTGGAGCTGCTGAAAAGCTGAGGACTGGGTGACCAGGCAGCTCTGCGAGCAAAAGCAGAGGCAGTCTGGAGAGAAAATGTAGAAGCAAGAAGCTCTTTTCATATGCAAAAGCTGTCCACCCCCTTATATCAAGAAAAGACAAGCCATTCCCTCATGGAAGTTAGCAAAAAAATACCGAACATCTCTGTTCAACATTGCCTTCAATTAATTCTCTGTAAAAAGACAGACTCTGTCCCACCGTAGTCGCTTGGCCTCTCCACGGACTTACAGAGGAAAAAGAGGTTTGAAGTGCAGCAGTGGGTACTGTTCCTGGTCCAGTCTCCGAGAGGATCGCTTTCTGCACCCACCGTTTCCAGTGCTTGTGGTCTGGAGAGAAAGGCCACACGTGGAGCTGGGCATGGAGACTGAGCTGTGCTCCCATGCCGGGGCCCGGTGCCTCAGGGGGGATGGAAGTCCTTTCTGGCAGTGAGCACACAAACCTGCACAGCTTCTCCCATGGCTCTGCCAGTTTGGAGGTGGATGCCGCAGCTCTGCTTACCAAGGGCTGACAGTCTGCAAGTGGTACTGGCACTAAATTCACACCAGTTACTTTCTCACTCATGCCTGACCTGGAAAGGAATGGTTTAAAAATGAAAGCCCCCTTTCTTTCCTGAATACTGATATTACTGTGAAATGATAGCCTGCTCAGAGCTTGCCTACCAGGAGGAAGAGACTGTCTCATTTGAGAGCAGCTACTCCAAGGACACTCCAATTCTGCTGTAAGACTGGTTTTTCCCAATTCTCCCAAATAATATATTCCATAATATTCAAAGCTATCTTTTTTTTTTCATGCAGACGAGCCTCAAGTGCCAGCAAAGACAGAACAGAAACCTGAATGACCAGGCTACTCTCTTGAAAAGGGAAGGCTAGGCGCTGCTGTCTCTGAGGACCTGTTTTAGCAGCAGGTAGCAGAACTAGAGAGATTTCCCTGGAAAATTGCTGACAAAAAGTAAAATGCAAAACAAATAACCTGTTCCACTTTCAGCTGCTTATTGCTAAAGTGAAATTGTCTGTCAGCAAGGAAGACATAAACGCACAGTATGTTGTCCACGCCTGACAGCTCGTGTCATCTTCATTTTGCGAGCAGAGTCCAGCACAGCTTCCTGCGGGCAGAGACCAGCTTTCTTTGCCAGTCTGAGTGCTTTTGATAGGGAAGTGCACACACGGCCGTAATGCTGAGGGGAAATGTAACTTCTAGAGTGAGATTTTAGTGGCAAACAAGCTACAACATTCAAAGCAGAGGGTCCGACTGCCATCTTATCTTTCCCTCCAGATGCTGTTAGGTCATACCAGAAAGCAAACTGTCCTGATGGTGGTAGTGTCTGAAAGACCCGCATGAACATGGGGGATGCTGGCTCTGAGGAGTGGGCTCTGTTTCAGCAGCGGCAGATCGACTCCTCAGGTTATGGTGCCCAGCAGCTGGCAGCCTGCCTCCTTGCCAAGCGGGATGTCTTCCTCGCTGCCCATGAACGTGCACACCATGTAGCTTGTGGCACTGGCCTCCCTCCACTGCCCAGAGGTGTAAGAACATCTCCCTCCCCAGGCTCCCAGCCAGTCCCTGCATCTATCAGGACAGCTGAGCCAGAGAAATGAGCTTTGGCACTGCCTACTTTGCCTTGGTTTTCTGATGTGCTTATGAATATATTGCCACCACAAAATAACAGTCTTGATGTAGAGAAATACCAGCCCCAGCCTGCTCAGCGCCTGTATGGGGACACTGCTCCTCAGTTGCTCTGCCTTCCTCCATCTTGGTCTTTCATAACCTAAGACTCATTAATGGCCTTCCAGCAACACGGAGACAGACCAGGGCGACCTTGGGATCTGCGCTGTTACAATATGGATGGCTCTGTTTTCTCCTCAGGGCTCAGCTCTACATCCTCATATGAAACATTGTGCAGGGAGGCTCTGAGGCTGGACCCTGGTGCCCACACCTGACCAGCCGCCTCGCAGGAGTGATGGGCCCTGCACAGCTGTGAAGCCGCTCCATTTCACAGAGGGCTGTGCTGCCCTGTGCAGAAGGAACAAGTGGAGAAAAGGTCTTCTTAACATCTTGTTGCTGATCTAGTGATTATGGAGGAGCAGATAGGCTAAAATAAACAGTGCAACAGCCGTTAGTACTCTGTCGTGAAACAGAGCATGTGTGCGTGTGAGGGAGACTGAGTCCCAGTCTAGAAGGTCAAACAGCAGACCTGGTGGCTTAAAGTTTCAGGGTTTTTTCCTTTCCATGAGGTACGTTTCTGATGGCTGCAGTTCAGTAACTATTACCCTGAAGGACTTGATACTCAGCTTAAGGTATACCACCGCAGTTGTGTTGACTTCACTCTGTTACACCAGCATGGGAACTAACCCATACATACATCAGAGCAGTCTCTGGCATGGGATGACTTCACCCTCTCTTTACTCTCATTTCAGCCCTGCTCTGAGCAAATCATCTGCGCCTGTCATACACTCAAGCTTTAAACTGGAGATGAGCTCAAAGCAGAAGGTCAGATTTTAACCCAGCTCAGCCACAGGGAGTTGAGGTCTCTTTTTTGCTGCAAATATTTATCCAGCACATTCCCGATGTTTTGGGAGATAATGACAGAAGATTAGAATGATTATCATCTCTGCAAGGAGTGGCTTGCCATGATTCATGAAACACAGCTTAGCCAGGATGAACCTAGTCCTGTACCAGTAGCTGAAACACAAGGAAGCTGAAGGGGAGAAACACTGATGTGTTTTCAGTGACGGGGTTACAGGAGGATTAGTTCTGTGATGTCTGAGTCCAGCGTTCCAGAAACTGCCTGGCCTCTGCAGAATAATTCATTAACTCTACTGACAGGCTTTGCGATGGATTTGAAAAGGGCCACAGAGAGTGGCCAAAAAATCACACTGGCTCATGGGGCCCAATCCTTGGCATTGAACTAATGTTCATTGTATGCTAGCAAGAGAAAGCTGGAAGGTGGAGGTGGGCACCCATGGGCACTATGACACTTTATAAAGTAGCAGGGACAGCACTCAAAAATGTCTGAGGCAGTAGCACAAGGGAAAGGAGAAAGAAAAATTGAGTTGCAGTAAGCTGAAGTGTTCACCGAGCTTGTACAACAGCACTACTTTGTTTTTCCCATCATGCCATACCGGTGCTTGACAAAGACAGGTAAATGTGGTTTTGAGTTATGATACCAACAGTAATGAAATCATAACACCAGCAAGGAATGCTGTTTTCAGCAGAAACACATTGGTCAACTCTCACTGGGGTTTCAGCATCCTGATTCAGATGGCTCTGTGACAGGATTTACCTGCACATTTATTCTTTAAGGTGTTTCCTGGCTATTAGAGCTATTATTCGGCTCAGTGGGTGGTTTATTTATTCTTTATGGAAGCTGTAACTGTCCTGAGAACTAGTCTTCTTTTCAGTGACTGAACAGGTACCATACGGAGAGCTTCTCGCCTGCCATCTGCTCCAACCTGGCTGGGAGGGACCAGCTGCGGAGGCAGCAGTCGTTCAGTTTCCACTGACACTTAGTCCTTGAGGTCTCTGCTGATTGCCCATAACAGTCCAGTAAGTCTTACTTGTGATGTCCACAACTATCCAATAAGAAGAGGATTAAGACCATCTGTCTCATTAATGGCCCAGATTCCTAAATGGTGATTATGCACCGCAAATGCAGGTAGCTCCTCTGAGGTTAGCACAACCCTAACAATTTATGGCAGCCAAGGATCTGGCCACTTCTCTGAGCCTGCACTTAACAGATGCAATGCTACAGTCTTCTGCTTGGCTGAGGGCACTGGCACCCCTTACACAGCCAAATGTGGCGTGACTGCTGGGATAATGTTTTGGCAGAGGTCAAGCAGCGTGTAGCAAGTGATGTGCAATGTGAGGGATGACAGCATGTGTGCAGCTGGCACCCAGCATGTTGCTTATCTTGTGTCTGAGAAATGTGGAGTCCTGGAATCTGTAATGAACGATTCTTCTGTAATAGCAGGAAAATGTGTGTGCCCTCTTAGCATTGTTTGGGATGACTTAATGATGGATGTGTCTAGGAAAGGGCAATCACACACAACAGTTTTAGGAGCTGATTATGTAAGTTTAGCTGTCCTCTCAGTTAGGCTTTGGGCTGAGGAATAAGACCTCACGTCACTGGGTAAACTGTATTTTGGACACTACAGGAGTCAGGAGTTGTGCTGCAGGAATTGAATGACAGCAAGGCACAGAGCCAGTCTTTCAGGTCAGCAAAAAAAAGAAAGAAATCAAAATGACAAAGATAAGAGTGGAGTCTCATCACTGCAGATTGCACTGCATGGCTGTGGAGCTCCTTGTTTTAGAAGTATCTGAAAGCAATAGAAAGAGCAGGAAATCAAGAGTTCCTGCTGTCCTCCATTACCAGCTCTCACTCCTTCTTGCCCTGCCATGCACAAACCTGCAGACACACACCTGGGATTTTTAAACACGTATTTAGCAGCCATCTTGAAGGGGACAAAATACAAGAGTCACAGGAGTCTGGTTTTAATAAGTGTGCAATTAGGAAGCTTAAAAAGAGGAAGCTGCTGACTCTGAAGTAAGAGATGCTCAGCTATAAGATGGTCCAATATCTTTAAAGTTAAAAAAACAGTGCTTCTCTTGTTTTACTAGCAACTTTCAGATGAGGCATCTACTCAGGCATTGCCCCAAGTGAGCGTGTGGGTCACTTCAGAAAAATGGTTGTGGAAAGCCAAACCCTCCTTTCACTCTGTACGCTGGCTGCAAGGAAGTTACACCAGGCACCGGTCCTGAGAGGAGACCTCATCTCTGCTACAGACAGCTGAAACTCCAGTGGAGCCAGTGCCGCTGCCCTGCTTCATATTAAGAGCTTGTCTTGGTCTTATGAAACCATCTGCGTGGAAACCAGCACCCATGCACAGCTGCATCTGCTGCCTGGCAGACAGGACAGCCCAGCACCAGCTCACTAGGGTCTGTGAGGGGACCACTGACACGTTGGGAGTCACCTGCATCACTCCTGCAAGGATCCCTGTTGGACCAAGCTGGCAGGTGACCCCTAGTCTCTCCGGCACGTGAGTTAACACTAAGCTGTCCTGTATCTCCCTGGCCTTTGGGAGGGAGCTGTCACAATCACAGTCCCAGGGAAATGCAAAGGAAATGTCCTTCTTCCTCCGGCATCTCAGTCTCTCTGGGTTCTGTGAACACAAAGCCTCTCCTCCCAAATGTTTTTCTGGGGGAGGTGGTCACATACTAACCCAGATCCCGGTGCTGCAGAGTAACAGGATGCAGTACAGGTTGGTCACAGAGGGGCTCAGCAACCTGCAAGCCATAGGGGTGCAAATACCAGCTCCTCCTGTGTAAAACCACAATTATTGAAAAAAATCCTCCATTTATTTCTTTATAATATTTCTGACAGCATGTCAAAATGGTTTCACATAACTTAGGAAAATGCCAGTGCCATTCACCAATAGCAGGACCACCAGAGCTTTTTGAGGCACTGGTAATGTTGCCTTCTCTGAGTAAACAAACTGTTATTCTCACTGGAGCGCAACTCTAAAAACACAAGCAGATGTGTGGAGGTGTAAAAAGCAGAATGAGGGGGATGCGTCACTGCTCACCCCAAAGGCTTGCGATGGGCTGGCTGGGGAGTCCCAGGCATGACAGCTCTGAGCACAGACAAACTTCAGTGGTGGATGAGGCACATTTCATTCATTCATTCTTAACATTGCTGCTTTTGCTTCCTGTGACTCTAGCAGAAGTTTCAAGGCTCTCTGAGAAAGTTTAAAACTGTATTTTCAAGGAGGGGGGTTATTTCAGAAACCGATGTCTTTCAACTGCAGTCACCGCCACCTTTGAAAAGAAAATAGCTATCAAACCAAAGAGGAGCTGAGCTCCCTGCACTCCAAGGGAGTTTGGGATCAAGCGTGGGCTGATCTCTGCAAGCAGAGGTGAGCTGTCAGGAGCACTGACATCTCTTCCTACGTAGGAACCAGACAGGGCCCAGGAGTGAGCAGCCTTTCCTGATGCAGCTCAGGTTAGAGGTGACAATAACCAAACCAGTCCCAAATCTTGATGATCTCTGCCTATTAGTAGCATATGTCCTCCACATTGCTTAATGTGATTGGCAGTTTCTGCTGAAAAAAAAAAAAGTGCACCAAATATTACAGGTCAAAAGTGAGCCCCTGTGTAGAGCTGGAGGAAGGATTTGGCCCTGGCCAGCACTTACTGTCAGCAGTACCAAACACACACACCAGCTTTTAAATGAACAGGAATAGAGACTGCATTACTAGAAGAAGGGCAGTTTTACTGCAAGATCATGCACTCTCTGTACCACAGGCAGGCTTTCAACTATTTTAATATTTCTACTGCTCATTCTGAATGTGGCGGGTGTAAACACTAAGACGTCCCTTCCTCCCACAGCTTACTTCTTCCACCAGTAAAAACCCTGCTTCACAGTTACCTTCAAGCCTGTAACCAGCTATTTAACTGCTAGAAACAAATTGAACAACTCAGATTTCATCACCAGGCACCACCTGTGCCTAAACATGTCTGTAGCAGGTTACTAATGTCATGTCCTCGAGCACTGCTCTGGAAGGAGTTGCTGCGATAGCAAATACTGATCAGCTTTGCCTTAGGTCTGTCCTTATGAACGGTCACAGCTATTGACACTGGATGATGCCTGCTTCAACCTGGCATGAAAGTTTGCGTACAAGAACTGGTTGGAGTCTGCACCATGGCTAAAACTGGTTTCAGCTGGCACAAATTTTTTGGCCCTAGCGGTGTAACGTATAGGCATTTCAACCTGGGGAGCAAAAAGCAAGGCCAAGCTTGGTCTAGAAACTACTGTTGAAATCCTAAAATTAGCATTAAGCAGAGTGACTGCTGAAAAATCAGAGTGGCGGCTTGTGGATTGAAGACATAAAACTGAAAGCCTGAGAATTTCTATCAGGCGAAGTGCTTCAGCTGGCTTTGGGCAGGGCTTATGTATCGGCTGCGTGCCAGCCAACACACACAGAGTCCTCCAGCTAAAACTAGAAACAAATTCACTTCTAGACTCTCCTCAGGCTTTTAAAAAATTCTCTGTTTGATCCCAACAGCTTGAAGATAAAACTGAGAAGCTCAGGACAAGCAAACCGCTGAAGGAGCAGAATCTCAGAGGGTGCTTAGCCGGTTTGCCTGGCTGATGGATCAAAGACACTCACTATTCAAACAGATGGGAGCAGTGCAGGCCTCTTCATGATCCAGTAGAGAAAAAATTTCCTCCAGCACCAAAACAGCCAAACCAAATGTGAATGTGTATTACTACCCAAATAGCACTGCCTCCCATCCATTAGATAAGGCATAATGGTAACCCATGATGTTCTTGCAAAAACTGACAGGACTCTCTGCCTGAGGCAGAAATCCCGGCACTCTTGTCTCTGGAGGGACTCTCGCTGGCATCGGAGGGGTGGTGCTGCATTAGAGCTGGCCTGCACCTCTCGCTTTTGCCAGAGTAAGCTGGCTCCTTATGGCATGTGCTGAGACCATTGTCCCATCTGTCTTTCTTATTCTGGCCCTCTCATGCAGCTGCTTGGGCTCTTGCCAGG
The DNA here is from genome assembly GCF_000737465.1 of Haliaeetus leucocephalus. Lineage (NCBI taxonomy): Eukaryota > Metazoa > Chordata > Aves > Accipitriformes > Accipitridae > Haliaeetus > Haliaeetus leucocephalus. The sequence goes on along the minus strand of NW_010972962.1, from coordinate 2,045,648 downwards.
GCTGGTCTTTGTGCCACCTGAGCCAAGTCCAGCTTCAGAGATTTGCCGAGGAGAGAAGATTGCTCTTGCTCACATCTGGACCCCTCCCCTGGCTCGCTCCTGAGGATCATGGCAGCTTCCCACTGGCCTCACAAAGCTCCCAGCAAAACCTTCCTAGCAGCCCCCTGTTTCCCACCACCAGCATACAGCAGCGCAGCCATGCAGCCACCTTGGCTCTCTGCACGATGCAGGGGGCTGTGCTGGGACAGGCTGCCAGCCCCACTTGTCCATGCCAGGGTGACAGGGTAAACACAAGCCTCCCTGGCACAGCAGGGAAGGGCTGGACATCCCATGGAACACGGTTCAGGCATGCAGGCAGGAGAGTGGGGCTGTGTTCCTGGCCAGATTTGCTACAAGAGGGTCTTTGCAGTGAGGAGAAGCAAAATTTCCCTCTGAATGAGCAGTGAGCAGGACAGCCCTGGCCAGGAAGAGTGTGCTTGAAGGAGGCAAGGGCTGGACAGGTTTGGGGTCGATCGCTGCTGCTGCTCCTGAAATTCCACACACTTGCCACAAGGTATTTTAATGGAAATGAAAAGCTTTGCAGAAGGACAACTTGAATCTCAAGTGAGTGACAGAAAAATGACAGGCTAATTTTACGTTTCATTTTTAGCAGCATTATTCTGAAGTGTAGGATAATGGTTAACTGATTTAACCAGGTTCTTACTTCAGGTAAGAAAGGCAGAACAAAGAGAATGACTTTTTTTTTTCTCTCTTTTTGCAATTTGTCATTATAATCAAGCAGCAACGTTCATATCTTTAGCTAGATTTCCATCTATAAACTTTTAATTGTCAATGAATTATAAATTATAAGAATAGCTTTGCTTAAAAACAATACATAGCATAATAAGTGTGCATTTAGTTAGGTCTGTATAGTACAAACAATTTTACTTTCAAATTCCATGCAGTTTCAGTCACCCTCAGACTGGCTGAACACACTGGTGTGTAGTCCTTTGGGATGCCCCAAAACATACAGAAATCAAGCCAAGGAGAGAGCAGCTCTCCCTGGCCAGATGGCCCCAAGGACAGCACCCGGGGATGGATTCCCAAACCAGGCAGGCTGCTCCAGGGAGGGGGTGCGGATGGCGTTCATCAGCCAGGACAAGTGCAAGAGGGTGGGTCCTTCTCCAGATCCCAAGGTCCCAAGCTCATCCTCTCTACAGAGGGTAGCTGAGCTACTGCATGTCAATGTCTGTGGGCTCCAGCTTGAGGGACAGAGGCGTGCTCCCACTTGCTTTGGATCATGCCCAGAAGGCTCAGGTGCCAGCATCAGTCCCCAGTGGTAAACAAACTTGTGATTAAATGCACAAACAAACTCCTAGTAGGGGTCATGCCTACATTAGGCTGAGGATGACGTGTCAGGTTAGGCTGATAACCAGCTGTGTATCTCTTGTGGTGTGATTTACACTGGGAACAGGAATCTCCCAGGTGAACCTGGGATCCTCTGTCCTTAGACCAAATTATAGCAAAGATGTAGTGCTTGGCAGATGCTGGCAGGGTGAAAATCACCTCTTTCCTCTCCAACTATCTCTTGCCAGGGAGAGGGTGGAGATGGGTGCAGAAGGCAAGCCTCCACAGTCCTTTCAGCCCCCCCCTTTCATTGGAAAGCCCGAGAGAGCTCATGTGGTTCAAAGGTATTCCTCTCCCATTATCCCTTCATTAAATCCCATCAGGGTTTCTCAGCAGAAACGCATGCACTCACGACACAAGCTCGACTACCATAATTCCTCTTTGCAGAGCTTGCAGCTTAGCTCCCGTGGCACTCGCTGCTTTGGCAGAAGGGACCAGCATGTTGCATCCATCTCAGAGCATCCTGCACCCTGCACCCCCGCTGCATGTCCAGCAGTGCTCTTCTGACTTGCAGCTGGCACTGGCAGCTTTTCACACCTGCAGTCGGCACTCACTCAGTGCTCATAGCTGCCAGATTCCCACCAAGGGGTCTCAGATCAGCAGGAGAACAGAGTGTGCTGCCCCGACCCCCAGTAGAAGCTGTCCCCTGCCTTTCTCCAGTCACCTAAGATACACTGACATCTTTCCTAGTAACATTTTAAAACTCTGGAAATCAATAAAGTTTATGTGGTTCACCCTTTCTGCTTTCTCTTCCTCTCTTCCACGGGTCCAGTCTCCCTTCTTGCAGAGCATGGTGTTTTTAGGATGTTGTTCAATAACACTTACGCTTTTAGAGTGGCAAGATCCTTATTAGTGAGCCAGTGAGTAATGATTTTTATCCTACCCACCAAAGGGCTGTATGTTTCCATTTCTTTTCCTTCCTGATCACCTAGCCCTGTGTGCTAATCCAAACCAGACCTTCATGAGCAACATGAGCAAACCAATGTCGTGTAGGCTAAGCTGGGCAGGAATATCATCTGCTCAATTACATGAGGTGGGGAGGGTCAGACTCTGACCTGAGCCATGATAGGTATAAGCCCTCCACACTCAAATTCCCTGAGTTCAGGAGAATCCAGAGTCTGACACGTCTCCAAAGGTGAGGTGCATGGTACAGTCAGGAGGCAGGTGCTTTAGGGTGCCATGTCCCCTGGCCAGCCCTCTCTAGCTGCTGTCCTTCCTTTGTCCATCTTTTCTGTTTGGTCTGAGATACATCCTTGGTGGCAAATACTCTGTTGTGTACCATTTCTGATCCACCACCACTAGAGCAAAAGCAGTAATAAATAGTACACAAGTAGGGGAGAAGGAACTACCAGGGTCCACCTACTGCTCAAACAACCTCCAAGCAGCTCCTTTCCTCTTTTCCGGAGTTTGGCCTTTAAAGTTTTCCCTCAAGTCTGCAGAGCAGCTTCTGCTGTTGCTGTGAGGCTCTTGCATCCCCCCACCCTGTAGTCCTTAGCTGCTACAGTACCTCCATAGCTCTGGGGTTTGGTACAGCCTCACAAGGCAAAACTGGTATGGAAATCCACACAGACAGAGAGAAAAAGTGATCTTACAACAGTGACTGATTTTTTAAGCTATTTTTTAAAAAAGTTGAGCCTGCATTTGATCACCAAAGGCAGGTCTTTTTGGGTAAAGGGCACTGCCAGGGAACACGCCTTTACTGAGCTCCCTTACGGCAACAGACTAAAAACCCTCTCCCATCGCTGCTCTGCCGTGCAGGGCATGGGGAATAGGAAACAAACCCAGCATTCCTTGATCCTCTGATCTCCTGTAATCTGGCCTGCTAGCCTCCTGCAGCAATTTTCTCCGTAGCCCACCATGCAGGGCATGCCCTCATTGCCCTGGGCCTGCTTAACCCAGCTCTACCTTAATTTGCACTAGCAGCAGCATTACATAAATTACTTACTCGCTAATGATGCCTCTCTTAAGTAAGCAAATGTGATGACATCACCCACCAGCAAAATACCAGCTGCTCTCGGAGGGAGGGAAGGAAGGGGTGAGCCCATGTCCGTGTGGGTGTGTGCACAGAGACCGTTTGAGCCATGGCTGCATGGCAAAGCCCAGTCCTTCCAGGAAAGGAGACAGGATCAGGGATAATTCAGGCTGGAAAGGACCTCAGGAGATCTCAGGCCAACTTCCTGCTCACAGCAGGGTCAGCGATGAGACCAGACCAGATTGCTCAGGACTTTATACAGCTGAGTCTTGAAAACTTCTGAGGATGCAGACTGCAGAGGCCCTCTGGGCAGCCTGCTCCAGCATTCGACTGTCCTCACGGGGAAAAAGCATTTCCTTGTATCCAGTCTGACTTCTTTTTTCAACTTAAGGCAACTTCGCCAATTGTAAAGCTGGTTTAAAATACCCCTACATACAAAAATATCATGTAGATGGATTCAAATCAATCTACATCTCTGCCCACATCTTTGTTCAGAGCAGCCCAAGCCTTCTCCAGCCTTTAATAAACTTGTTTTACAATATTTGTTGTACACAGCGTCATTTAATTTATTTGTGGGAGTGCAGGAATTTGCTCATCTCCTAAATACCTCAAGCAAGCAGGAGCATTTGCATTAACGCAGCTCAAACAACTGCATTGCTTATGTTTTGTCCAGATGCTGCATTACTCCCTTCATGCTACAGAAACCTACTGTTCATGAATTACTCACCACCTCCCTCCAGGCAGGAAGAGCCCTGCCAGATGCTTGTCTCCAGAAAGTTTCTTCTGCACAGCTCAGCCTTCCCCTTGGGGTCAGACAGCCTCACACTCGGGGCAGCGCTGCACCAGCCTGGGCTGGCTGGTGACAGAGACATCACCCTCACCAGAAGCCAGAGAGTCTCCTGAGTGCTGGGGGTCTGGTGCTGGCCTCAAGCATCAATAAGCTGTGCTCTGGGAGGCAGATCCTCAACCTCCTTCTCTCTGCCTCTGCCACCGCCCCCCCCCAAGAAGTCAGTGCCACTCCACAGGATTCTACCCACCAGCGCCTAATTTTGTACCTCCCAAAAGGGTGGTAAGTAGGATCTGGTGTGAGCTGCTGTAACGGTCACAAAAGGAAATTGCATCCACCTGCCATATTCAGAAATCATCTAGCAAACTGACAGCTGGTGAAGAGGAGGGAGTAAAGAAAGGCACCGCCAAGCACCAAAACAAGTGGTGCTTGTTAATACCCACCTGTGGGAAGGGAGCTTTGCGTGAGATGGTTTGATGGCATAATGCACAACCAGGATAGTGCCAGCTTGCATCTCTGGGTCCAGATGTCTCTAAAACTAATTCAGATGAGAACTGTCCTGCCAAGTCTCAGCAGCCATCATTTACTCTGTAGGTTTACGCACAGGCCAGTTCTGCATTAGACATGTAGCGGAAGCAAATACTTCCACCTGCACAGAGACAGCTATTTCCAACTCCAAAATCAAGGAGTGAATCAAAATCCACTGATTCCCCAACCCTGCACATAAAATGTGCTTTCAAAATTGCCAAGTTAACATAAAATTGAATGCAGGATATTTTAATTTCTCTTCTGATTTTCAGCCTCTTGGGTGTGTTCCAGTTATGTTGTGAAGCTTCTTTCTAGAAAGATGAGTGCCAGAACTGATTTTTTTTTTTTAACCCAAAAGCAAGACTGTCACGGAATTCCATAATTCGATGGTGGCACTCGGGGAGAAAAACAAACTATGAGACCTTGCACAGAAGTGATGAGAACAGCCCATATTGCTGCAGCTCATATCACTCGCACTGAGACATACCTGTATCTGGGGGGGGAGCCCTTTAAAATGAGGGACACCCCTAAAAGGCAAAAGACCAGTGAATGGAGTAAACCCCTAGGAAGCAAGGAGGTTTGGTGCTGATACGTTTTCTCCCTGCCTTGCCTGGGGGACTGTTGGCCACACCAGCACCCAAAGCAAACATCAGTTGCAGGTTGATTACTTGCCACCCCCAGCTCCCCAAAGACGGTGATCTACTGCTTGCAAAGTGCTTTGAACGCATATGCCAAAATACTTGTGCACAGAAATACAAACAATGCAGGCGTGCTGGAGATTAAGTATGCCCAGGAAATACTGGGCTTTTCCTTCCAAAGGTAGCCTGAGCGAGTGAGCTGTATTGGAGAGCAGGAGCCTGCAGAGACACTGTTGTTCACTGTATGCCCCGCTGTATGAAATTCTTGCCTGTCATCTCATATTAGATGTGGTAACTTGTTCAAACTGGAGGAGAAAATGGATTTCTGTAGGAAATTTCAGGCATCATAAAGAAACATGAAATTTCAGGCTCTTTAATTATCAAAGCAAATTCTTAAGCCAGAGGAAGCAGACAAAGCTATTAAAATCTGCTGAAAGGAGAATTAAGATTGCTTGAAAATGTAGCGTGGTTAAATGCTGCCCTTTGTGCGTTGTGAGAGCAAGGTTCCTGGCTCAGATATGTCTGCTTGTTAGGAGGAAGGACTCATCTGCAGCAGCCCTGCTAAACGGGCTTCTGGCAAGAAGGGGAAAGTTGGCTCTCCTCAGTGAGCAGGTTAATACCAGAGATTGCTGGGGGATCGAGAGACCTCCCTTCTCCCTGTGGCTAGATTCCCAAACAGAGCTCGCCAAATCTGCAGCCTGCAGAAGATTGTTCTTGAAAGTAAAACGCAGGGGAGTGTGTTCAGCCTGGGGGCTGCAGAATTCAGCCTCTCCCTGCCCAAACAAGAGGATCCAGCGTATGCCAAAATAGCGCTAACTGCCCTGGACTCCTTTCCAGTAGTGCAAAAGCCCTACCTATGACCAGAAAGTCGTGATGTCCGGTGTAAATAGTTACTAGGAGGCAATCCGAGGAATGCCAGATGCATCTTCACCGGGAGAAACGTGAGGCCGGAGCTTTCCAGCGCCTCCTGCGTTGGAAGGGCGCAGCGGGCAGGTGAGGCGGCAGCAGCCGTAGGTGCCTTTGTGGGTGCTGGAGGCCGGCCAGCTGGAAGCTGCTGCAAAGCCCGCGCTGAGACAGAAGTGAAAAATCAATAACGCTACTAATAAATCAAAGAGCAGTCATCTGCACTCAGCTCAGCTTTGCCCCGAGCTCGGGTTAGTCACTTCTGGCTGCTCTCCCTGGGCTGTGCAGCGAGCGGAGCCGCTCGGGCCTCCCACCGAGCAGCATCGATGCCGGCTTCTCCTGCCAGCCCCCGGCGGGGACCGGCGCTTGTTCCCGGCTCCGCTCACCACTTCTGCTCGCTCCAGCCCGGCGGGGCGGCACGGGAAGGCTGAGGGGCGCCCGCCGTGCTCCCGGGTCTTCAGACTCCCGGGGTGCCCCTTCCCGGGAGCTCTCCCGGAGCATCCCCCCGCCCGCGGGGTTTGCGGGGGGTGCCGGGCGGGGGAGAGAAAGAGCTCTGCCGGCTCTGCCCGGGGCGGCAAGCCTAC